>NC_081415.1:62448188-62761521 GCF_030272615.1 Cryptomeria japonica | reverse complement strand
TTAATTTAATAAATAAAGATCTATTTAATTAATAGAAGAAGTGGAACCAATTAAATAAACAAATTATTTATTTAATTTAGGGAAAAGATAATTTTTTTTTTGGTCGGTAATAATAGTTTTTATTTCATTATATAATATAGTTATTACATCTTCAAAATTTAGGATTTCAGACTTCACATGAGCCCGATAATAGACCTAACATACTTACAATTTCCGCAATCTCCATGGCATTAGTATTCAAGACACCATCAAAACTACAAAAAACCAACCACCTTTCCAATTCCCACGATTCCCACAGGATGATATACATTCCTATAACTACTAAAAACTACACCTACTATTCAGACCCATTTCGAGCTTACAGAGATAATATTAAAACCATATATCACCTATTGAAATTCCAAAAAAGGGCAGACATTACTACCCAAACACACTCACCATTCCTGATATCTGCATCTAAACCACCCTCCGTGTGGAAACCTGAAGGGTTTTTACAACTGCTGTCGATTGGCTTGGAATATCCTTCACTTCCTCATCCCTGAGCGCCTGTCTTTGGGATGTGCCTTCGACCATTCTTTTTCCAGTTCATTCTCTTCCATCTTGTGTTTCAGAATCAACCTCTTCGATTCTCCCATGCTTCCGCCCTTTCCAGCACATAAGATTCCTTGTCAACTTTCCCTATCTAACGAACAAAGGAGACAAGGCCAAATTTGTTTGCATCCTTGGCATCTGTGAATCCTTTTGAGTAGTCAAAGCCAACCCCTGGCACTGCCCATTCCAATATGGAGTCGAGCCCCTCAAGCATTGCTTCTTCAAAGATTGACATTACTGCCCACTTCACCGTGTCAATATTTTCTCTAATCTCTAAACCCCAGGCTATGACCATTGAGATGATGTCTAAATTGACCTTCCAACGCGACACATTCTCCATGAAATATGGTCCCACCACCTTCAAAACCGTGTTGATCATTTCCTCCTCCTTAAATTTGAGAATTCCTGACATTCTGTCTCTGCTCACGACCCCCTTAAAACCTTTTTGCTGTTTTTTGGTTGTGACTGTAAAATTCGCCTCCATGGTAGCAGCTCCTTCACTTTCTTCCCTCGTAAGTGACTCTTCTTGTTTTTCTCTAAAACTTGCTTCCATCTCAAAACACAACGATTATCTCTACTACCCTTGGATTTATAAAACCCTGCATAGACCTTGATTGTGTGTGTTGCACGCCATCCCTCAGGTTATGCCGTCGCACGCTTGTCACCTCAAACTTTCCTTACAACTGCATTTAAACTCCACTTGATCATTCAATCTAATGATGTCATTTCGTGCTTGTCGATGGGCTGAAAATCATTGCATATTTCACTACCGATTCACCGCCATTTTAAACCTTACTTGCTATGTTTTATAAAAATCTTCAAAGCTTCCCCCGTGCGAGATTTCAATTCGTGCTTTCCGCACAGGGAGCCACACCTAAATGTGGCATCATCCATCTGTTGTCATTCCTCCCAAACCAACTCACCAATCATTATCCTGTCACCTTGCCCAAAGGTAATAATCCCTGGTTGTCATCCAATTTTAAATCGCCTTCCGATTCGAAAGACAGGGCCCATTTGGACAAGTTATCCGTAGTTTGATTACCTGCCCTTCTAATATGGCTAGTTTTAAAATTTTCAAAAAACTTTAATTCTCCTATGATTACTGCTATGAAACCTTGAATATGCCATGCACTTATCTCTCCATTCTTGATTGCTTGAATTATAATTAAAGAGTCTCATTCTAGATGGAGATTTCTAACCCCTTCTCTTTTTGCTAATCCTATCCCTAATAGTGCTGCTTGGACTTCAGCCTCATTATTGGTGCTCTTCCGAAGCCTTTTGGCTCCATATTTTATTGGTTCTCCATTATCATCCCACATTGCAAATCCAGCCCCTGCTAGTCGACTAGATTGTTGAAGTGCTCCATCAAAATTTACTTTAACCCAACCCTTCTCTAGCGGTTTCCATCGGGTCTCCAATATTTTTTTCCCTTTTCCCCTACTCAGTGTTGCGGACCCATGTCTAATTTTGATTCCTGGCAAATCTTTTTGTATGTTTCTATCCATTCAGGTGAAAGGAGTGGATAGTGAGAAAGATTGGGAAGCTGCTGAGCCTACCACCTCTTCAATAGCTCTATTAATTCTTGATAACAACCACCTCTCATCCTTCGACTTATCTTGAAAAATTATTCTATTTCGTTCTTTCCATAACTCCCAAATTACTATGGAAGGGCTGATTTTCCAAACACAAGAGAGGGTAGACCTCCTTGGTTGCCTCGACCAACTCTCAAAAACCTCTTTTAGGGAGCATTGTAACGGTCTCTGCCAATTTAGGTTCCTCTATAGTTCAAACTAGCACTTCTATGCCACTTCACAAGTTAAAAGCAAATGATTCGCAGATTCTTTCGACTGATTGCACATTGCACATTTTGATGGGCCCACCAAGCCAAGCCTCTTCCTTCTTTCCCTTGTTAGAATTTTGCCTTTAATAGCTAGCCATGGAAAAGCACCCGCTTTTGGGAGACATTCTTTACTCCAGAAGAGGGCCCATGTTTTTGATTGAGTCTCCTCCCTACCTTCCATTAGCTGGTAGCCCAATTTGACTGAATACTTACCATCCTTAGCCCCACACCAAATCACTTTATCCTCTTTGCCTGTGAGGAATATCTTCCTCTTCTACAGAACATTCCTAAGTCTTTGCTGCTCTTGAACTAACAAACCTATTGTTGAAAGATCCTTCCATTGCCATTCTTTTCCTAAATCTCCCTCTGAACTATGCATGTAATCCTTAACTTTGTCTCCCCATAACTGCACTAATAATTCCTTTGTCTTTGAGAAGTCTCCCACCTCTCTTAAGGCAGGTAGGCCTGCCCAAGAATCCTCCCAGAACTTTTTTCTTCATCCCATCCCCAATCTAACATGTTAGATGGTCTGTTACCACCCCGCGACATTCCAATATGAAGTTCCAGATCGCTGACCCTTTAGGAGGGTTGCAAATAGTGAAAATTCTGTGATCCTCTGCTGAATCTAGGTATTTTTCTCTCAACACTTTAACCCACATCTGATTTGGGTTAGAGTAAATATTCCAAACTAGTTTAGCTCCTAGGGTGCTGTTCATTTTTTGCCAATCCCTCAAACCAGCACTCCCCCTTACCTTAGCCTGACAGATTTTGTCCCATGCCAAAAGTGGGATTTTTTCTTGATCATTTACCCCATTCCAAAAAAAAGTTCTCATCTTCTGTTGGATTGAATTTATGACCTTTTTTGGGATTTTTAGGCACATCATTGAATAAATAGGGATGGCTGACACAACTATTTTCAACATTAAAATTCTGCCAGCTGAAGTTAGCCATTTGCTTTTCCACCCCTCCATTTTATTAATACAACTATCAATTAGATTTTTCCACAACTCTGATTTATTTTCTCCTCTAAAGATAGGGATTCCTAAGTATTTACCCGGTAGGGACCCCACTTTCATTCCCAAAATTCTGCATATTTCCCTTTGCTTGCATGGTTTACAATTGAAGAAAAAAATTTCAGACTTATGCCAGTTAACTTTTTGCCCTGAGGCTTTTTCATAGATATCCAGGGTTTATTTCATTACCCTTCATTCCCTAGTGGAAGCATCTCCTTCTAAAAAGGTGTCATCTGTAAATTGTCAATGTGTAATGGGGTTTACACCTGTTGCAATTTGAACACCCTTCCAAACACCTACTTCCCATTTTTTGGAGATAAAACGCCCGAGCACTTCTGCCATGATAATGAATAAAAATGGTGAGAGTGGGTCACCTTGCCTTATACCTTTTGTAGATTCAAAAAAACCTTGGGGGCTGCCATTTAAGATGATTGAAAATCTAGGGGAGCTAATGCAGCTTTTGACCCAAGTAACCCATGCCTCGCTGAAACCAAACCGTTGGAGAAATTTTATAAGAAAGTCCCGATTTACCTCATCATATGCTTTCCTTATATCAACCTTTATCATCATCTTCTCAGTCCTTGCTGTCCGGATGGAGTGAACAGCTTCATGGGCGAGGATTATACCTTCAAAGATAGACCTTCCTGGTGTGAAACCACTTTGTTCACTTGAGATGACTAGATCCAAAACTGGTTTAATTTTATTTGAAATGACTTTAGAAATGATTTTATAAATGGAGTTGCAAAGAGATATCGGGCGAAAGTCATCGAAAGAGTTGATTTCCACCTTCTTTGGGATCATAGCTATGAAAGTGTTGTCGAAATATTTTAAAATAAAACCTCTCTTCCTAGATTCCTCAACAACTCCATGGATGTCTTTCGCCATGATGTCCCAAAACTTTTGCAAAAAGAGAACCAGGAAGTCATCCGGTCCAGGTGACTTATCTACACCTAAGCTAAAAACAACCTTTTTAACCTCCTCCAAAGAAACCTTCTCCATTAACCTTCTATTGTGATCTTCCATAATACATGTAGGAATGACCTCTAGAATGTGAGGCATATTTTCATCCTGGTTCTCCATCCTATTAAAAATTTCTGAGAAATGATCAATTGCTACCCGGTTAATCTGTTTGAGGTTTGTGATTGTAACTCCATCTTTGTTTTTGATTGAGAAGATCTTGTTGTGTGCTCTTTTAACTTTGACTTAAGTGTGGAAAAACTTTGTGTTTCCGTCTCCTTCCTTTAACCTTGTTTCTCTGGATTTTTGTCTCCAGTAAATTTCCTCTCTAGCTAAAACCTCCGAGTATCTAGAGCTAAGCAATTTTTCTTTTTTAAAAAGTTCTTCATCCATCCCATGACTAATAATTTGCTCATGTATAATTTTTAAGCCTTCTTCTAAATCTACCTTCTCTTTAAAGATATTTATAAAAGATTCTCTATTCCAACGCTTTAATTGTTCCTTTACAAACTGGAGTTTTTTGAAAAAAAGTGAAAGCTTTATTACCTGGATTAACCAGCTTGTGTTTCCACCATTGGTCAACAAGGTTTATGATATTACCGTCCCGAAGCCACATCGCCTCAATTTTGAAAGGACATCTCTCTGGAGCACTGTCATCTTGAATCCTTAGGCATATGGGATAATGATCCGATCCCATAATAGGTAAAATCTTCGCTTCGTTGGTCCAATGGCTCTCCGTCCAATCTCCAGCTATAAAAAGCCTATCTAACCTTTCTGCTATATTTAGGAAGCCACTCCTCTTGTTGGTCCAAGTGAAATCCTCTGTTTTGAAAGGAATTTCAATCAGACCTGAGCTTATAACAAAGGAGCTAAAGTCTCTTTGGCTCTGCCTATTCTAGCCCACTCCCCCCATTTTTCCTGAAGGCCGAAGTAGGGCATTGAAATCTCCTCCCAAAATGAATAAGTTCTCCTTGTCATTTCACAATATTTCTGATATCTCACTCAATACTTGCATTTTAAAATTTGTGTTGTTAGGTCCATATATGTTTATGAGGAAGAAACTTGTCTGAAGTTGCATTGAGTTTATCTTTAGCCATTGCCACCATCGAGTGGCCCTAACAACAAACACCTCAACTACTGATTCCTTCCAAAGAGCTGCTAGGCCTCTAGAAGTGCCTCACGCTCCCACCAAACTACATTTCCATGATTGAAATTTCCTAGTAAAAGAACTAACATCCTCATCTTTGATCTTTGTTTCTTGTAAGAGAAAGATGTCTGGTCACACTTGATCAATGCATCGTTTGATCAAGCGTATCTTGTCAGGGGAATTCCAGCCCCTGACATTCCACGAGAGGGTCCTCATTGATCTCGGGAAAAAGGCATAGCCTCTTCCCGATCTCAATTTGCTTTGGCCTATTGCATTGCCCGCCAATTCCAGTTTAAACTTATTTGACTTTGCACCTCTTTTCTTTTTCTCCCCCACTTTGGCTTTGGATTGGAGGGATAGATTTGTTTCCAAAGATCACCTCCCTTGCACTCTTGCTACTACTGCCATTCCCAATTCATCCTCTTCATCCTAGAATCTTGAAGATTCATAATCATAATCTGATCTAGATAAATTCCCTCCACTATCTTCTACCCCTTCAAAGGAACTGTTTAGGTTTGTGATTGGGGAAATTTGGATATCCTTGTATATTGGGTTCTCCCTTGGAAGGTTTGCACTTATTCCCGTCTTCTCTGAGTTTCACAAAGAGTGCATGTGATCCAAATATTTATTAGTCTCCTGATTGGATCAGACTATGTTGTCCTTTAGAAAACTCACTATGTTAGGAGGAGGTGTTGCCATCCTGTTCCCCTGCTGTGGTGCCTGGTCGTTTACCTTACAGATTTGGGGGGCTGGGGTTTTTTCCTCTTGTGGAGGGGCCCTATTTTCCAAAGGATAAGATTTGCTAACCTCCTCTCTTAAAGCCATCCCCCTCCTGTCACCTTCCAAAATTCCATCCACTAACAAAGCCCCTGCATTCCCAATTGCAGTGTGGAACCGACCCGCACTAACGTTCCCGGGCCCAATTTCCTTATTGATTTGATCGAAAGTTTGAGCCTCTGCCATAAAAGTCTCATCAATGATTTTCTTCTGAGGGTCGACTATGTCCATCTAGAGTCCCTCTGTACCGTTTCCACTATATTTTGCAATTGATTGAATCTCCCAATCTTTTTCATTCCACTATCATTCTCCCTAAAAACCTTCAGACAATCTGATAATCTCCTTCTCCAGATGTAGTTGCATTACTTCTTTGCCTTTTATTTCTATTTTGCAAAAACTCAGTGGATGAATTTTGTTGGTGCATTTAGCACGTGATTCCATGTCTTCCTCTAGCATAACTTTTTGTTTCCAAATCCCTATCCCTATTTTAATTTCTAGGGTATTAGGCAGGTTGTGAACTGTCTGCCAGTTTATACATAGTCTTGAAATTAGACTAAAATCAGATGGGTCTACAAGCTCTTCCGACATTACATATTCCCCCAAGTGGTTACCTATTTGTTTTAGCGTTTCTACATCCTTATACTCCTAAGGAAGACTCGGTAGTTTAATCCAAATGAGGATTTTTTCGATTGTGGCTTCACACGGGTTAAAATTTGGGGACCAAGATGAGATGTTTAATCCTTTCCCTTCAATAAAAAAAGGGCCATTTTCTATGATCCAATATCTATCCTGGGCTGTCGAGCAGACTACTGAATAATAACCATTGCCCAATGTTTTGAGGTCCATGCCTTCCCCCAAGTTTTTGTCACACCAGTTCCTAAATTTGGACAAGGTTGGCCATATTCCTCCCCTTTTAACAAAAAGGCCTTTGTCTGTCAAAAAAATGAGAGAGTCCTTACATGCATCAGTTGAAAGCTCAACTGTCATAACTCTACTTATTTCGGCATTAGGGTTTACCTCTAGGACCTTTGTTGCTTCTGAGGATAACTTTGGCTACCAGAACTTCTCCTGCACCATCTTGAAATCCACTTTAGGGCCGGTTCCGAACTCACAATATCCCCAAAAGAAGCTTGCCTTTTGTTTCCATGGTAATTTAGTACCCTCTTCTCTTCCTCTGTTCCAGGGCTTAGTATTCCCCGGAACCTTCCATGACCAAGGGCCTTGTGGCGGTGTTTGTTGACTACTCACCTTTCATCCATGACTGTGATTCCTTCGGAACGATCATACCCTCTCTGCGCCGCCTCTGTAGTTAAAACCCTCATGTGTCCGGAAGCCAAAGAACCCGCTTTGCTTCACCATCCTGGGGAAAGGATAATTTAAATAAATAAAAATATTTATTTAAATAGGGAAAGGCTAGAAAATAATTAATGAATTAATTAAATAAATAAGAAATTGTAGTGTCCTAAAATTGCACCCCTTGCAATTTCTGACTACATTTGGGTCTTTGCCTTAGTGTTTGCGCCCCTCGGCTTGATCAGAGACCTGATTATGCTCACACATGTCAAAAAATTCATTCATCTTAATGATGCACCCAATTGCTACCTTAATCCTACCCCAAATTAGGGTAGGACCAAGGCATGGCACCCTGGTCCCCCTTGATGGGCACCTATTTTTGGGCCCCTCCCCTTGACCTATCTCAAATTTGAAGTGGTAAAACCCTTCTATGTCAGGTCATGTCAGAAAATTAATTAATTCATCCCGCTAGAAAGTATATAAGAGGGATTTCCCCTCTCATTTAAACATCCATCCATCATGTACACATAGGAGGTCTTCAAGAATTCAAGAGATCAAGAATTGAAGAATTCAAGAGCAATTGAGAATTTTAAGTCTTCCTTCAAGCTTTGGAACAACAATAGAGTCAAGATTTCAAGCATTGAAGAGGAGATCATCAATCTAATTCATGAAGTCATAATTCCATGTGGAGGCAAGCAAAACTTCACAAGGAGGTATAAGCATTTCATTTTCAATCAATTCAACATCCTCTCAAAGAGAAGGATTTCCACTTTCAGTCATTTCAATTGCATTATTCCAACCACTTGGTTAATTCAATAAATGAGGTTTGACCTAAAGGCAAAACCCTATTCCCAACACATTTCCCTTTCCTTATGTGTGCAGGAATAGGTGCGCAACTGTACCTTTGGAATTAAGCTTTATTTGTAGAGACAAAACAACCCTTTTCGACGTACGAAAAGTTCAGAGTACCAAGAGGGTGGGCGACTTGGTCCGGACACATGGTCCCTGCTTCTTTTGGCAGATTTTGTAGAGCAACTTCGAGTCATCTCAAATTTTTCATATCCAGGTGCACGACCAAATCTTGAATCTGTAGCTCACTATTTTCTCATATTTGTCTTCATTTCTAGCACTTAGTCTTAATTCAATTAGTCAACTTACAATAGAGGGTCAAACATATTCCATTTTCAATCAATCTACTTAGTATTCAATCCAAATCTAATTAGTGACTGAATCTAGTGGATTTATCCCCTCTTTTGAATGTAAGGGCATCATCTCCCCAAAGAGAAAATAGGTGATTTCTCCTTCATTGTTGCAAATTGCCAAGTCACCTAATTTTTCCCTTTACAGAAATCTATTTAATTAATAGAAGGCCTGGGGTAAAAATAATTTAGTAAATAAAATATTTATTTATAAATTAGGCTAGGACAATTTCAGGTGTCTACATTTTGCCCCTGTTTGAGACAATGTAGCTTGTCATGTTGGCTCAAAGAAGATAAGATTAACTGATACAAAGTTTCCCCATTATGGCAGTGCTATGCCCCCTCAAGAGATTGGGTGAATTTTTTTGAAAAATGTACAAACAATCTTTCAAAAGAAAGAAAAGGGATAGAAGGGATAAGGATAAGGTGACAGGGTTACATGGGTGAAAATTGGACTCAAAATGGGTCAATGAGCAATAAAATGGTAGCAAGAGGTAAGCACGACCAATTAGGGTTTCACAACCTATATATAGAATCCAAGGGGGAAGAGATCCTCATTTGCATCCACTACCCTTCAGATATCTAGAGCAAGTAGCACTCAAAGAGCTTAGGAGAGCAATCAATAGTCAGGAGATCATGGTAGTCAAATTGCATTGATTCGATTGAGTTCGATGATTTGAGAAGCCTGTAGACATGGGCGAGCTGATATGTACCTCAAACTTACTCAGTCATTTACCATTTATTGTGCTTTTATTAGGCTACAAATTAGGTTTAGAAAAAAATATGAAAGCGGTCTTTTACTATTTGAACACGTCTGTGTCTGTGATGCGACAACGCGTATGTGTCAAGTATGTCCGTGTTTAGGTATGTAATCACATTTGTGTTGACAAAATAACATCTGTGTTGTGTTGTCATGTCTAGGTTATTTGGCCATGTATGTGTAGAACAGAGCTGCGTTTATACTAAAAACCACGTCTATGCTAGATAAAACTACGTTTATGTGTTAAAAGCGCATATAGGTATGCTCCTAATGCGTATATGTACAGGTAGGCTAAAATCAATAATTTTGTTATAGACATACATTGTCGATTGGATAAATTGTTGAGAGGATACATTTAGACAAGTGCCTCAGGTAAGATAGGATAAAATTAGGGAAGGAATAAGCCATTACGTGATAAACATGTAAAGCTGATTGGATAAACTGTCAAGAGGACACACTCAAACAAGTACCCCTAGGTAGATATGATGCTAAGAAAATCTAGGATAAGTCATCAAATTGATAAAATCTAGCGAGTGCTCTAGTAAAATAGAATATAGACTAAGTGCAATGTGATAAAGATATACACCAATAAGATGAGTGCCATGTGATAAACATAAGCACTAGGATAGAGCCTGATGAGCTGTACTATGTGATACACATAAGCACCACTAGGATAGGATAGGATAAGCAACACTGTGAGATAAACATGAGTACTACTAGGACTGATGTGATTGATTTGACTGATTGCAGAGTATCTACCTCAGTTGGAGTCGCGGAAGAGGTTCCCTATGATGCAGTGGCTATGACCAAACCTGACCGGTGAAGAGAATGCGGGGATAGAGGCCATGGGTTTGAGACAAATTATGTTCATGCTCGAGATTCAGGCAAACATAGGATTGTTGAATGCTCTTGCAGAGACATGGTACTCTGAGACATGCTCATTTCATTTTCTAACCGGCAAGATGTTGGTCACTTTGGTAGATGTATACATATACTAAGGATACCAATCATAGGTGAGTTGGTGGTCTTTGATCAAGAGGGAGATGCAAATGTTCTGCGATGGGTGTTCAGAGATCTTGAGATTGGGACTAGAGGAGGACACATGAGTTGGGAGGTCATGTACACTAGTGGGCATACATTAGTTGTAGTGGTGGGAAGGGTTATCAATGGATTGCTATGTCGAGATAGGGTGATTCACAGGTTGGCTACTGGGTAGGGGAGAGCATTGGAGATGTTGTTGACTCAAAGGAATAGGTTTGCATGGGGGCCATGTGTACTGACACATCTATACCATAAGCTCCATCAATTTGTATACATCAATGGCTACAGGCTTGGATGTGGGGTGAATTTATAGGTTTGGGATTACAAACATATAGCAGTGACTAGGTCAGTGCACTTTTGATTAAGAGGACACAAGCAGTCTTATGTACATATATATGTTATGATCACTTCTCAGCCATGACTAGGGAAGTTAGAGTACTAGTGCAGGGTTATTGATGACACTGATTCTGTTATATGGCAACCATACTTAGACTGTGAGTTGTGGCTAAAGGATGACACTGAGTTACCATTTTGCTTACGTATTAGATATCTGATTGGATGAACACCATATGTTTTAGATAGACAACGTATGGATAGGGCGTCTTGATAGTTTGGTAGAAATACAATAAATGCCACAGGGATCTAGAGAATTTTCTCAAACAATTCAGGAACAGGTACACCGGGGCTTGATTTTGTCATATGATACTACAATAGCTAAGTTCCAAGCACTTGTACCTATGCCATGGGATATCATGAGAGATTTAGTAAATTCTGGTGTGACACCTGAGTATGATACTTACTCTAGAGCACATCAATTTCCACAACTAACAGGACTAGGAGAGCCAACACCAAGGATTGATGATGATGAGGATGGTGGAGGTAGGTGGAGGAGATAAAGGAGAGGAGGAGCTAGGAGGATAGTTAAAGGGAGAGGGAGAGGAGGGGATGATGGAGGTTGGGGAGGAGATGGAGGCCAAGGAGAGGAGGGAGGCTGAGGAGAGGAGGGAAAGGACAAGGCATGCAGGCCATTGAGGCTACTGAGGAGTAGAGGAGGACAACCAACATAGGTTGCCACATAGGGACAAGGATAGATATAGGATGCCCCAAGACAGGAGAGGAGGGACGAGGAGATGGAAGAGGGTGCAGCTGAAGGATATGAGGAGGAGGATGAGCTGATCTCCCTTAGGGAGCTCACATAGGGCCAGGCTGATGAGATAGAGGGCTTGGAGATGGAGGTAGAAAAACTAAGGAGGTAGCTTCAGGAGAATAGGGATGAGAGCGACATAGCCATTGGGAAATATAACTATCTAGATGGCTAGATCTACACAACAGGGTGACTTCAGATCAGGGTACACCTACTAAATCGAGTTTGGGGAGGAGATTAGCTATTGGAGGAGCTTATATGAGGTAGTAGTTCCACCTCACCTAAGAGTAGGTAGCTATAGATGGACATCTTGGTTTGCTAGCATAAGGAGGGATAGGTAGAGAGCTTCTAGCGGTGGAGTGATGATACCACCACCAATAGGATTAGCGAGAGGAGGGCAGAGATAGGATACAGGTGTTGGGACTTTGAGAGATCAAATTCCATCAAGGCCTACCTACTCTGAGGGAGGGATTTCATCATAGCTCTTTGGTCCATTTTGTATTATTTTTGTATGATGATGTAGACACCTTCAAGTGATTTTGCATTCTTATGATTTTTGACATAATTGTATCATGACACTATTTTTTGATATATACATGCAAGATGATCTATTGTGGTGGTGACTATATGCATGTGTTGAGTCATATGTGATGCATTCATGATGTATGATTCTACCTACTTATGATGTCTATTATGATTATGTAGTTTATTTTATATGATTCTGTTACATGTTCTATGATTAAAATGTGATGTTGATGATCCTATGATGTGATGCAGAGTTTTTTTGTGTTTTTATGTTAATTTTTATGCTAGGCATTGATGATGATGTAATGTTATGTTTGTGATAATGCAAATATTCTATTCTTATAATGATATATATGATGGATGCAATATGATAATGATGGGTATATGATGTGCTAACAAGTGGTGTGTGCAAGATGTGATGTTATATGTACATGTTCATGATATGCAATATGGTATGTATGGTGCATAGTAACATGTGATGATGTAGGTGAACACTCATGAAATGTAGATGTTTTTAGTGTGTAATTATACTCAGTCATGTGATTTTAGACTACAGGGGAAAGGGAAAGGATGATGGAGGACACACAGGAAAGGGGGATGGAAGGTAGAAGATATGGAGGAGAATGAGCTTCTTGTGCTATTATCATCATTGAGATTTATTATTGCAAATGCATTGTGACCATCCATATATATGTTGACTTAAATAGTCATCATATCATTTGCATGGGGATCAAACAATTGCAAATAAGGAATGCCCCAGTTCGCACTAGACCCATAATATCCTCATATCCTTGGATGAGCCATAATATTACTAAGACATAATCCACAAATAACAAATAGGTGAACATAACCCATCTTTTCCCTTCTAGTCAAAGATATCTTGGAAATAAAATTTCTAGTCAGAGGGATCATGGAAAAGCTAGAAGACATGTCACCATAAAAGATAAAATCAAAAGAAAAACCATAGACTTGATACCAACATAAACTTAAATCCTCAAGTTATTAATGTATCTTGCCAAATATGTTAACATGTTTGATTTGGTCACAATGTTGTCATCCTGATAAAGGATAGATAATGTTGAAAAACTTATTGTAGTCAAAGTCTACTAAAAGATTGATTTGTTGAAAACTCATTGCTGCTAGTGTCTCATTTGAAACTGACTTATTCCATCTAGGTTTAGGATTTTCCCCCTATTATAGATAGGACTTGATTTATTATGGGTGAAAGGAAGAGTGGAAAGGGTTTATTATGGAATGGAAAACCAATCTTAGGTATATCAATAACAAGCCATGATGGGGATGGGAAATTTTATTATGAAATGTTAGGTTGTGCGTGTGTGCAAAGTGAAAGGGGGAAACTGAATCTTGAAGGAGGGAGGAGCAAAAGTCTCTACACATGGCATTAGTAACCTGGTATTCACCATGGTACTTTCCCAGGGCACCACTGAAGTGGTTTTCACTATTGGACGAATTTATTTTTCTCTATTTTTGTTCATTTAAATTTTTTTTTTATATATATTTTAAATTTTTTTAATTTTTTATTAGAATATTTTGAAAAGCTATGTATAAAACCTGCAAAGGTGCATGTTTTTGATAGGATCATCTAATGGTTCTCCCTCTAGCATTGATAACTGATATGCACCTGATCCATACATTGTTGTGATAAAATAAGGCCCAAGCCAATTGGGTTTAAACTTACCCCTTTTGTGTTTGTCTTGTTGATTTTTAGGGTTTTCTCTTAAGACCAAGTCACCCACCTGAAATGTGCAAGGTTTTACCTTGTGATTGTAGTTGCGACTAATATGTTGTTAATATGCTTTGAGATGAATGAATGTCATTTGTCAACACTCATATAAGAATTCCAAATCTTGCAAGCAAGAGACCATGTAATCTTCAACACTAATAAGATTGCGTAAGGAGACCCGTAAAGATGGTAACTTGACCTCAATGGGAAAGATGGCTTCAACACCATAAATAAGTGAATAGGGAGTAGCTCCAATAGCTATGCAGATACTTGTGCGGTAGGCCCATAGTGTAGGATTAAGTTGGACATGCCAGTTACAGTTAGTGTCACCGACTGTCTTTTTGAGAATTTTGAGGATAGTTTTGTTAGATGCCTCAACTTGACCATTACCCTGGGGGTAGCATGGAGTGGAAAAGTGATGATGGATATAAAATTGGTCACAAATTTCACAAACATCTTGATTTTTGAAGGGACGCCCATTTTCTGTGACAATGGAAAGGGGAACACCGTATCGAAAAATGATATAATTGTGGATGAAAGTTGTGATTCGCTTGCCGATAACTTGGGTGAGAGGAACAACCTCAATCCACTTTGTGAAATACTGTATGGCTATGATAATTAATTTGTGGCCATTGGAAAATGGAGAATGAATCTTGCCCATGAGATTAAGTCCCCATTGACAAAAGGGCCATGGAGTGGAAATCAACTAGAACTCTTGTGTTCGCGCATAAATGAGGTCTCCATGAATCTAGCACTTATATTTTCTAACAAATTGGTATGAGTCTTTTTCCATAGTAGGCCAGTAGTATCCAGTCCTAATGAGTTTCTTAGCTAAGGTTGGACCACTAGAGTGAGCCCCACATATTATTGGCAATATGTTGGATTTGGTTGTGTTGTCATTGATGTCAACACTGTATCCTGGTTAGTCTTGGTGATCAATGATCATCTTGGTTTTGGCTATGATTCTGATCCGATATGATCAGATCTCTAAATTCGGTTTTGGATGCTTACTCTAGATGGATATTTGTTTGCCATATTCTATTGGTTCATGTTTTGGTGCTCCAGTAACTATCGCTTATGTTCCCGGTTGGTATTTCCCAGTACCGGTTAGCTTTACTGGTAAGTGATATTTGGTGTTTTGGCTAGACAATTTTGGTCTAGCTTATGGAATTGGTTTCTTTCATGCTAAAGGTGCTTCTTGATCATATTTTGAGTGTTTGGAGACTTTGCATTGGCTGGCATGCTGTTATGGTGGTCCTATTTGGATCTGGTTAGACTTTCTGTGTTACTTCACTAAGGGTTTCTACTGGTTGGTGAAGCGTGTTGGATTTTGGTCTTAGCAGAATTTAAGATGGATGGAATTGTTTGGTTACCTAATTTAGGTCCATGCTATGTAACCTAAATCATAATATTGGTCTGGTGATACCGTGTAATGTAAATTTTGTTACTATGGGTTTAGCCGACCTTATCAATAAGGTTGATGATCTATATTTATAGGTGACTTATTTATGTAATTTGGATATCGATACATGGATGAGATGGTTAGTTATGTCTACATTATCAGAGGACGGTTTATGTGTGAACAAGTGATATATCATTCAGTGAAGGTTTTTGTATTGTAGGGCAGACATCTGTGCTTAACCAAAACTGTATCAAGCATTAAGAGATTCTACTTTCATAGTTCATTATTTTCGGATTGTAATCCGATGTTTTTGTAAGTCAGTGAGACTTTTTTTGTGATGAGCAGTGAGCTCTTGGTGGTTGGTCTGATTGCAAGTGCCATCCCCATTTTAATTTCACATACTGCTACAAAAGTATTATCTGATTGTGGATAGGGTTTCCCACCGTGGTTTTTTCCTTTATCGGGTTTTCGATGTCAAAATATTGGTGTATTGTGTATTGTGCTTTCATGTTCTATCCTTCATTGTGTTGGTTTTTTTTGTACTCTGGTTTAATGGTTTTGATATGCACTAGTTTTGATTTCTAATGGTAAACTGATTCAACCCCCCTCGCAGTTTACTCTTTGTATCAAATCTGTCTAACAATTGGTATCAGAGCAAGGTCCTCTTTGCAGAAGCTTAACCACTTGAGGAGATCCGATGGCAACTGCATCTAGTTCTACATTCAATCCCTATGGGAGGGAGAGTCCCAGATTTGATGGTACAAATTACAAAGTATGGAAGGAGAAAATGAAGATTCATCTCAGATGTCTTGGAGGTGAATTTTGGGAGATAGTGGAGGAATGGTATATACCTCATGATCCTAATTATGGAACACCAACACTTGCCCATGAATAAAAGAAGACTGAAAATGATGTTAGAGCAAAAGAAGCATTGTTAAGTGCCCTATCTGATAAAAAGCTATTGAATGTCATAGAGTTAGAGAATGCAAAGCTGAGCTGGACAAAGCTTGAAACTCTTTATGAAGGTGACCAAGCTGTGAAAATTGTAAAACTTAAAGGTATCTGGGTAATGTATGGAACTTTGAAGATGGAAGAAGATGAGAAGATAAGTTCTTTCATGGAGAGTAAATGAGATTGTTATGGGAATCAAATTTTATGGTGAATCGATTAGTGAGGATGAGATAGTGTCAAAGGTTCTAAGAGTTCTACCTCTGGCTTATAAAATGAAGGCTACTACAATCAATGAACTCCAGACAATGTCAAGTAAGCCTTTTACCAGAGATACAGTGCTTGGGAAATTGACTGCTTTTGAGCTTGAGGAACTTGGAGATTAGAGTTCTACTAAAATTGAGACTGCATTTAAAGCATTTGCCTCCGATAAGCAAAAGATAGATTGGAAGGAGATGTATGCTAAAGATATGGAGGACATTAAAAGAGAAGAAAGAGAACTTGAAGAGATGGAAGCCTTGATTGCTAGAAGAAATCCTAAAGAACCAACTAGAAGTAAGTATGAAGGAAAAGTCCCTTTTAAATCTTTTTCATGCAATAATATTGGTCATTTTTCTTCTAGATGCTCCGAAAGAGCTGCTAAGAATCATGAAAGATTTGTGAAGAGTTATAAGCCTAATCCAAAATAGCAAAACATACCCAGATTCAGAAGGAATGAGGATAAATCATGCTATTATGCTGGTGCTGATGATTTTGGTATTACAAATGATGATGATGATGAACCTGTGAGTGGAACTGGTAATGGAGCTTCCTCTGGTAAGGACTAAGTTTTTATTGCTATGAAGGATGATTCTTTGGAACCTATCATTGAAGCAACTCATAATGAGGAAAAGGCTTTAGCTACTAAAATTGAAGAAAATGATGAATGGGTTATAGACAGTGGATGCTCACATCAAATGACTGGTGACAAGAGAAAATTTTTATCACTACAATAATTTGATGGTGGATTAGTCAGATTTAGAGACAACAAGGCATGTAGGATCAAAGGAAAGGGAACAATATCATTGGATGGTAAGACTAACATTGATAATGTTTATTATGTTGAAGGCTTAAAGCATAATCTTTTAAGTGTAGGTCAGATGGTGGATAGAGGATTTCATTTACAATTCAAAGATGGGAAATGTAAGATCATTAATAGATCTAGATTGGAAATTGCTTCTAGATTTTAGACTAATGGAAACATCTTTCATTTGAACTCTGGTGAGAAAGATTGCTTGATTGCTCAGATTCATGAAAGTTGGTTATGGCATAAGAGGATGTGTCATGTATATTTTGATTGCATAGTGAAGATCAATTCAACACAAGCTATCTAAGCTTTGCCCAAAATTGTCAAACCTCATAATCCACTATGTAGAGAATGTCAAATGGGTAAGCAAGTCATAACTTCTTTTAGAAGCATACATGATAAATCTAATGAAATTCTCGATCTTATTCATACTGATCTATGTGGACCATCAAAGACTAAATTTTTTCAAGGTGACAGATACTTTATGTTACTTATTGATGATTATTCTAGAATGATGTGGGTAGCATTTTTGAAAGAAAAATCTGAATCTTCTGAGAAATTCAAAATCTTTAAAGAGCTATGGTTGAGACTAAGAGAAGACTGAAGATAAAATGTTTGAGATTAGATCAAGGCGGTGAGTTTATATTTGGTGAATTCATAAACTTTTGTGAGAAGAATGGAATCATAAGACAACTTTAGGCACCTAGGACTCCATGTAATGACCACCAAAATACCCTAGAGAAAACTAATCATCTATCAAACTAATTGAGATTATTAATTTTTAATTAAATTTTAATAACAACTAATGTAATAAATAACATATCCATCTAACTACATTCATTAACCATTTAAACATTATGAACATACATCATCTCACATTTCACTAATTTACACTGTAAGCAAAAATAAAATAACATCCTTAACCTTTCCCTAGGGTACTTCAACATCATTACTTATTTAGCTTCCATAATGACATCCTACTCACATGATAAACATATTCCATCTTGAATTAATGCATCGTATTAAATTTCCTAATCATGAGATATGCAACCCACTAGCTTATCTATCCATTATGAAATGCATACCATTATACCATTCTACTAGCATATTACATTCATTCTTTTAAAAAGAAAGATAACCCCATAATCCTACATTTGTTTTATGCACCAAATCCATATGTGTTTTAACCCAACATCTCCTATCTACATGCACTTTTCCTTTTCCATGATGATGCAATCCTAATGCATGGGTAAAATCCATCTTTGATAATCCATTTAAATAGATGGGTATGTGCAAGATCAAGGGGGGCCAAAAAGTGGCAATAGAGAAAAAAATGCACTTTCAACCTTTTCAAACACGCCAAAATCCGCTTTGACTTTTTGTTTGGGTCAGGGGAAATTTGAATTTGGTTTGGTAATACCAAACCAAATCAGATATCCGATTTGTGATGTCACTATTGTGATGTCACCATTGTGATGTCACTAGTGTGATATCATACTTTTCAAATCGGATATCCGATTAAATCGGATATCCAATTTTATCAACATAAAAAAATATAGTTTAGTAAACTGGCCATAACTTTTGCATTTCTTAACGAAATTTTGATTTTTTACAGGCGTTGGAAAGGTAATTCATAGACCTATCAAATGGATGAGGTATTTTGATGATTTTATAGACCAAAAATTAATTATAATCATTTAATTTTAGTCCTTCAATTTTAAAACTTTAAATACTCACAAATTTTGCATACAAAGTCTCATTTTTTTTCCTATCACCTCCTTTATCTATCAATTGTCTATCTATACTTATATAATATATTTTATATATCTCTTTGTTCTCTACTTATGTCACTTGTTTTCTCATTCCATGTAGATAAATAAATTCCCAAGTTACATGCATCTCTGCATATATCTCCATCTTTCTATTCATATCTCTTCCTCTCCCACTCCATCATTGTCACTCCTTATTTCTATATTTTTCTCTAATAATCTCTCTTCTCTCTATTTATCTCCCTCCTTTACCTTATCCTACCTATACTTATATATTACTTTTCTCTATCACCTCCTTTCTCTCCCTATCTTGTCCCCTCTCTCTCTATATCCCTATAGATCTATCTTCATGTATATTTATATTTCATTATCTCTAAATCTCACTTATTCACTCCATCTCTCCCTCCATTTATCTTACTCTCTCTATCATGTTCTATCCATATCTATCTCTATCTCCATCTTCACATCTCCATCTCTTTCCCAATCAATATCTCTTTTATATGTTCCTCTATCTTTATATATATTCCTCTATACATGATTAATCTACTTCTCCGTCTCTTCCTTTATCGCCCTCTTGAAGTATCTTTCCCTTTCTCTACTTTTATCTCTTTATTTACTCGATCTTTATATATCTTTTGTTCTCTCCCCACATCCTTATCTATAGTGCCTTTATATATCTCTATATCTTCCTCTTTTTCTCTCTCCCTCTCTATCTATCCCTATCTATAATCTCTATCTCTCTTTCTCACTCTCTTGCACTATCTATATATCTCTATCTATCGATATTTCTCTTCCTTTATATCTCTCTATATCTTCCTTTTTTTATCTCTCTCTTTACCCCTCTCTGTCCATTTTTCTCCATCTCTTCATATATTTATCTTTGTCTTTACCTCTCTCTTTCTCTATATCTATTCACCTCCCTCTCCCTTTATCTTCATCTTTTATCTCTATCTTCCTCTCTCCTTTTCAATATCTAGATATGTCTACCTCTTTCTATCCATCCTTGTCCTTTAGTTTTTCTCCCTCTCACTTCATACTCCTTAATATCTATATCTCTATTTATGTCCTTGTCCTTTAGTTCTTTTCCCTCTCTTTAGTTCTTCATCTCTCTTCACCTTTATATCTCTCCTTATTTGAAAATTAGTATATATGGTCTCCTAAGGGGTTATATCATGTCCTAAGGGGTCATAGAACATCATATGATCCCTTAGGACACAATATGACCCCTAACGACACCATATGGTCTCCTAAGGGGTCATATGGTGTCATAAGGGGTCATAAAACACCATATGACCCCTTAAGACACAATAAGACCCCTAATGACATTGTAGCATAGGAAATAGGAAATCATCACAAGCAAATCAATATTAGTCATTAGCTCAATCACAAAAGCAAATTGCAATGATCTATCCTAAACACATTCAATAGAGACATGAAGATAAAACATTCAAAAAGATTATGCAAACCAGATGTAAATCCAAATGTTTCCTTCATGCGGCTCCATTGTTCTTCTTTCTTCTCCGAATAGTTTTATTGTAGATCTCACCTTCAAGTGCATAAACCTAATTGTGAAAGCAAGATTGACATTGACACAAGAATACTCGAAGTGTGATTTGACAAAGTGACTAGAAATTCGATAGTCTGATTAGGGGATTTGATTGAAGAAATTTATCCAATTTATAGAAAAATTGGAGAGATGACAAGATTAGCATGGTTCAATTCAAATGGAAATTGCAAATCAAGAATAGCAAAATTATGACATGTGTATGACAAATTGCTATGCAAGGATTTATAAAAAATTGCTATGCAAAGATTTATGACAAGAATTTGAAATAGAAATAGACATTTAGGAATTTAGGAGAATTTAGAAAATTAGGTTAGAAATGATGACTTGGAAATTAGGAAATTGATGAAAAATAGGTAAATTAATTAATAATTTCTCATTCATTAATTAATTCACAAAGAGAGGAATATTTAGCCAATTAAATAAACACTTAATTGTGACAAGAAGACTTAGGATAAATAAATAAATTATTTAATCCTAGAGGAAGAAATGACACACAAGGTTAAATGATTAAATCACAAAACCCTAGAAGATAAATTAGCAATGCGAGAATGACAATTAGGTCTTGATCGAAGATAATTGATATCGATCATGATTCTGATTAAATGATTTGATTGATAAATACGCCAATTGACGAGGAACAATGACTAATTGATCCAAATTGACATAATTGAGACAGACAACAATCGATAGCGAAATAATCGCAAAATGACAAATTTGACAAAAGGACAAGGATTGATGACAAAATAGATTGCAAGACGACAAGATTAAAAATGACCACGATCGATGACAAATCGATCGCAAAATGACAAGATTGAAAATGATAAAGATTGATGACAAATCGACAAGATTGATAAGAGGACAAAACCCTAATTAGGATTGACGATGTCCAAAATGATGACAAATGAGCACGCACATTGATGCGATAGGCTAAAATCGATCAAAATCATGACTGGATAGTGTTGTCGACAAGACCAAATTTGAGAGCGAGACAAATGAAGAATGTAGAGGAATGACTCGATGTTCACAAATGATAAAAACCAAGTGTGTGACATAGGAGAAATGTTAATGTGACGCAAAAACCTAAAATGAGGCAATGCGCAAATGTTAAAGTACGATTTCGCAAGCGTTGACCATTTTTAGGTGTCTACATTTTGCCCCTCTTTGAGACAATGCAATTTTAAGTGTTGTTTCAAAGAACTATAATGAAAATGCCCTAGACAATGACAATGACATATGCATGCCCCCTCAAGGAATTGGCCGGAAACATGCAGAAAAGAGGCCAATTGATCGATAAAAATGATAGGATCGAATGGATTGACAATCGGATACCGGATGCATGAAGGACAAGCAATTTAAGGTGCAAAAGACCATGACCAACATAAGATGGAGAGGATGCACGTCCATCTAGGCACTGACAAAGATCTATAAATGGGACCAAGAGAGTGAAAATTGCTCATTTGTACTAGACAAAGAGGAGGATTTGTTGCTCTGGACAAGGACACTTGCAGAGAGATGGTGAACATTCCAATGGCGGATCACCTCGGGGAATGTGTACGCACATTCAGACGACTGGACGATGCGGGAGCAGCGGTATGGATCTCAAAAACCCATGTTTTCAATTTGATGAATTTGGATTGCTTGCGGGACATTGCGGGGCTCACAGAGGATGCAGAAACTGACTTCTGTGCTTGTGTAGGGCGAATCCTGTGCTTGTGTAGGGTCTTCTGTGCTTGTGTAGGGGGACACAGGCGTAGGTTACCTGACACAGGCACAGGTTCCTTGACACAGGCGCAAGTGTGCAATGCAAACCCTAATTTTGGTCAAAATGACATGCAAATGATCCGGAAAAAGGGGATAAGGGTAGGATAGGTCAAATTAGATGAAAAACACCCTGATTGGACATGAAAATGAGGAAATGCAACCCGAAGGAGAAAACCCTAAAACTGACAAAATATGCCCCAATTGTGATGCAGAGTCGACAATATCCACTGATCACACGGGAGAACCGACCTGACTGCTTCATGCTACGACATAGACTCAAGAGCACAGATAGAGATACATTAGCAGGACTTGGGATATACTATGTCACATTCATGCCCGAGATTAGGGCAAACACAGGACTGCTTACCGCATTGGCAGAGCGATGGCATTCAGAGACCTCCTCATTCCATCTGGCGACTGGAGAGGTGACAGTGACACTAGAGGATGTATGGCGTATCCTCCGCATTCCGATTCATGGAGAGATGGTAGAGTATGACCCAGTGATAGGGAGAGACACATTGTGTAGATTGTTTGAGTGTGACGTAGATGATTTGGATATCGTCGAGAGGGAGATTGGCTGGGAGATGATGGCATCAGAGTATGATCGATGATATGTGGTGATAGCAGTGGTGATAGCATGCCTACTAGCAGGAGACAGACGAGGACATGGATTCCCTATTGGATGGGGAAGAGTGCTAGAGTGGATGGTGACAGAGGGGACTGTGTATGCATGGGGACCATGTGTACTGGCTATGCTGTATTTTCAGTTGCATTAGATAGCATATCAGGGAGTGCAGACTTTGAGCTGTGGGGTGACACTGCTGCAGGTATGGGCATTTGAGCACATAGCTATATGTCGACTGATTATAGAGAGACATGTAGTACCACACCGACCATATGTGTATTGCTATGGTGGAGCACTGAGACAGGGTCCGTTTGGATACATATTATATTGGTGACACGAGCTAGAATGACTGAGAGAGTTCACATGGAGGCCATGTCGTGGTTGCCCTGGATGGTCAGATGATGGGGATGAGCTACCCTATTGTAGACAGAAGAGGTACTTGATTGGATGACCAGTGAATTGGCAGAGAGTGATTGAGATGTATCTGCCAGAGAGAGTCAGACGATAGTTTGGAGAGAGGCAGGATGTACCGACGAGGACTGCACACTTTGCCCGATCTCACAGAGAGACGAGTCAGTGGGGGAGTATGATTAAGCCACACACAGCATATGCTGACTTCACACAGCTACAACAGAGACAGTGGGATTGGAGATCAGATGTGGTAGACACCAAGACGACAGAGGAGTATGAGAGATGGTTTGCACGATGACGACCAGTGCCATTGACAGATCCGGACATTCCAGTACCTAGACAACAGGAGGACTTCCTACTCATTGTAGAGGAGGAGGGAGATGATGAGGATGAGGAGGATGAGGGTGGTGATGAGGATGAGGAGGATGATGATGAGGATGAAGATGAGGATGGGGATGAGTAGGAGGCATTGCAGGATATACCTATAGAGCCGGAGACAGCTAGGACAGAGGAGATGGAGATATTCAGGGCTACCATAGCGAGTCAGCAGGATCACATTGCGACTTTAGAGAGAGAGCATGAGCAGTTCAGAGCAGAGATAGCCAGACTCATAGCGGCTCGAGATACAGCAGTAGTGCAGGCACAACGAGAAGGACAGAGAGTCACTGAGTATATTGGGTTGATTCGGGATGCTAGTGTACGGGAGCTAGCACAAATGTTGGTAGAGACCGGAGAGGAGATATGCCATTAGAGGACATTATATGAGAGTGCAGTTCCACCAGAGCAGAGAGCACCTTCATATCAGGCACGATCGAGGACAGAGAGTAGGGCACGCTCTCAGAGGTCATTGAGCAGCATGGGGGTGAGTGGACCTATGAGACCACCACAGCCAGGACCAGGAGGGACATCATCCATAAGACATTGCAAGGATGAGGAGGACAGAGGGAGCACCCAGTGACAGAGGCACATGCTCCTTAGGATAGATAGTGGACATTATGTAGTTTGACATCTTGTAGTCAGCCTGCGGGCCATACTTAGGACAGACAGTCCAATTTTGTACTCCGATATTTTTGTGATAGATGATATGATATGCATCGATATGATGGGATGCAATATGTTATGACTTATGGTTATTTTTCATGTATGGATGACTTATGCACTGTTTATGTACCATTGTGGAACATGTATGGATGTCTTTTTAATGTGTTTTTGATGCATTTATAATATGAAATGGATAAAATGCTTGATGTGATGCTCGATGTAATTCAAATGTACTAACCAAATGGATGCAGGATGCAACATGTATGTTTGGGGAAATCGGAATACTAGACCGAACTGACTATCCGACCAGACGGAAGAAATGTTAGTAAGAAGAAAATGAGACAAAGGACAATTAGAGACGAAGAAAAACTTGCTTTCAGTAATGCACTTTGTAGGTGAGAACCTTTATTTTTATGTAGCAAAATGGATGCGTAGCATCATGGCATGGAAGGCCAGAGCTGAAATGCAACCCGTTTTGCAAAAGATAGACACATCACAAACAACAATCACAATCAAAAAGAAAAGTATCATGGTCCATCCTGGTCACTCTAAATCACTCAGTGACATCATCAAGCAACATAGGAACATGATCGAAGCCAAAAAATAAATTAGTAAAAAGATAAGATGCACAAATTCCAATAAATCAAACAAACATCTTGATCTTCATTGTCAAAAGTTGAAAGTGCTAATAGGACGATCATGCGGTCTATTATAAGGACATGTGGTACCCGTCTAAGACAGGACACAGTCTGGTTTCGAGTATACCACACCCTGTATAAGACCCATGATAGTAGAGACAAGGACAAATGATTTTGAGGTTGATTGATATGACAAGTGTGATCAGTTTGAGTGTCTGGTTTAATTGAAAAATGTCATCTGTTTATGCATGATTTCATTAAAGCACAACGTTGGATTGCGAGTCATTGGATGTATACTTAGTGAGCTGTCTATGGGGGATTATTATTTTTTTTTTTTGCTTTGCTTTTCGAGATTTTACAATTTTTTTGTTCGTTTTTTTTCAAGACTTTATTTGATTTTTTTTTATTATTTCAGGACATTTTTCAATTTTTTTGAATTATTTCAGGACAATTTTCAATTTTTTTTGTGAATTATTTCAGGATGTTTTCAATTTTTTTTGTGAATTATTTCAGGACGTTTTCCAATTTTTATGAGATTTTTTCAGGACATTTTTAAATTTTTTTTTGGATTTTTTTCTCAGGACATTATTTGATTTTTATGATCTTTTTTTAGGACATTTTTTCAATTTTTTTTTTTTTTTTGAAGATTTTTGCCCCCAGTGTCTAGCAAGGCAAGGAATATGACAAATGGATAAACAATCTTGCTGGAATGTTGGTGGATAGAGGGAAGACAAAGGTCATTTATTATGGAGACAATACAGATGCAATTTCCAAGGGCTATTGCATGATGGGATAAGAGACTGGATATGACAATGTAAAGTAGTGACATGGGATGAGGGACATATCAAGAGGTTTTTGAAACCATGTTTAAATTTCACGTCCTTATTTCAGATCAAGATCAAGGGACAGAAAGAGTGTATGGATAGTGATAAGATATGGATAGGATAAGCAAGACCAAGAATGGATAAGGGACATGGACTGAAGGTTAGGGTAGGATACAGGATAGTGGCAAAAAGTTGCAATAAGATAGGGAATATGGATGAAAGGATGTAATAAGCAAATGGATAAATACCAAAAGCTATGATGGACTAAAAGCTGCAAAAAAGATGCATGATGCTCATGAAGATCGTCAGCCTTGTCAAGATCAACGGTGGAAAGAGGAAATGGACCTGAGGGACAATAGGATATGAAGGGTAATGACATGGTATGATAGGATAATGAAGGGCAATAGGATATGAAGGAGGAAACCTGCCCCCAAGTGTGGTGTACAAGAAGTTCATAAATTACGCATGACGCGTGTTTGCCAGGTTTTCATCACAGTACTTGCCCAAGGCGCTTGTTTGCCAGGTTTTCACCAGTGGACGAATTATTTTTGCTTAACTTTTTTTTCTCTTTTTTTTTTCAATTTTTTTTTTTTTACTTTTTCAATAGAAGATAGACACATGATAGGGGATGGAAGAAGGACTCAAGAATATTATTTTTTGGATAGTAACCTTGAAATAAATGGACCATGACCTTTGAAAGTATGCTCAAAGACATTGGTAGGACAAGGACATGAAAAAGAGATGAAATTAAGGCAAGGATTTATGCAAAGGATGGGATCAAAGGGATCGAAGGATGTAAAATATGAATTGGATAATGGATAGGGTATTGGAAGAACTGGGCTTGAGTGGATAGAAATGTTGGCAAGATTGACATTGGCACACACCTTGAGGGGTGATGGATTGATGGAGGAAAAATGGATTTCAGATTGTGAGATTTGGATGGAGGAATAGCTTGGGATTTTGGGACATAAGGGCCCAAAATGGAAGAAGGTGATGAAGGAATAGACTTGGAAGGTTTGGATGGAGGAATAGCAATTTTGGATGTCAAGTTGGATGTTTCTTTAGACTTTTGTGCTTCAAGGAGCCGCTTAGGGATCCACATGGTTTTTGATTTTTCATGCTTTTGTGGTTCCTTGGAGTGCATTGCTAACACAAGGGATTTAGGAACCCATATATATTTTGACTTTGCTTTATTTTTCTCAGTGGGCCTTTGTGGCCTTTTGGATATTTCTTTTTCTTTATAGATCATATTGTTCTTTGTTTTGACATGTCGATTATATTGGACATGTTGATCCTTGAATACATGTGGATATCTAGACTTATGACTTTTATACTTGGAGGAGGAAAGGAATGCATGGATGGATATGAATGAAATGGAGTTCTTTTGGTTTGATGAAATTTAATCAAGGATGTGTGCCTTTGTTGACCTTGCATAGAGGACAAAGGGATATAAGGACCTAAGATGGATGGAAGGTGTGATGGGGAAGGTGTATGTTTTGATTTTGATGGAGGGATACCAACGTATTGAGGAATTTCACTAAGGCCATGACCCTTAATATTTTCTTTCATATTAAGGAGTTCTTTCTTGTGAAGGTCTACCCCTTGGCCTTTATGAATATCTTGACTTGTAGGATACTCTTTTCTTTGGGAAGAAGACGCCAGTCCACTATGAGGTGGATATGATATGAGAGAAATAATGAGATCTTGAAGTGGATCGGATTGGACCAAAGTGGAAGAACCCATTATGTATGTCGAGGGTTCATGAACATCTTGCATTGACATGTTAGAATCATGAAGGGGATTAGGATCATGAGGGGGACTAGGATTGTGTAGTGGACATGCTTCAATGATAGGCTCTTCAAGAGATGGAATGGGAGAAATAATGGGATCATCAAAAGGAATGAGATCTTGGAGTGTATATGGAGCATTAGGACAAGGAGATGGAGGAACAAGTGGATCTTGTGGAGGATCTGAAGGAATAATTTGATCTTGACAAGGAGGAAAATCATTGGAATCCTCTTTAAAGGTGCTTTGCTCTTGACTTTCAATGGGATCATCATAAAGGATGGAAAGGATATCTTGATCTTTCTCAGGAAGTGGAATGTCAATGGGATTTGAAAGGACATTGTGTTCATGAAATGGAATGGGATCGTTTGGGATTGGATGAACTAGGATATCTTGATCTTGCCTGGGGAATGGAGTGTCAATAGGACTTTGGATAGGATGGACAAGAATAGGGGAATCATCATGAGTGTTTGGGAACATGGGGTCCTAGTCAGCAATTGGATGGGATGATAAGTTTTCAGGATCTTGATCTTGATTTTCTTTAGGACACATTTCTTCGTGCTCTAAATTATCCTCTTGACATGGGGTTGGACTTTGGATATGCATGGGGGATTCTGACAAAGGATCAATGTTTTGGGATGAAGGAGATGCACTTTGAACATTTGTGATGGATTCTGGCAAGGAATCAATGCTTGAACATGAGGAAGAAGGACTTCGAATGGGGTCCTCTAAAATAGGTAATGGCAATAAAGTGCATGGTGGCATTGGGTCTTGTATTTCTGAAACATGACAAGGATGTGCATCATGAATTGGATTATCGTGGCAATAAATTATGGATAGCCCTTGGGCAATTTCATCCTTGGGTGTATTGTTTGATGAGGACAATATAGAAGATTCTTGTGAAACTTCTAGAGGTGTAGGGATAGATGCCACTGGAGAGTCAATTTGCTTGTGGGGGGATGAGGCATTGCTAGACATAATTGTATTATCTTGATCTTCCTCAAAGAACTCACTTGGTAGTTTCCTTAAGATCATTGCAATAAATCCTCCTTTCTTTCGAGGTTTTGACATGATTGGACCTGGAATTTGAACTTGTTTTTGATTTGATGTCATGTTTTGATTTCGAACTAGATGTTGATCAGATTGGTTTGACATGTTCAAAATTTGGCTTGGTGTGGGCTGCAACCTTTGTTTTTGAATGTTTGGTGGTAGTTGTTGACATTGATATTCCAACATTGGTTGAACCATTTGTGGACATTGTATAGTTGGTTGGACATATTGTTGAAATTGGACCATTGGTTGTGTTGGTTGTATATGTTGGACAATTGGTTGTATTGGTTGAAAATCTGATTGATAGTAAACACCTTCTTGTTCTTGTTGTGGAGGCACATAATGTTGAAATTTATGTTGTCTCCTTTCTTGAAATTGTTTCATCATCTCTATTTGGGAGAGAAGAGCTGGTATGTCTAATCGTTCAAGAAGGGATCTTACATCAATTGGCTCAATATTTGGATTTCGACCTGGAAATTTTCGAAACATTTTGGACACTTGTGATCTATTCTTCTCAATGTTTTTCACTCTTTGTTCCAATATCTCCTCTTCTTGAGCTAGCTTCTCCTCTAGTTTTTATATTTGGAGACTTGTTTCATCATAAAAAGTTTGATCAATGTCACTTTGTTGTTGGGTTGGATAGAATTGTGATTGCATTGTCGGTTGATATGTCAAACTTTGTTGCATCATTGGTGCTTGGAACCTTGTTTCAATAGACATGTCACTATGCAATGCAATATGTTTGGAATTTTTCAAGGATAATGTATGATATGCAACTAAATGCAAACTAGATAGACGAGCATGCAATCTATGGCAAGAATGCAACCTATGTTTTTGGTTGTTTTGAAAGATTTTGACAAAATTTTTGGAATGCAAATCTAAAAGAGACCCTTAGGAAATTGAAATGATGTCTAGACCTCAAAGGACAAAAGGACCAAGTGACAAAAGGACAAAATGACAATGTCTCACCTATATGCTTGGATACTAAGCTAGGTTTGACCAAATGACAATAATGACAAAAGGAGAAAAGGTTTGACAAGGTCTAGACTTCCTAACAATGACTTAGGGTTTATCAAAGATTTGGATTACTCAAGTATGACAAAACCTAGTTTTTGACACTATATGCAAAGGGACAATTACTATGCAAATTACCCTAATATGATATGATAATGACCTAGGCTTAATGAAGGGACCTAGGGTATGCAAATGTAAATGTATGGCAATGGTATTACTCTAATGCAAGAGGACACATGCAAATGGATGACCCTTATTGATATGCAAAGGAGTATGACCTAGATGAAACTTAACCTTGGTACTTGACAATGACTTTGCAAAAATGCAAACCTAGGATGAACCTAAATCCAAGTGACATGAATGTTGAGACAAGATTTCGAACAATGTTTGACAACCATGTTTGAAGATGTTTTGAACTTTGCTGAATGAAATGTTCTTGGGTTTAACCTTGTTTTGAATCAATTTGTCTTGTTTTTGAAATGAGATGCAATTCAACTTTTGACAAACAAAGAATACAAGATATTTCAACTTAGACTCAAGACAATCATGCTCATTCACACATTTCTTATGGATGGCAAGGACATTAGGTACTTGAGAGGTAGACTTGTTATGGGATTCAAGGAGAATACATAGATGCTTGACCCCACGGGCTCCCCTCCATGGCACTCACTTCTCAGGGAAGCCAAGCATCAGTCCCCATGGAAATCTCCCCATGGTGAACTTAGTATCTCTTCCAAGTATCCAAACTTGTCCTTCTCAAGCAACTAGAAGGGTTTTTGGCCTCTAAAAACAAGGTGTTTAGTAAGGATTTTTGTTAAGCGTTACTCCTTGATGTCACACAAGCGTGATTGAGACATTAAGCCCACCAAGATACCAAATAAATTTAGTCACGCAAGCATGATTTAGACCATGAGGCCCTACTTAGATGTTGCTATGAGAAAGAGTTCAAGGGTCATCACTTCCCAAGTAACTGCAATTCCCACGTAACCCTTCCTTCAAAGCTTTCACCCATCAGGTATTTGTTTATAGTGAGTTAGAATGCCAAGGTATTCTAGCCGTACTCACTTTGGGTCATTCCCTTCTCACGATTATCACTTGCTTGCAAAAGCAAATGGTCGGGAAGGCAAGCCCTCTAAAGGCGACACACAATCAAAACAACGAGCATGGTATCGAAGATCTGGATTTCTGATCACCCTAAGAAGGATGAGAGCATACTCTCCTACTCCAATGTCACACTCAACAATCAAAGCAAAAACATGTTCATTCCAACCTATTTAGAAATCACTAGGTGCCTAAAACATTAAAGACAAACACCAAGTTTAGTTGTTTCTCCAAGGCAACCTGCAAAACCCAAGTTAGAAGTTTGAGGTGCTTATTCTTTGACTATCGATTTTGCATAAAACATGTTAGTAGTTTGATTTGTTGTCTTTTCCATGCGTATGCCAAGATTCTGCACAGATAATTAGTACCAAAAACCAAAACACAGAAAACAGAATGCAAAAACTAAACAAATTTCATGTAAAACACTGCATTTTTACCTCTATTCTAGACTTTACACAGGCGCAAAACTCAGGACACAGGCACAGAATGCATGCCACAGGCATAGAATGTCTTCAACACAGGCGCAAGTTGCTTCACATAGGCGCAAGTTGCTTCACACAAGCGCAGAAGTCTCCAGAAAACCCTGCACGACCCTTTTTTTGGGTTTTTGGCCTGCAAATCAACTTGAAAGCAGTCAAAAACACCATAAAGGGGTTAGATGGTTAGTGTTCACGTCGGGTTCACCAATTAATGTAGCATAGGAAATAGGAAATCATCACAAGCAAATCAATATTAGTCATTAGCTCAATCACAAAAGCAAATAGCAATGATCTATCCTAAAACATTCAAAAAGATTATGCAAACCAGATGTAAATCCAAATGTTTCCTTCATGTGGCTCCATTGTTCTTCTTTCTTCTTCAAATAGTTTTATTGTAGATCTCACCTTCAAGTGCATAAACCTAATTGTGAAAGCAAGATTGACATTGACACAAGAATACTCAAAGCGTGATTTGACAAAGTGACTAGAAATTCGATAGTCTGATTAGGGGATTTGATTGAAGAAATTTATCCAATTTATAGAAAAATTGGAGAGATGACAAGATTAGCATGGTTCAATTCAAATGGAAATTGCAAATCAAGAATAGCAAAATTATGACATGTGTATGACAAATTGCTATGCAAGGATTTATGACAAATTGCTATGCAAAGATTTATGACAAGAATTTGAAATAGAAATAGACATTTAGGAATTTAGGAGAATTTAGAAAATTAGGTTAGAAATGATGACTTGGAAATTAGGAAATTGATGAAAAATAGGTAAATTAATTAATAATTTCTCATTCATTAATTAATTCACAAAGAGAGGAATATTTAGCCAATTAAATAAACATTTAATTGTGACAAGAAGACTTAGGATAAATAAATAAATTATTTAATCCTAGAGGAAGAAATGACACACAAGGGTAAATGATTAAATCACAAAACCCTAGAAGATAAATTAGCAATGCGAGAATGACAATTAGGTCTTGATTGAAGATAATTGATATCGATCATGATTCTGATTAAATGATTTGATTGATAAATACACCAATTAACGAGGAACAATGACTAATTGATCCAAATTGACATAATTGAGACAGACAACAATCGATAGCGAAATAATCGCAAAATGACAAATTTGACAAAAGGACAAGGATTGATGACAAAATAGATTGCAAGACGACAAAATTAAAAATGACCACGATCGATGACAAATCGATCGCAAAATGACAAGATTGAAAATGATAAAGATTGATGACAAATCGACAAGATTGATAAGAGGACAAAACCCTAATTAGGATTGACGATGTCCAAAATGATGACAAATGAGCACGCACATTGATGCGATAGGCTAAAATCGATCAAAATCATGACTGGATAGTGTTGTCGACAAGACCAAATTTGAAGGCGAGACAAATGAAGAATGTAGAGGAATGACTCGATGTTCACAAATGATAAAAACCAAGTGCATGACATAGGAGAAATGTTATTGTGATGCAAAAACCTAAAATGAGGCAATGCGCAAATGTTAAAGTACGATTCCACAAGCGTTGACCATTTTTAGGTGTCTACAGACACCGTATGGTGTCCTAAGGGGTCATAAGACACCAAATGACCCCTTAGGACACCATACAACCCCTAATGACACAATGTGGCATCCTAAAGGGTCATATTATGTTCTAAGGGGTCATAGGACAAAATATGACCCCTTAGGACACCATACAACCCATAGCACCATATAGTGTCCCAAGGGGTCATATGGTGTCTTAAGGGGTCAAAGAATGTCATATGACCAATTAGGAAACAATATGACCCATGACGACACCTAAGGGGTCATATAGTGTCATAAGGGGTCATAGGACACCATATGACCCCTTATAACACCATACAATCCCTTATGACACTATATGGTGTCCTAGGAGGTCATATAACACCATATGACCCCTTATAACACAAGAAGACCCATAACGACATGATATGGTGTCCTTAGGGGTCATATGGTGTTAGGAGACACCATATGACCCCTTAGGACACAATATGACCCCTAACGATACCTAAGGTGTCATATGGTGTCCTAAGGGGTTATATGATGTCCTAGGAACCTTTAGGACATAATATGACCCCTTAGCACACCATACAACCCCTAATGACACCATATGGTGTCCTAAGGGGTTGTAGGACACCATATGACCCGTTACGACACAATATGACCCCTACCAACCTAAGGGGTCATAGGACACCATATGACCCCCAACAACACTATATGGTGTCTTAAGGGGTCATATTGTGTCCTAAGGGTTCATAGGAGACCATATGACCTGTAACAACACAAAATGACACCTAACGATACCTAAGGGGTCATATGGTTTTCTAAGGGGTCATAGGACACCATATGACCCCTTAGCACACCATACAACCCCTAATGACACCATAGGTCATATTATGTCCTAAGGGGTAATATTGTGTCTTATGACCCCTTCAGACACTAGATGGCATCGTTATGGGTCGTATGGTGTTCTAAGGGGTCGTATGGTGTTCTATGACCCTCTAGGACACCATATTATGTTGGTATGGGTCATATGGTCTCCTAAGGGGTCATATGGTGTCCTATGACCCCTTAGGACACCATATAGTATCAATATGCATCGTATGGTGTCCTATGACCCCTTAGGACACCATTTGACCCCTTAGAATACCATATGACCCCTAATGACACCATATGGTGTTCTAAGGAGTCATATGGTGTCCTAAGGGGTCCTTGAACACCATATGACCCCTTAGGACACCATTCGATACATAATGACACTATATGGTGTCCAAAGGGGTCATAGGACACCATATGACCCCTTAGGACACCATTCAATACATAATGACACTATATGGTGTCCTAAGGGGTCATAGGACACCATATGACCCCTTAGAGAACTATACAACCCATAACAACATAATATAGTGTCTTAGAGGGTAATAGAACACCATATGACCTTTTAGAACACCATACGACCCATAACGACACCATGTGGTGTCTTAAGGGGTCATAAGACATAATATTACCCCTTAGGACATAATATGACCCCTAACAACGTCATATAGTGTCCTAAGGGGTCATAAGACACCATATGACCCCATAGGACACCATACGACCCCTTGTGACACCATACCACCCTTTACGACACCATATGGTTTCCTAAGGGGTCATATGGTATCCTAATGGGTCATATAGCACAATATGACCCCTTAGAACACAAGAAGACCCATAACCACACGATATGGTGTCCTAAGGGGTCATATGGTGTCATTAGACACCATATGACTCCTTAGGACATAATATGACCCCTAACAATACCTAAGGGGTCATATGGTGTCCTAAGGGGTTATATGATGTCCTAGGAACCTTTAGAACACAATATTACCCTTTAGTACACCATACAACCCCTAACGACACCATATGGTGTCCTAAGGGGTTGTAGGATACCATATAACCTGTTAGGACATAATATGACCCCTAACAACACCTAAGGGGTCATATTGTGTCTAAAGGGGTCATAGGATATGGTGTCGTTAGGGGTTGTAGGATACCATATAACCTGTTAGGACATAATATGACCCCTAACAACACCTAAGGGGTCATATTGTGTCGTAAGGGGTCATAGGACACCATATGACCCCTAACGACACTATATGGTGTCTTAAGGGGTCATATTGTGTCCTAAGGAGTCATAGGACACCATATGACCCCTAACGACACAAAATGACACCTAACAATACCTAAGGAGTCATATGGTGTTATAAGGGGTCATAGGACACCATTTCACCCCTTAGCACACCATATGACCCCTAATGACACCATATGGTGTCCTAAGGAGTCATATGGTGTCCTAAAGGGTCATAGAACACCATATGACCCCTTAGGACACCATACGATGCATAATGACACTATATGGTGTCCTAAGGGGTCATAGGACACCATATGACCCCTTAGAGGACCATACAACACATAATAACATAATATGGTGTCTTAGAGGGCCATAGAACACCATATGACACCTTAGAACACCATACGACTCATAACGACACCATGTGGTGTCTTAAGGGGTCATAGGACACCATTTGACCCCTTAGCACACCATATGACCCCTAATGACACCATATGGTGTCCTAAGGAGTCATATGGTGTCCTAAAGGGTCATAGAAAACCATATGACCCCTTAGGACACCATACGATGCATAATGACACTATAAGGTGTCCTAAGGGGTCATAGGACACCATATGACCCCTTAGAGGACCATACAACCCATAACAACATAATATGGCATCTTAGAGGGTCATAGAACACCATATGACCCCTTAGAACACCATATGACCCATAACGACACCATGTGGTGTCTTAAGGGGTCATAGGACACCATTTGACCCCTTAGCACACCATATGACCCCTAATGACACCATATGGTGTTCTAAGGAGTCATATGGTGTCCTAAGGGGTCATTGAACACCATATGACCCCTTAGGACACTATTCGATACATACTAACACTATATGGTGTCCTAAGGGGTCATAGGACACCATATGACCCCTTAGAGGACTATACAACCCATAACAACATAATATGGTGTCTTAGAGGGTAATAGAACACCATATGACCTTTTAGAACACCATACGACCCATAACGTCACCATGTGGTGTTTTAAGAGGCCATAAGACATAATATTACCCCTTAGGACATAATATGACCCCTAACAATGTCATATAGTGTCCTAAGGGGTCATAAGACACCATATGACCCCTTAGGACACCATACGACCCCTTGTGACACCATACCACCCTTTACGACACCATATGGTTTCCTAAGGGGTCATATGGTATTGTAATGGGTCATATAACACCATATGACCCCTTAGAACACAAGAAGACCCATAACCACACAATATGGTGTCTTAAGGGGTCATATGTTGTCATCAGACACCATATGACTCCTTAGGACACAATATTACCCCTAACGATACCTAAGGGGTCATATGGTGTCCTAAGGGGTTATATGATGTCCTAGGAACCTTTAGAACAAAATAAGACCCTTTAGCACACCATACAACCCCTAACGACACCATATGGTGTCCTAAGGGTTTGTACGACACCATATAACCCGTTAGGACATAATATGACCCCTAACAACACCTAAGGGGTCATATTATTTCCTAAGGGGTCATAGGACACCATATGACCCCTAAGGACACTTTATGGTGTACTAAGGGGTCATATTGTGTGCTAAGGGGTCATAGGACACCATATGACCCCTTAGCACTCCATACGACCCCTAACGACACCATATGGTGTCTTAAGGGATCATATGGTGTCCTAAGGGGTCATATAACACCATATGACCCCTTAGGACACCATACGACACATAATGACACCATATGGTGTCCTAAGGGGTCATATGGTGTCCTAAGGGGTCATAGGACACTATATGACTTCTTAGGAGACCATACGACCCGTAACAACATAATATGATGTCCTAGAGGGTCATAGAATACCATATGACCCCTTAGAACACCATACAACATATAACGACACAATGTGGTGTCCTAAGGGGTCATAAGACACAATATGACCCCTTAGGACATAATATGACCCCTAACAATGTTATATAGTGTCCTAAGGGGTCATACAAAACCATATGACCCCATAGAACACCATATAACCCCTTAGAACACCACACAACCCTTTACGACACCATATGGTGTCCTAAGGTGTCGTATGGTATCCTAAGGGGTCATATAAAACCATCTGACCCCTTAGAACGCCATATAACCCCTTAGAACATAAGAAGACCCATAACGACACGATATGGTGTCCTAAGGGGTCATATGGTGTCATGAGACACCATATGACCCCTTAGGACACAATATGACCCCTAACGATATCTAAGGGGTCATATGGTGTCCTGAGAGGTTATATGATGTCTCAGGAATCTTTAGGACACAATATGACCCCTTAGCACACCATACAATCCCAAATGACACCATATGGTGTCCTAAGGGGTCGTAGGACACTATATGACCCGTTAGGACACAATATGACCCCTAACAACACCTAAGGGGTCATATTGTGTCCTAAGGGGTCATAGGACATCATATGACCCCTAACGACACAAAATGATACCTAACGATACCTAAGGGGTCATATGGTGTTATAAACGGTCATAGGACACCATATGACCCCTTATCACACCATACCACCCTTAATAAGGGGTCATATTGTGTCCTAAGGGGTCATAGGACATCATATGACCCCTAACGACACAAAATGATACCTAACGATACCTAAGGGGTCATATGGTGTTATAAACGGTCACAGGACACCATATGACCCCTTATCACACCATACCACCCTTAATGACACCATATGGTGTCCTAAGGGGTCATAGGACACCATATGACCCCTTAGGAGACCATACGACCCATAATAACATAAAATTGTTGCCTAAGGGGTCATAGAACACCATATGACCCCTTAGAAGACCATACGACACATAACGACACCATGTGGTGTCCTAAGGGGTCATAAGACACAATATGACCCCTTAGGACATAATATGACCACTAACAACATCATATAGTATCCTAAGGGGTCATAGGATACTGTATGACCCCTTAGGACACAATACAACCCCTTAGGACATAAAATAACCCTAATGACACTTAAGGGTTATAGGACACCATACGACACATAATAACACTAAATGGTATCCTAAGGGGTCATATGGTATCCTAAGGTGTCATAGGACACCATATGCCCCATAACACCATATTGTCTCCAAGCATATGGTGTCCTAAGGGGTCATACGGCACCATATGACCCATTAGGACACAATAAGACCCCTGATGACACCTAATGGGTCATATATTGTCGTAAGGGCTCATAGGACACCATATGACCCCTTAGGACACCATACGACTCCTTACGATACCATATGGTGTCCCAAGGTATCGTATGGTATCCTAAGGGGTCATATAATGTCCTAAGGGGTCATATGGTGTCCTAAGGGGTTTTAGGACACCATAAGACCTATAAAGACACCATATGATGTCCTAAGGGGTCATATGGTGCCCTAAAGGGTCATGGGACACCATATGACCTCTTAGGACATAGTATGAGCCCTAACAAAACCTAATGAATCATATGGTGTCTAAGGGGTCATACTATGTCTTGTGACCCCTTAGGACACAATATGACCCCTTAGCACACTATACAACCCCCAACGACACCATATGACCTATTCAGACACAATATGACCCCTAACAATACCTAAGGGGTCATATGGTGTCCTAAGGGGTCACAGGATACCATATGACCCCTTAACACACCATACGACTTTAAATGACACCATATGGTGTCCTAAAAGCTCATAGAACACCATATGACCCCTTAGGATACCATATGACTTATAACAACATCATATGGTGTCCTAAGGTGTCATATGGTGTCCTAAAGGTTCATGAGACACCATATGACCCTTTAGGACACCATATTCTCTCTCACATTATTTCTTTTCCTCAATTACCCTCGATCACCTCTCTCCTCCTATGGGTTTATAGATACTTCCCTCTCCCCCTCTACCCACCCCCTAATTACTCTCTATGTCTCTCTTCACCTCTGTCCCCATCTCTCTTCTCTCTTTGTTGATAATTTCCCCTCTCAACCTCTCCTCCTACCCCCTAATAATCTCAAACTCTCCCTCTCATTCTCTCTTCACCCCAATCACCCCCTCTCTCTCTCTCTTCGGCTTCCACCTAATTACCTATAGATCTCTCTCTCACACTCTCTCTTCCCCCCAATTAATCTCTCTTTCTCACCTCTCTCCCCCTCTCCTTTTTTTGATACTTCCCTACGCCTCTCCTTGTCCCCTCTGAATTTTGTTGCTAGAGATGAGAATGAAATGCAGAGAGACTAGTCTAGATCTTAGGGAAGAGAGAGTGACATAGAGGAGGAAATTATGAAGAGGTAGAAATATAAGCACCTTGTAGAGCTTGAGAGATCTAATGAGGTATTCATTGATAGTTAGAGATATAGGTCTAGAGAGAGATGTATAAATATGGAAAAAAGAGAGGGAGGAAGAAACAAATAGGTGGTGTGATAGGTTTAGGAGAGAGAGGTGGAGAAAGGAACAAACATAGATAACATGGTTTATCAAAATTTATCGAACTCAATAAAATTCATAAATTTTCTATTATTAATTAATTACTTATTTAGTTTATTTTGAGATGATTGTTACAAAAATTCATGCAATAGAGAAATCATATGAAAAAGTCATGAGTTTTTTATGTTTTAAAAATGAAGGATGAATTTAAATGAATTATAATTATTTTTTCAAACAAGTAATTGAAAATATACCTATTCCATATCATAGAGCTCTTAATTACCTTTCCAATGCCTATAAAAAATCAAAATTCGGATATAAAATGCAATAGTTATGCCCAATTTACTAAAATATATTTTTTTATTTTTTCAAAAATCGGATATCCAATTTTATCCAATAAAATCCGATATCCGATTTTATCTGATATCCAATTTTATCCAATAAAATTTGATATCCGATTTTATCCAATAAAATCTGATATCCAATTTTATCCGATATCCGATTTTAAAACATAAATTTTTCCCTCCATATTTTTGTTCAGGTTTGGTTTGGGATTTGGCTTGGAAGTGACAAGCCTGGAAAGTCAACTAAAAAACGTGTTTTTCAGTATTCCTTGATTTTCCAGACTTTACACTGGTGGCTGACGACTTTTTTAATAGCCAAAATTGATAAAATGAAAAGGGTTTTTTAAGGATGTTCTCAGCTTTCCAATAATATAAGGCTTGTCTTATTTTGACTTTAATAACTAATTATTATTTATTTTCTAATTGAATTATGACAAAAGTCCTGATTGATAGACTGATTGAAAAATACTCATAACTTTTAAACCGCATAACATTTTTTGAATTTGAAACATGCGTCACATTCTATGCTTCATCTACTATAGGGAAAAATTAAAAAAAATTGAATTTCATAAGGTTTTGACCAAGTTAAGGTGGTCAGACGTAGGAGTTTCTGAATTTCTAAAAAATTGTAGTAAAAAATTCATAAATAATTATTTACTTTATAAAAAATTATAAAAAAATATGCGTCACATCCGGACATGAGTCTAATACTTATATTACAAATCTTATAAATAAATATTATGATTTGATTGTGATTAGGGTGGTCAGACATACACCTACTTCTTATCTTTTTCCTGAAATTTTTGTACCACTGCATTGAAATTTGAAATTTTCATCAAATAGTTTTTTTTTTTTTCAAAAAACAACTAGTAGCTTAGAAACTACATTCAATTTCCTATAGATTCTCTTCTGACATATTTTAAAAATAATGTTCATAACTTATTCAATTTTTCATGTCAAGTTGCAAAACTCTGATTTTTTGAAATTTCATTGCCACTTAAGGGCTTGTTTTGGCACACCATGATCCTGCACATACCCAGACTTCAATTTCTTCTAGTACTAAAATGATCTCAATCCATATATTATGATTATCTCCTCATAATGTATAAACTATAATTCATTCTTCAATCCATATTATAAACTAATTCCCTTATTTCTTTACTTAATCATGAGCAAGCACAACATCACACTAATTCTTCAATCATAAAGTTCATTTATTGACTTACAGACATATAACAATATAAATTCATTAACTTCATTACAAGTACATGGCATACATCATATACAAATCATTTATTATTTATCTAGCATTATATACATTCCATTACTATGCAAATCAATCCATTTCATATTAGCTTCATTCTAAAGCCTCAATACCTTTTAATCTCAATTTTCTTTTACATTCAAATTCTCACATGGTCATATATGTCTCCTGCATCATGATTTACCTATTAGCAACATGATCTATTCACATTTCTAATTCCTTCATAGCATCACATTTTTCACATATCACCAAAAGCATATCCACGAATCCAATAGAAATAGTTTCCTTTCCTAATCCAACTACACATGCAACCACTTTCCCAACATGATCATTTAATTTGATAATAACCCCAATGCATAACACAAGAATCCTAATATTTTTCTTCCATAATCCTTTTGTATTCTATGCATAGTTTTCCTAATTTCAAAAGTGTACACATAGAGACATCATTATCTAAACCTTATCCATATTATCTAACATCCTCAATACAAACATTTAAGATTATTCCATTTCTCAGGGTTCTTTCACATATTAAATCACAATCTAAAGAATAACCATAAAATTCCTTTCTAACCAATACAGGAAGATCATATTATAAATCACATCTATTTCAATTGCAACTCAATTGCCAAATTTGGGTACATGAAATCATTCCCTTCATTTAACAAGAACATATTTGTACATCTCATTGCCATATTTACAAATCATGACATACCCTAATTACCATTTATGAACTAATTATGAATACATTTACATAACAATACATCATGAACATAGCTCTTCCTTTTACATGATTCCATCTACCACATACATGCATTGCATCATATTCATTACATAAATATGCTACAAGGTACATCCGTAATCCATCAAGAAGGATAATCCATATCCACCCAAGAAGAATCCAAGAGAACATCCCAATGGCTAAAAAACACCAACCACTCGGCCATGTGGAACCAAAGGAACCACCCCCGTGCTAGGAGATGACACAGGGTCCCAACACACACTCTGCATCTAGGTTGACACTTAATACCAAAAGACAAGATTACAACAGCACTCTCAAGCATGGAACAAACACAACCAATACAAACAACCATAATAAGAAACTCCCAGAGGCTTATCAATTAACAAGGAATAGTCATAATATCATCAAAGGAAACACATGTAGGAGTGGAGTGTCATCGCATGTTACAAGCATCCTTTCAAGGAACCTCTTGGTAAGTGACACACATGCGAAACCAATTCAACCTATGAGAGATCAATGGAGTTTGGTTTATCGTCTTCACGAACTTCTCATGCTTATCCTAAAACATCATCCCTAGGATCAAGTCATTATGCTCACATTAATTTTATTTTTATTAATGAATCCAACTACCCAACCCATTAATTATTAGGTTATCACTTATTTACAAATCATGATAAACTCCCAATGTGCCCTGGTGGTCTATACTTCATGCATCCTTACAAGGAACCTCATGAAAGTCTATCTCTCATGACCCCAGTCATCACAAGAAATCCCACTGCACCCTAACATGGTCTCAAACATGACAACATGAGAGGCTCTAGAATTATAATTAAATCTAAGAACACACATAAATTTGAAATCATAAACAATCCATATGCAACCAACAATCTCATTTATAAATCATGAAACATGTGAAAGGTCAGAACATGAGAACCCAAAACCAATGAGCCTCTTGTCCAAATCAAAATATCAAGGCCATAAAAAATTCCATCAAATATGAGAAAAATAATCTTAGCAAGGCCTATCCACTTGCTGGTGCATAATCACAAGAATCTCAATCTCTCTCTTGGCACATCAATAAGAGAGGAAGCACAAACAACTCAAATGGAGTAAAACACATACAAGACACAAATAAATCATATGAAGACATCACCAATCATAAATCAACATTAGACAACATCATAAATGCTGTCAAAAAGCCTCTGGTACGACCCAAAATCCAACTGACATCAAACAGATTTCAAGCTGGACAAAACCCTAAAAATACACAGAATGGCGCATACATTCTCTGAAGTAGCACATATGACTGATACTTTAGCACATATAGGTGATCTTTTAGTTCATATGGTAATTATTTTAGCACATATGGTCATTCTTTTAGCGCATAGGAAAAAAAGTGTAAATTTTGGCAGAAAACTGCTTAAGTGCAGGATCAAAATTGCTCAAAACATAATGAGCCAAATATGACGCATTTATACTCATTGGAATCAGGATGAAATGAAATGTAAGAATATGTAAACAAAACAAAATAATAAAATTCACCCAAGGAACTCCAATTGAAAACATAATGCAGACTGTAAGAGGGAAAAACATCTCCAACAAGTTTAGAAAACCATCAAACACCAAATCTTGAATTCAAATCATGAAATAGACTCAAAACACATATAAATAAAAACAATAAAATTATTCCAAACATAATTAAACATCAAAATAAGGGAAATATAAAATGTCTCAGAAGGAGATGAGTCCTGTGAGTCTTCCTCACAACAAGGCCAAACTGGAAGCTCACAATGCTCTCTCCTCTCAACTCCACAAACTTCCTTAAATATTTAATAACATGAAAGAAATCTCCAAAAAAAATAATAATCAAATAAAATCACATCATAAATGGAAGAAATCTCAATACATATAAATCCCATGTCGTGCATTCACGACAACCATAGAAAAGATAGCTTCCAAACTTCCATCCAAATAAAGATCTCATAACCCATGGAATTCCCAATCATTTCCATTAAGAATAGAGAGAATGAAATAAACTATTTCCTTATTCCCCACACAAAATATTCACGGAGTAAACACTTGCAGACAATGAAAGCAAAGATAAACAACAAGGGTATGACCTCCAACCTGCAACCCGTGTGATGGTAGGTCGCTGAAAGAGAGCCCACAAGTTTTGCAATCCAAATCTAAACCCAAATCTCTTCCAAACCTAGTCCAAGCAATCCAAAGCCAAAGAATGGAACTCGTGAAAAGTCACATGGAATCCATTAAAAGGAAACAATAAATAAGAAACCCTAGAAAACCAACCAATAGGATAATTCCATTTTGGAATATTTTTCCCATATCTTATGATTTCCCCAAAATAAAATCCTCCAATAGGAGAATAGGGTAGGTAGGAAATATTAACATATATTATAAGTAGGTGGATAAAATATTTTAATATCCCAAGGTATAATTACCATACCACCAAATAAATATTAGTATTTAAACTATAGCCCTATAGGAATTGTTATTTAATACATTATGAACTATAGTTATTTTTAATTAAATACTCACCAATAGAAAACATAATTAAATAAATCAGCCATTAAATAATTTATTACTTCCAATATAAAATATTAATTAATATTTAGACTATAAACAATAAGCAATAATTAATTAAATAAATACTATAATTCTAAGAATCATAAATCAAATAATCAAAATCTCAAATAACTTAAATCAAATAATTAAAAATAAATAAAACTAACTATCAAATCTCTCAACAAATAGACAAATAATACAACGCCACATAAATAACCACGTGACAATAAAATCAACCACAATATAAATAATCCTCATAACAAAAGAGTCAATCAATACTAACATACTCCCAAAACTGAAAGAGCCAAGCTGACAAATAACATGACCAATTGTGCCTAGTGACAACTTAAACCTAGAGTATGAGAAGGGAACTCATGTCATCTCCGAACCACATAAGCCATTGGAATTAAAGACACACTCAGACTTGTGAAGCTAGGTGGAGTCGATGTCTGGTACCTGCAAGGTCCTGTAACCACAAAATGATAAGACAACATATACATATATATCATAACAAGCAAGTGATAGAGAGTCGCGATTATACATCCCGCTTGCAATGAGTGATGTGGAATCATTTCTATCACGAAGACAATAAAAAAATAGTCAAACACATCTCATAAGCATCTCATCAAATGTAATCATGAAATAGGGTTAGTGTAATCACAATCAACATCAAATCCATGATCAATGATGAGATGAGATATTAGTGTTAGGTCCCGGAGACAACTAAGAGGGGGGGGTGAATCAGTTGTCAAGTAAATTCAAATCAAAAACCATTAAACCAACTTAATGCTTAGTACTGGTAAACTAGTTAAGTATGCCGGTAGACAGTGTTAATAGTAAATTGCTATATCGGTAAAGATTAATGCATGAAACATAAACATAAAGTCATCCACAACACATTACACCAATATTTGTACGTGGAAACCCTGTAAGGGGAAAAACCATGGTGGGAAACCTTACCCACAATCAGATGATACTACTGCAGATAGTAAGTGTACATAAATGGGGTTTGCACATGCAGAAAGGCCAACAGCCTAGAGCTCACTGCTCAATCACAAAATGGGAGTCACACTGACTACTGTTGGATGGTTAAATCCAATAAGAATGTATTGCACAAAATTGCATCTTCATATGCTGGATTCAGTATCGGTGTAATGCTGATATGCTTCTACAAAAACCTGGCTTCACATTCAAATGATGTCTTCATGTATAACTCTGCTAAATCTCGCATATAGCTTCTCACAATTCTTTTTCGCATTCCACATTCGATCTTACAAATAAGATCTTACATTTATACCATAACCTAAGACCAATTTTAGTAGGTCTGCTCTACAAGATATTACAATAAAAACATTTTACAAACAATATAATATCCAATGCAATAACCGATTGAACATGTCGGCTTAATGCATTTACAACAATAATAAATCATCTCCATAGCGTGCCATGCTGATCTAGAAAAGATAAATCTGCCGGTGTAACCCTAGGTAACCCTAGACCTATTTTATGGTAAAAGCAAATATGTAAATGCGAATATACCAATGATTAATTCTTCAAAACAAAGTGTCCACATGATGTCTTCGACATTACCAAGTGTCTTCCATATCATTCCAAGTGCCGGTGATCATTATATCTTGCCGGTGAACATTATATCTTGCCGGTGAACCATATACCAGTAACTGTGCAATAGTTACTTGTTTGCCAGTGAATGCTGTTGGATCTCCAAAGTGCTAGTGTTTTAGTAGGTGTTGACATCAATGACAAAACCATACCAAAATACCAACAATTAGCTCCTTTTATTCCTAGAACTCATAAGTTTTTGTCATGTTTTAATTTGTATAATGGGATGGTAATGATGTATTAAAGTTTGACTATATGCATTTCAGATGTTAACTGAACCCATTAAATCATGTTTTGTCTTTGCCAATTATTCCTATTGCCATGCCAGTTATTCCTGTAGCCATGTGATTTGTTCTTGTTGCCATACGAATTGTCATAGGCGATATCATGTGTGAAATGAATAAGTGTTATGATTAATTAAAATAGATATGCATATCCTTGTATGTTCTCTCTTTTCAATTGTAGGAATAAATGAGATGTTGTGGTGAAAGTTGTCCTATCACGTCGAGAAGGTAGTTTGAGATATTCATGGGGCGACTAAAAGTTCAAATTAGCGAAGAGGATAATGGGCACAAGGAATTTCAAAGGAGTAGTAGGGTGCGCATGACTTATTTATGTTTGACTTTAGTGAGCATCAATCTTGTAATACCACCATGCTATATTCTTGGCTGTGGTTTGGTGTAGATCCACATTTTTAGTGGCTTAACTCCGACTGTTCTCTATCATGGATGTTATCTGCCTCTTCTCATTGGTGTGATCTTGATTGAAGGAAGTTGTTGTAATTTTATTTTAAATAAGTGTCTCCGCCTCTTCTTTGAGGTTAGAAAGGAGAGAGATGGACAAAGAGCAAAAGATTTAGAAATAAAGTTGCAGAGTGTTTTAGTTTTCTTTCATTCTGAATGATGTATTGACTTTTGGAAAACAATGAGTAAAGTTATGTTATTCTAAGCACTTAGAGTTATTTTGGAAGCCTGGATACACTCATCCAAGGGGGCCCACTTGGTGAGTGATCCTGTGCCTTTGTTAATTTTAGTTTTCCTTTTCTATCGTAGAAGACATCCTGGAATTGACTGTTCCTATAGCCATTGGAAATAGATCCATTGACTGTTCTTGCAGCCAAAGCAAATAGAGTAATTCCTGTTTGAAAACATTGGGCTTAGTTAACATTTCTTTAAGTGAGTTTTATGTTAATGCAGAGTTTTCCTATAGCCATTCAGTTATTTTAATTCTTTCTTGCTTATCCCAAAGATATTTTAGTTGCTGTAGTAATGCAGGATAGCTATCGCAAGAACTTAGTGCATATATAATGCATACCCATTTCAAGTAATATGTCCTTGGGTTGACAATCAAATAAACTTCAGTTATGGAGATAGTAACTTCACAAAGTGAATGTCCAAACTTTGGGTTGAGCCTTTAACTATAGTTATTATTCCTATTGGTGGAGTGAACATTTTTGGCGCCGTTGCCGGGGATGGTGTCAAACTAAGAACCTTTCATGGTTATTATCATTTTAGTTTTCTGTTTAGTTGTTTTTGATAACCCAATTTATCTAAATTAATTCTTATGAATCTACATGCATAGATGAAGAAGAGATGCTCAAGTTAGATTCCTTCCCAATCATCCTAATCATGCAAGACTCAATGCACATAATCCCCTAGATGAAAATCCTTTTGCTACACTATATCAAATCCTAGAAAATTTGGACCCTCCTGAATTTGAACTCCCTAAGAACAACCTCCATTTTTTATTTGGACCTCCTGAAGAGGAACTTCATTTAGTGAATCCTCCCCAAAGCCCAATGCAAGGAAATCCACCCCCTAGAGGGAATAACCCACCTCCACCCGTGGCACCAACATTTGAGTTCCCTCTTTTTGATCAGCATGATAATGCTAATCTCAAGAACATTCCAACTTCTTCCCTCCCTAAATTCTATGGATTAGTGACAAAGGACCTAGACACATTCTTGTTTGAGTTTGATGTCCTCTGTAGGAGTTTTGATTATACTATAGATGCCCATAGAATCAAAATATTCTCTGCCACTTTGAAAGAATCAACTTTGAAATGGTTTATGAGTCTAGGGAGTAGCACAATCACTACATGGGATGGGATGAAATTATTGTTTCTCATGAAATACAAGGATTATTGTAGAGGCACTGACCGCCATGGGGATGCTATTTTTAGAATGACATAGAAATAAGATGAGAGTCTTGAAGAATATCTGGAGAGGTTTCTATTCAGTGTCAAAAAGTCCAAGCATAACACTCTAAATGAAGAGTCTCTCAAGCTGATATTTTTGAGAGGAATCAGTGATGAATGCACAGGATTTGGATCTTATGGGAGGAGGTGACATAACACAATCAACATGGAATAACATTGGACAAATTTTTCAGAAGTATTCCAGATCTGCTTCTAAGAAGAGTAGGCATTTCAAGGCAAGAGTTTCTAGAATGGAACTTAGCCATTTGTTGAAGTATTTTAAGGAGGATATCATAAACAATATGGCTACCCAATTGGACACACTTTCAACTAAGAAGAAGCACGAGGAAGTTGATGTAGTTCTTGCAGAATTCTGCTCCCATTGTAGACAAAGGAAATGAGACTACATATGTAAAATGGTTGCAAATCTTGAAGTTCCTGATTTCAAGACAATACAAGGTGATGATGATCAAGTTTTCTATGTTTCTCAAAGAAGGCCAAATTTTCCAAGACAAGGTATGCTTCCTGATCCACTTTCTTTTTTTGGTTATAGTGGAAATTCCTATGCACCAAATAATCAATGGAAATCTCCATATGCTCAAAATTTTGGTAGTTATCCAAATTGGTATGGTCCTCAAGGCCAAGTGCAACATTTTGCCAATCAAATTCCACAGTGGCATCAGCCACAAGCAAATTGGTCTCCACCTCAGGGACCATGGTAGGAATTTCAAGGAAATTGGCAACCTGCTCCTCAATGGAGGGGGGTCAGCCATGGACAAATCAATCATCTGGATATCATCAACCTATGCAACAACCACAACCACCTACAATAATGCCTCCTCCTGTAGCCACTACTGTTCCACCTAAACCCACACAATTGCCCACTCAACCAATGTCGAATCCTAAGAGCAAATCTCAGCAACAACAACATGTTTATTCAGCTGATCCTAATCGATACCTAACCTATTCTCTATCTATAAGTGATATTCACCTTAGATCTGGGACAATTTTGCCTAACCCATCCCCACTAGTTATAACTGAGATACCAAAAGACCAAGAAATCTCTAGTCCAACAATCCAAATACCTCAAAATCAGCAAATACCTCCATTTCATTAGAGGTTGCAAGAAAAAGAGATTATTCTAGAACATGAATAAAGTTTTAATATTATAGATTAGTTGAAACACGTATGTGTTAAAATTCCATTGATACAAGTTATTAAGGATGTTCCTGTGTACAGTAAGGCACTTAAGGAAGTATATCTAAAGAAGCCTGGTAGAAAGAAAAAAGATACACAAACAGTGCATGCAATGGGTCAATTGGCTGATATGATGTTAGGAAAAGTTACAATTCCTAAGTATGCTGATCGTGGTAGCCTTGTTGTGAATATAGTAATCAATGACACTCAGATAAAGAATGCTTTGATAGATTTGGGAGCAACCATTAATGTCATGACAAGGGATATTATGCAGCAACTTTAAATAACTAGTCTTAGACCTACACCTATAGTCCTACAACTTGCTAATAGTTCCATGGTTTAACCCGATGGTATGATTGAAGATATAGTTGTTTCTTTAGATTCTTGGGAATACCTTGCAGACTTTATGATCCTGTCTCCTAAGGCCACATTGGGAGGAACTCTAGTGATTTTGGGAAGACCTTGGCTTGCTACAACTGATGCATATATTGGATGTCGAGTAGGGGATATGGCTATCTCAGATGGAAATACTACCAAAACTTTAGCTCTGTATTCTCTTGCTCAGACCCAATTTCATCAACAACAAGCCATTTTGGACTAGCTTGGGAGAAGAATTTGAAGAAGGAGTTGACTCTGTCAATCACCTTATGATGATTAATAGAGGACCATTCATCCAACTTCATGATGATGAATCAATTCTCTATAAAATTTTGACAAATGAGTTAAGACAAGAGCAACAATCATAGGAGTTAATATCAAATATTTCAGAATCAGACTTTCCTACAACCACTGATATACTACATACTTTGTTGCCACAGGAAGTCTGCACTTCTCATTTTTCTGAAGCATCTAAGATTGATCTTACTATAAAAGTGGAAGTTGATTCAAACAAATATTTGAATATCAACAATAAACTCACAAAAACCCAAAGAGTAGCACTTGTGGACTTGCTCAAATATCATAAACATGCTTTTGCATGGAATTGATCCTACAGTTTGTACCCACCGTATCTACATAAAAGAAGACTGTAGACCACTTAGACAACCACATAAAAGAATCAATCCTACATTAAGAGAAATAGTTAAAGCAGATTTGCAGAAATTATTAAATGCTGGATTTATCTATCCTATTTTGGCTAGTCAATTGGTGTCACCTTTAGTGATAGTTCCCAAGAAAGGAGGAAAATGGCGGGTATGTGTGGATTACAGAGCTTTGAACTTGGCAACCAGAAAGGATCATTTTCCATTACCATTTGTGGATCAGGTATTAGACTCCTTAACAGGGAAGCGGTACTTCTCATTTCTTGATGGATTCATTGGCTACAACCATATTCAAATTGCCTCAAGGATGAGGAAAAGACTAAATTTACTTGTCCTTGGAGAACATATGCATATTCTATTATTCCTTTTGGATTATGTAATGCTCCAACTACATTTCAAAGAGAAGTGATAAGCATATTTTCAGATATTTCCTAGGACAACATGGAAATCTTTATGGATGATTTTACAACCTATGGTTCAGAATTTGAAGAGGCATTGAAGAACCTGAAGAAATTTGCAGCGGTGTGAAGACTATAATTTATCATTGAATATTGAAAAGTGCTTCATGATGATGCGGGAAGGTATAGTTCTCAGTCATCATATCTCTATAAATGAAATACAAGTTGACCCAACAAAAATAGAAGTCATTCAAAATATCCCTACACCGATAAAGTAAAAAGATGTTAGGATTTTTCTTGGTCATGCTGGATATTATAGGAGATTTATCAAAGATTTCAGCAAAAATGTAGGTCCTTTATATTCTCTTTTCACCAAGGAAATGGAATTTAATTGGACTTCCTCATGTAATGAAGCTTTCTTGAAGCTCAAACAAGCATTGACCCAAGCACCGGTTCTTAAGGGTCCAAACTGGTCCTTACCATTTCATATTCATACAAATGCATCAGATTATGCCATAGGAGTAGTTTTGGGATAGAAGATTGACAATTTGGAGAGTGCAACTTATTATATCAACAAGAACATGCAGGGGCCTGAGCTTAATTACACTGTCACTAAAAAAGAAATGTTAGCAGTTATATATACACTCAACAAATTCAGGCATTATATAACAATATATCTGATATTTGTGCATATTAATCATACAACAATCAAATATCTCATGAATAAACCTTCAATTACAAGAAGATTGGCTCGCTAGTTACTGTTGATGCAAGAATTTGATATTACAGATGTTCATAAACTAGGAAAGTCCAATGTGGTTGCAGATTATCTTTCTAGGCTTCAATTGCAGGATAATCCTGTAGCCATAGATGATGCTTTTCCAGATGAACACTTGTTCCTTAAAAGCACACACTCCTTGGTATGTTGATATTGCCAATTGTTTAGCTGCTAATAAAATGCCAATTCATTTCTCTCCTAACGAAAGAAGATTGTTAGTTGAGAAAAGCTTTAACTTCTCATGGATTGCTTATTGTTTATTTTATACTGGACCTGACCAAGTCATGAAAAGATGTGTTAGAGAGGATAAAATATATGATATCTTTCATGCATGCCATGATGAGCCATGTGGAGGACATTTTGCTGCTAAAAGAACATCACTTTAAATATTGGGCACATGATTTTATTGGCCAACATTGTATAAGGATGCAACACAATACACTAGGAAATGTGACAGATGCCAGTGCATGGGTAGGCCTACTAGATTTGATGAAATGCCATTATATCCACATATATTAGTTGCACCATTTGATAAATGGGGATTAGATTTTGTTGGACCAATTGATCCTCCTTCCAATGGAAAATATTATATTCTGGTATGTACTGATTATGTCACCAAATGGGTGGAAGCACGAGCTATGACAAATGCAAGAGATAATAAAGTTGCTGAATTTCTCTATGAAGACATATTTACCAGGTATGGAGTTCCAAGAGAGATTGTTTCAGACCAAGGACCACAATATACTTTCTCATTGATTGTAACATTGGTTAATGATTACAATATCAGGCATAGAAAGTCTACCCCATACCATCCACAAGCAAATGGTTAAGTAGAAGTCACCAATAGAGATTTAGAAGCTATTCTTACTAAAACAATAGTTGTTCATAAAAAAGATTGGTCACAAAGACTTCTTGAAGCCATTTGGGCATTACTGAACAAAATGGAAAACACCAATTGGTTTTACACCTTTTGAAATAGTGTATGGAAGAACAACAACGATGCCTACTGAGTTTGAACATAAAACTCTAAGAACAACTCAAAAATTGAATATGACACTTTCTGAAGCACAAAGAGACCACATTTACCAATTAAATTTTTTGGATGAGATGAGAAAAATGGTTGTCCAATAAATAGAACTTATTCAAAATCAGAGAGCTAAGTGACATGATAAGTACATAAAGGAGAGGGAATTTCAAGCAGGTGACTAGGTGCTACTGTATGATTCTAGATATAAGGATACTACGGGAAAGCTCTAGACAAGATGGTTAGGCCCATATAAGACAGAAGAAGTTTTGAAAATGGAGTAGTTCAGTTGACCACTATTGATCCAGTTAGATTCAAGCTTTTGGTCAATGGTCATTGACTATGCCTATATAATAAGCCTGCAACCAAAGAACAGTTCTTGTAGAAATTCACCAGTCAAGATCAAACATTAGGTCCTACAACAACTGAAGGAAACATTTAGGGCGTGGTTCCTACAGCTTCTACAAGGAACGTTCCTAACACTCAATAAATTCTTGAAGCTTCATTTCATAAAGATATTTCCATGTCTTATGGAAATATTATTCTCCATTAATAATTTTTCCATCCACATCATCCCACTTCATTTCTTTCTCTATCATTTCATTCACATCACATCATTTTATTTCACCCTTCTTTTTAGCTAACCGTTTCATGCAACATTTATTGGCACAACTATAGGTATGTACATAACTTATTTTTTATTAATTATGTATTTATTATTTTACTATGATTATTGCCTATTTCAATCCGCATACACTTTCCTCTATCCTTTCTGCATGTGTGGATACGTGTCATAATAAGTTGGGGGGGATGTTTTATGGTCCGATTTCCAAGTTAAGTAATTATTTGTCCTTGTCAGTAACTTGATTTGATTTGCCTAGTATAATTCTTTTGAATGAGACATTCTTTGGTACGAGTGAGCAATGCATTTTGCCACCAAAACTAGAAGTAAGGAATTTTTAAGCAAATATTTCCAATTCTGCAGATTACTTTAGGCCCTCATTCTCAGCTGCGGAAATTATTTTGTGAGTTGAAATAGTCATGGGTGGAGATCCTATCTGCCATGAACCTATAATTCATGACATGTTGCTGCAGGATGTCTTGTGTGAGAATTATTTCTAGATGCGTGGGTGGATTGATTATTTTATGAAAATAATAGATTACAATGAAGAAATTGCTTCTAAATTCATGCATACATTCAATGAAAGAGAAGCCTCTGTCAAAGGATTGTGGGTTATTGCTACAAAACAATGAATAGCTGAAGTTACTGGGTTGCTGTAGGAAGGAGATTTGTTTCCTGAATCTAAGGATGCAAGAAGCGCCAGGGCAGAATTTATACACCTCATAGATGGACCTCTGATGGTGGACAAGCAGGGAACTAGATGTGTATCTCTTCCAACAGAATGGCCCCAGGTGGAATTATATATAATGAAATACATTACTTGCTATGGAAGGTATTCAAATTTACATTCAGTTCATTTCAAATTGGTTAGTTATTTATGGCATGGCTGAAGGGTAAATGTTCCAAATTTTCTATACCACCTTATTTTCATAAGTGCCAAAGAAACACGAAAGGGTGGTGTAGACACCCAAAATTGTCCAGTCTAATTAAATAAATATTTTATTTATTTAATTATCTAAGCTTAATTCTTCTATTAATTAAATAAATCTTTATTTATTTAATTAATTCATTTATCCTCTTCTAGCCTTATTTCTCATTTAAATAAATACATTTATTTATTTAAATTATCCTTTTCCTAAATTAAATAAATATTTTATTTATTTAATTATCCCACTTCTTCTATTAATTAAATAAATCTTTATTTATTTAATTAATTCATTAGCCTTTTCTACCCATGACACATGTCATTCATCTCTTAATTCATACACTACCTACCCCTTTCATTATTTTATTATTTCTTTTACCTACCCTCTAATCATAGCTGACCTCCTTTTACACCTCTCAATCTTATCCCTCCATTTCATATAGTGTCTTCTATATAAGGAGATGCTTCCTTCATTATCAAACCCTAATGATACATTCTAATGAATCTTATACACTTGACTACACTACGATCCTACTTGCAACCACATTCCGTTCTTTGTTGAACTCTTGTGCATATAAAATCTGAGAGCAAATATATCAAGCAAGATCAATGGAGATAGGAAGAATGGAGATCCAAACCCTATTGGACATGTGATGGTATAATCTTTGTGATTTTGTTTGATTTGCATTGTCTTGGGTAATCTTCATATGTTATGGTGGATCTTTGTTGTTGTTAGGCTAGGGTTTTGTGGTTGAATTCATTTAGCCTTTCAATATTGTTATTATTGTTATCCATTTTCACCATATATATTTTGGCACGCCCGGTGGGACTCTTGTCCCTTTTGCATTTAACATCCTTGTTGCAGATTTTGTATGTTGAAGTTGCAGATTTGACGTTTTCGGCAGCATTTTGATATTTTCACATCTGCACACTTTCGGATCGCGTTTTTGATTTTCTGGCGCGTCTGCGACCTCTGGAATCGCGTCTGTGTTATTGGCAATATTTTATTTTGCAAGTTCCAGGAAAGCGCATTTGTGTTTTAAAGTCGCGTCTGTGATGTTTTTAGCCACATCTGTGTCCACAAGACGCGTCTGCGTTTTGTAGTCGCGTCTGTGTCTCACAAAACCGCGTCTGTGTCACAAAGTCGCGTCTGTGTTGAGGGTAATCGCATCTATGTTCACCAGTTTCAAATTTTGGGTTTTTATTGATTCAGTTTTTCGGATTTTGCATTTAGGGTTTCAGATTTGGTTTATTTTGAGCTAACATTTTCAGATCTAGCTAACGAAATTGGTGCAGCTTGTCTTGAAAGCAAAATCGTTTGGTTGAAGGCCCCTATTTTCACAAAGTCTTTTGGGTTTAAAATTTACCTAACTTGTGTGCTTGCAGGAAGGGGTGATCATTTGAAACAATCCAAACTACTAATAAATCTTTGTTGCAGGACCTTGGCAAGGGTTTTTGAATTTTTGTTGTGTGCCTTGTTTTCATAGACTAGCAAACACTTCAATTGGTGCACTAAAATTGAATCATTGTCTTTTGTGTTTTGAGCAATAGGCTCTTTTTGTTTAATCTTTAGAGGGCTTGTCTTCCCGTGTGGTCATTAGGACTACTAGTGAGAAGAGAATGACCCAAGTGGTAGCAAAAGAAAAACCATCTTCTTCCAAACCACTATAAATAACTATATTCATGGTGAAAACTATGAATAACGTGTTCTGATTAGTTCATACCGACACTATGTCTCCCCATAAACCCGTTTGATCAAATTTATTTGATCAGTTGTAGGGCGTAACCCCTACCAGCTGGGAGCCTTCTGTATTTACAGAGCTGAAAGTGCCGCATGTATGGCCACACGAGCGGATGCCCTTACTAGCACCTTTTTGTTTTAGAAGCCCAAATCCTTCTAGTTGTTGGGGCAGGAGGTTGGACCTCTAGTAGTGGCCCACACACATATGGTTCTTAGTAGAGATACAAAATTCGCCACGGGGAGTTTTTCATGGGGACTGATGCTTGGCTGACCCGAGAAGTGAGTGCCGAGGGTCGAGCCAGTGAGGTCAAGCATCTAAGTATTCGCTCTGAATAGTGTAGCCTCGGGGGTAAAACCCCATGTGGGATCAACAACTATTGTCTTGGCCAGCCATAAGAATTGTGCTTGACTTATGTTAAACATTCAAAACATTCAAGACCAAACAACAAAACATTGTGTCTTTTGTGTCTTCAAGTGTATGCAAAACATTTTTTTTCATCAAACAACACACTTTTCTTGGAGTCATTTTGAGTCTAGACACTTGCAAACATTGGGTCTTCATCAAAACTGTGTCCTCTTGTCATGAAAAACAGTCAAACAGTCAGATTTGGTCACAACAAAATGACTTCACAGATTGGAAAAAATTGCACAAATTTTACAGAAACGCGTCTGTGTCAGACATAATAGCGTCTGTGTTGTATAGCCGCATCTGTGAAGGGCAGAAATGCGTCTGTGTCCCAACAGTAAACATTGCACTTTGCAAAAAATCTTAGAAACGCGTCTGTGTTAAACAAAGCCGCGTCTCTGTCGAGAAACCGCGTCTATGAAGTATAGAGGCGCGTCTGTGTTCAGAATTGAAAAACTGTTACAGTCCAGCAAACAAACACAGTTAGTTTCGGAATTCTTGAGCTTCCTAGGTCATTTCTCCAGGGTTTCATCTAGCAGTCAACCTATCCTTGGGTCTCACAAAGTCCATCATTGCTTCACATCTCACTTTACATTCACAATTGTGTAAACTTGAGTCAAAAGGTCACTTGCTTGTCCTCATCATACTTTGTCAACACACTACATACAACAACACTTTGCTAAGTGGTCCCTCATCAAGGTTTCTTACCTTTGGGTCTCATTTGGTCTTACTTAGAGTCAAGGTCAACTTACCTCATCAAGAGAAACTATCCTCTCTTTGGAAGTCATACCTACTCTACTACATACATACTTGGTCTTACACTTTGGACATTGCAAGTACACTTCAGATTCATTTACATTTCATCCAACTCTTAGTCTTCCATACTCTTTCCATTTTTCATCTAGTCTCTCACATCTTTGTCAATACCTAGTTCATGGTTGAAATCCGTCTTCAAAAATCTAGGAGAGAAACTAAAGAGGCTCAAGAGTCTGCAAACATGAGTTCTTATGAGTATGACAATGATATCTTTTTCAATTCTGATCATACTACATTGCCTGACATGGATGCCTATAGAAACATTCCAAATGTTGAGAACATGAACATTACAAATAACAATGCTACACACAATGACAATATGGACAACTTTTCAGTACATTCAGCAGATGTGGAAGAATCCATTATGAATCCCCATTTCAATCGGTTAGTTGAGGAAATAATGAGGAGGGATAGACAATACTTCTTACAAATGATGGCACAAAGTGGAGCCAAGATACCTCATGATTTTGACATGTCTCAAATAATGGAAAATCGACCTTTGCAACAACCTCACTCCAAAATGGATCAAAGGAGACCTAATAGTGGAGGAAATAGAGGACCACACATGGTACCTGAATCACCATCAGTTTTGCTTCAAAAACTAGAGGTCCCACATACACATGGTCAAGCATATGATACTCACCTTTGTAGACCATTATGGAAGTCTTATGCAGACAAATATGCTCAATCACATATCAATGCTAAGGATCAACCACCAAAGAAATTGGATATTCAAAGGCATGCTCAAAATTTGGACACAAGGAAACCCTGTGTCAAATTTGGGGGCAACACATTAAAACATGACATGCCTATAGAGTATGGTATACATGCACAAAATAGATATGGTGTTCCTCAACATGAATCTATACCAAGTGGTCCATATACACAACATTACTATAGACCTCCTCCATATGAACATGTGTATGATCAATATCATCCATATATGCAACATGCTCCTCCTCCAATTGGTGCCTCAAGCATAGGGTATGGTCCAAGAAGTCGATCTCCACCTAAGAGCAATTTAGAGCAACAAATCAGGGACTTACAAAAGAAAATGGAGGACATAAATACACCGAAGCCAACATACACAATGAGAGACATATGTCCTTATCCATTTGACAAGAGCATTCCAATGCCTCCATTTCCTACACACTTTGTGACGCCTAAATTTGATAAGTATAGAGGAAAAGGGGATCCTAAGGCACACATAAGATAGTTTTTCACAGCTTGCATTGAGGTAGCAGCAGAAGAGACATATTTGATGAGATTATTCCCGTAGAGCTTAGGTGATCAAGCTATGGAATGGTTCTCCCAACTTCCACCTGGAATTAAGTCATGGGGTGATCTAGCAGAGGCATTTATCCAACATTTCTCCTACAATATAAAGATAGACATATCAGTCACTACTTTGTGCAACACCAAGCAAAAAGAGGGAGAATCTTTTGCATCATTTTTACAAAGATGGAGAAATCTAGCCAGCAGATGCTCTTGTGAAATTCCACAAAAACAAATGGTAGAAATGTTCACACAAAATGTTAACAAAGACATTGGCTATGATCTAAGGAAAGCTTGTTTGTCCACCTTCAAGGACGTCATTGAAAAAGGCTTAGCGACAGAAAAGGTCCTAATTGAACAAGGAGTCATCAAGATATTCAAGGAAAACAAAGATGACTTTAAAGGAAAAGACAAGCCAAGATTTTGGAATAAAAATAAGAACATAGTCAATGATGGTGTTGTTGATGCCAACACAGTACGACTCAAATTCATCTTTTCGGGACCAAGTTATACAAACAATCAAGTGAATACTCAAACAACTGCCAGATCATGAAGGAAGTACACTCCATTGGGAGAACCACTTGAGTCAGTTTTCAAGAAGCTAGTGGCAAACAAGGTAATCACAGTTCCAGATTTTCCTCCATATGAACCAAAGGTCAAGCCAAATTGGTGGAATGATGATGAGTATTTTGAATTTCATAAGAGCAAGGGTCATAAGATAGGAAATTGTCATCGACTGAAGAACATCATACAAGATCTCATTGATAGAGGTGACATTGAGATTGAGGGACATTCGTCTAATCAAGAACATGAGATGTTTAAGGAACCATTCCCAAAACATGACAAGGGAAAAGCTAAAGCCACAGAGGATCAAACCAACTATACCAGAGCATCTTACAACTACGATTCAACCATCAATCACATCTCGATGGACAATTATGTCTCTACCATTATCATCAAGGACAAAGCATCTGAAAATTCTACTCAGAGACCCAGGATTGTCCTAAAAGGTGTTGGATCTTCTTCTGAACCTACCTCTGAATGTCATGTTACAACCCACCGAGGTAAAATCACTTTGCAAGGTTCTCCAACTAAAAACACCGTTTCTTCATCAACCAAACCTGAGTATGACCTTGTAGAATAGTTAGGGAAGACACCCGCGCTCATTTCAATCCTTGAGCTATTGCGCATATCTCCCGCACATAAAGCCATTCTTGACAAAATCTTGAGAGATACTGCTGTTCCTACTGATCTGAACGTGGACCAGTTTCAAGCCATGGTGGGATACCTTTTCGTTCCACACTCCCTTACTTTCACAGAAGCCGATGACGCCTCCGTAAGTCAGCCACATAATGCACCATTACACATTGAAGCCTTCATACACAAACATCGAATAAAAAGAGTCCTGATAGATGGAGGAGTAGGTCTAAACATTTGCACATTGAACACTATTACACAATTGGGATATTCTGATAGAGCTGTGAATTCTACAAATCAAATCAACATTAAGGCATATGATGACGAAGAGTGTTCATCCAAGGGCACAGTCACCTTACCTCTCAGAGTTGGGCCAGTTACAAAGGATGTGGTTTGTCAAGTCCTGGATTTAAATCTCACTTATAACATATTGCTAGGATGTCCTTGGATTCATGAAATGAGGGCAGTCCCATCCACATATCACAAATGCATTAAGTTTCCTCATAATGGAGTGGAAGTAACAATTAACGGTGATCCTAATCTATTCATATACTGCAATAACTTGAAATCAAAGACTGAGACCATCATTCCTAGTAATCGTGAGGCTGTTCCTTCGTCAGCATACATTGATCTTGAGTCATTAAAACCTTCGACCTCAAAAAAAGGTGAGCTTAAAGGCAAGTTTTAGGACAAAGGCATGGGGGAATATACTTTAAATCAAACCATGCACTTACGACAAGTCATGAGTTCCCCAAAAGAATATGGAAGACCACATCCTAACAAGAAAATCTCCATCATGATGCCCAAATGGGACCCTACTACCTTTCAAAGATGGGGTGAACTAGAAGAGGAAGATCTATACAAAATGCTTTTCAAAGACAATGAAGAGGAAACACAAGATCACATCAATCTACCATGTGAGAAATATGGCAAAGGCTTCAAAATTCTACAAAAATTTGGGTATGATGGAAAAAGCCCTCTGGGGTTACGAAAGAAAGGCATCATTGAACCTTTACAACCTGAATTGACATTTAAAAAGGAACGCTCGAAAGGACTTGGTTTCCTGACTTCCAAGGCCCACACTCAAAGGATAGAAGAAGCCTTACAAATCAAAGCCGCCAAAATTCAACAAGAGGATCGCTATTCCACAGATTCTAACGAATGGGAATGGGGTTCAGACAAGTCTTCCAGTGACTACGAGCTCACTGAGATATTCAGAGAGCCAGATGAACCCACAGAAGAAGAGGAATTTTATAACAAGTTCAAAGTTGGTCAAGAAACAACCCATGAGGATTCCATAAAGTCCTTGTCTCAAGGTTCTAGGTTGAAATCACATAGGATGAGAACACCTGTCCCAAAATGCGCTACTAGTGATGATAATTTGGATTCGTTCGTGATTAAGACTGATGAGGAGAGTGTCATCGATGACCTCGATAATTACCTTGACATACCCGAATATAACTGCATCTTCACTCTTAGCTCCGCTAACTTCAAAGATATTAAAGGCCTTCCCCTTGTTCACCACCAACTCATTGACTAGGATCATGAAGGACCTGCACAGTTTGACACATTCCAAAATGATGAAGCTTTTATTGACTATCTGGGCATACGAGATGATCTTCCTCCTAGGGACCATAAAGCGGGATACACTATAGAACTCAATAGCGTGGCATATTTTGGTGAGGGTGTCGGACCTTCCAGTCGCAAAAATGTGAAAATAAGAACAAATCAAGGGTCTTATGGCGAAAACCACACTGTGGCGTTGTCTGACCCCAAAAAAGTAAAAAGAAAGGACGTATCTAAGGGCGAGAACCTCTCTGAGGCACCCGAAGATGGAAGGCTCGACATTCTCCAGCATCATATGAAGAAAAGTCATCCATGTTGGTAGAGGAGACTATTAAAACAAACATTGGTACAGAAGAGGTTCCACACAACATATTCCTAGCTCAATCATTGACAGAGTCCGAAAGGTCAAAATTTATAAGTTTTTTCAAAGAACAACAAATCAACTTTGCCTGGTCATACACTGATATGCCTGGATTAGATCCGGATTTGGTAATGCATCATTTGACAGTCAAACTGGGGGCAAAACTAGTAAAACAGAAATTAAGAAAAATGCATCCACAAGTGGCATTACTAGTCAAAGCAGAACTTGAGAAGTTATTGGATGTCGGATTCATATGCCTAATCGATTATCCTGAATGGATCTCCAACTTAGTACCTGTTAGTAAACTAGATCGCAACATCAGAATATGTACAAATTTTAGAGACATCAACAAAGCGTGTCCAAAGGATGACTTCCCATTACCAAATATTGACTTGATTGTTGATCTCACAGTAGGTCATGAAATGTTATCATTGATGGATGGATTCTCTGGTTATAATCAAATAAGGATCACGCCTGAGGATCAACATAAAACATCATTTACTTGTCCGTGGGGAACTTTCTGCTGGAATGTCATGCCTTTCAGGCTAAAGAATGCAGGTGCTACATATCAAAGAGCCATGACTACTATCTTTCATGATCTCATGCACGTAACCATGGAAGATTATGTTGACGACCTCTTGGGAAAATCAATAGATAGAAATACACATTTGGACATACTTTTAGTCGTCTTTGATTGGTTCAAAAAATACAAAGTAAGATTAAACCCCAAGAAATGTGTCTTTGGAGTAACCTCCGGGAAGCTCCTAGGATTCACTGTATCCAAAAGAGGAATTGAAGCTAATCCAGCAAAAGTCAAGGCCATCTTGGAAATGCAACCACCAAGAAATATTAGTCAACTCCGATCCTTACAAGGCAGACTCCAGTCCATCCGAAGATTCATAACACAACTTGCAGATAAGTGTAATCCTTTTCAACACCTGCTACATAAAAACATCAAATTCAAATGGGATGATAATTGTCAACAAGCTTTCCAGATGCTCAAAGATTATCTTCTAAATCTGCCAGTTCTGATGCCACCAGTTCCAGATCAACCACTGTTACTATACATATCAGCTACTCCAACAACACTAGGGGCACTCTTAGCACAACAAATTGCTGAGGGCAAAGAAAAAGTAGTATACTATATCAGTCGCACATTGGTGGGATATGAGCTAAACTACACACCAATTGAGCATGCATGTCTCGCCGTGGTCTTTGCTTCGCAGAAATTATGCCATTACATGCTCACTCATAAGACTAAGTTAGTTGCAAGGATAGACCCATTGAAATACCTTCTCAATAAAGCAACACTTACTGGGCGATTGGCCAAATGGGTAATGATCCTGAGTGAATTTGACATTGAGTATGTGGACAGAAAAGCAATAAAAGGACAAGCCATCACAGATCAATTAGCAGATGCTCCCATGATAGATGATGTTCTTCTAATTTCAAAATTTCCAGATGAATCCATTTTGACAATGTCACATACAAAGCCATGGCAACTGTACTTCGACGGCTCATACACACTGCATGGGGTAGGAGCTGGCATCCTCTTTATAACTCCTCAAGGGGATTCTATACCAAAATCATACCGCTTATTATTTCCTTGCACTAACAATATAGCGGAATATGAGGCGTTAACAACAAGATTATGAATTGCAGTTCAATGGAAGATCCAGGAACTTCATGTTTTTGGGGACTCCCAACTTGTCATCTGTCAAGCAACTAATGATTACCAAACAAAAGATGAAAAATTAATGCCTTATAAACAAATGGTGGATGACCTAAAACAACACTTCACAAAGATAGACTTTGAGCAGATACCAAGGGAGCAGAATCGCGCCGCAGATGCCATGGCTACAATTGCTTCAGTGATTGATTTACCTCCAAATGAGACCCGCTATGAGTTCTTGGTGGATAACCTTTTGGTTCCTTCATATGAGATCATGCCTACTAAGATGATATGTGTTGTCGGTCCCGAGTCCTAGTTATATGGTTCCATTTTCACATACCTTCGTGACAATACCCTACCTCCTGATCTATCAAATAACCAACGTTGCACTTTCACTCACCAATGCTCTCAATATGTCATTTTAGCTGATATCCTATACCGGCGAGGTCTAGATGGCACTCTTCTTAGATGTTTAGAAATTGATGAAGCTCAGATTGCGTTACGTGAAGTGCATGAAGGGATATGTGGTCCACATGCTAGTGGTCCTACCTTGGCCAAGAAACTCATCAGGACTGGATACTACTGGCCCAATATGGAGAAAGACTCATATCAATTTGTCAAGAAATGTAAGCAATGCCAAATTCATGGAGACCTCATACATGCCCCAACACAAGAACTTCAACCACTTGCATCTCCTTGGCCCTTTTGTCAGTGGGGACTCGATCTCATAGGCAAGATTCACCCTCCTTCTTCCAATGGTCATAAATTCATTATCACTGCCACAGAGTATTTTACAAAATGGATTGAAGTTGTGCCTCTCACACAAGTTACTGAAAAATAGATTGCTACATTCATCCTCAACTATATCATCTGCCGATACGGTATTCTTATTTCCATTATCACTGATAACGGGCGTCCCTTCAAAAATCAGGATGTTCATGAACTCTATGACCGCTTCCATATTTCCCATCATTTCTCCACACCATATTATCCCCAAGGTAATGGTCAAGCTGAGGCGTCTAATAAAACAATCCTTAAAATCTTAAAGAAGACAGTCGATGATGTTGGCCGTAATTGGCATATCCAACTTAATCCTGCACTTTGGGCCTACCACACAAGTGTCCGCACACCTACAGGAGCTACACCCTATCCACTTGTCTATGGTGCTGAAGCTATCTTGTCTATTGAGGTCGAGCTACCCTCTTTATGGGTTTTTTTGCAAAACATCATCAGTGATGAAGACTATAGGGTCTATCGCTTACAAGAGCTAGAACTGCTGGATGAACGAAGACAAACTGCTTTTAATTATCTCAAGGCTTACCAACAACGAATGAGTCGTAGCTACAATCACAAAGTCAAGCCTCACAAATTTGAGGTAGGGGACTTAGTTCTCAGAGAAAATCCTAAAAATCAACAAGACAAAGAGAAGAAGGGCAAGTTCAAACCAAACTGGCTTGGTCCCTACAGTATTACAGTAGCATATGGATCAGCTCTCAACTACAGAAGGTGAACCTTTGGAGGATCCTATCAACAGCATGCACCTTCGCAGGTTTTACACATAGCTCTTCAGAGTATCCTAATTCAAAAAATACAAAAAAATCAAAAATTTCAAAAATACAAAAAAAATTATAAAACAAAAAAAAATCGTTACTTGGTGAAAACCTGGCAAATAGGCGCCTTGTGACACAAAAAACATTGAAAAATAAAAAAAGTAAAGAGAAATAATTTAGTCCAACGGTGAAAACCACTTCGGTGGCGCCCTGGGCAAGTACCATGGTGAAAACTGGGTCACCAGCACCATGTGTAGAGACATTGCTCCTCCCTCCTTCAGGATTCCCTTTCATCACTTCACTTTGCACACACTCACGACCAATTCGTTCATAATAAACTTACCCATTCCCATCATGGCTTGTTATTGATCTACCCAAGATTGGTTAGCCATTCATAATAAACCTCCCGTTTCATCCCTTTCCATCCATAATAAATCAAATCCTATTTGTGGCTAAGGCAAATGCTACGTCTAGTGATGGGTGTGGAACTAAGAACATCACATGTTTCAAGGAGTACAGTTTCTTCCAGCTTCCTTCAGTCTATCCGCACACAATTTGCAATAAAGCAACATTTGCATCACAGATCCACAATAAAGTTCCATCTTCTTCGCAATAAAGTATCAGTTTCATGGATTCAGTCAGTTTCAGATGAGACAGCAGCAACAATGGGCTTTGACAAATCAAATCTTTCAACAGACTCAGACAACATATGGTTCCGTGCTATCTATCCTTTTTGTGAGAGTAAACATTGTGACCACAATCAAATAAGACTTATACAAGTGACAAGAGACACTAAACTTGAGGACTACAGTGGATGTTGGTGTCGAGCCTTGGTTTTCTTTTGATTTCATCTTTTTTTTGGTGACATGTCTTTTAGCTTTTCCGAGATGTCTTTGACTAGAGATTCTATCTCTAGGATGTCTTTGACTAGAAAGGCGAGGATGGGGTATCATCACCTATTTGTATTTGTTGTCTGTGGATTGTCTCTTAGTAATACTATGACTTGTCCAAGGATATGAGGACACTGTGAGTCTAGTGTGAACTGGGGCATTCCTTGTTTGTGACTATGTTATCTCCATGCAAATAGGTACAATGATTTTTTGGGTCGAACATATGCCTCGATTGTCATAACCTACTTGCCATAATAAAGCTCAATGATGATAACGCACAAGAAGCTCTTTCACTTTCATTTCTTCTATCTTCCATCCCCATTTCTTGATTGACTTCCACCGTTCTTTCTCGAGTCCGCGTAGCCTACTATCACATGACTGAGTATAATGACACACCAAAAATATTTGCATTTCATGTAGTTGCACCTGCAATACCACATATAAGCATTTCATACATACATAGAGATATCACAATTGCATCACATCCTGCACACAACACCTGTTAGCACAATTTACATTTACATTATCATATACATTCACATTCACATTTGCATCATGCATACACATTTAAAAACATAAAAGAACAAAAATATGGCATTTCATCATGTAAATATTTGCATCCATAGCATAAAACAAAAATCACATAAGAACATCTCATCACATAGGTACACATGCATATAGCTTCCGTAAAGATGAATCATCTCATATATATAATCATAAAAGTTTCATGATACAATGATGTCAAAATCATATGGCTACAAAAGCACCCGTAGGTGTCTACATCATCATACAAAAATGGTACAATACTGATACATAGGGAGCCCTCTATGGCTATGATGAACTCCCTCCCTCGGAGCCACCTGGCCTCGATGGAATCTAAGCCCCTGAAGGACCCGCCCCAGGATCATCCCTCCTGTCCCCTCTATCTTGTGGTGGTGGAGGACCCATAACCCCACCACTCGATGCCTGTCTCCTCCAGCTCCCTCCCGTAGCTATCGCTATACGCGATGGTCTATGGAAGCTCCTCACCCGCTGATCTACTGGCACTGCACCATAATAGAGATCTCACCAGTAGGAAATCTCCTCCCCTGCCCGCAGGACATAAGCATATCCTGCCCCTGTGTCCTCCGCTGCCTATCTCCCAGCCCTCAGTGCTGTCTTAGCCTCTGTATAGCGCTGAATAGCCTAATCCTGCTCCCGTTTAGTATCTCTGAGCCTCATCCTGAGCCAAACCCTCTCCCTCTCCAGCTCCTGGATCTCATCTGCCTGGCCCTGGCAGATCTCCCTCAGCTCTATCAGCTCATCCTCCTCTATGTTTTCCCCCTCTACCTCTGCCTGTGGCTCCCCCTGTATGGGTGTCTGTCCCTATGCCTGTATCTATACTGGTACCTGTATCTGTCCCTGTCCCTGTACCTGTACCTGTTTGAGACCCTGTGTTGCTGGCACCTGTAGCGGCAATCCACCGCGACCCCTCACCATCCGAGCCTGCCTCTCCTCACCACCCTCCCTCCGAGGTGGAACCCTCCTCTCTCCAATTTCTCCCCTCCTCCTCCATCGGCCTCTACCACCATCACCTCCACCATCATCATCATCCCCACCCCCATCTCCATCCAATGGCTCTCCCGGATCCGTCAAGCGTGGGAAGGGATGCTCTGTCCAGTATGCTGTGTACTCAACATCCATGCCGACATCCTCAATCTTTGGCCACATGTCCTAGGGTAGGGGCATCATCTCTACCAGCTGTGTAACTACCTGATCATATGACAATAAGGGCCCAAACTGTGCCTGATCATATGATAGCAAGGGCCCAAACTGTGCCTGATCTCTGACCGTCCGTGCATACATACCTGAGCCCCGGGGCATCCTCTGATTCCTGCCAAACTGTCGGCCAACCTTGTCCACTAGCTGCCTCTCCAGCACATAGGGCGTCCGCCCAATCAGATACCTGCTCCGGAAGGTGTAAGGCAGCTCAACTGCATCGTCCTCCCACTGCTCGCATCCCAGATATGGCCTCCATATGACCACATCAATATCATCTATCACTCGCCATCAGTGCTCCAACCTGCCAATCCATGGCTGCGACGTGATCATACCATACAGGTGCACAAAACTACGTCCATGTCCCCTGCCTCTGAAGTGTATTGGCCTCATCACTAGCAGATGCTCATAAGCCCATACCTGCAGCAATGTCACCCCATAGCCCAATCCCACTGATTCATGGTACATGAACTGATGCAGCTCATAGTAGAGGTGTGCCAGCACGCACGGTCCCCAAGCATATCTAGTGTGCTGCATCACCAGTGTCTCTAGTGCTCCTCCCCAACCCACAACTAACCCCCGTGTCACCCTATCTGGACACAGGAACCCACTGATCGCTCCTCCTACTACTGCTGGCAGCACTAGCCCTGTGGCTGTCATCGTGTCCCATGCCACATGTCTTGCCCTCATCTCTAGTCCCAGATCCTGAAACACTCATCTCAGGGCCTCCTTGTCTCCATCTTGATCGTATGGGATCAGCTGCCCATCGATCGGTATCCTCAATATCCTGTATACATCCTCCAGGGTGACTATCATCTCACCATTGGCAAATGAAAAGTGCAGGTCTCGGAGTGCCATCTCTCCGCCAGCGCAATCAATAGTCCCATGTTCGCCCGAAACTCAGGCACATATAGAACATGTCTCAAACCCATGCCCTCAATGGCAGCTCTATCCTCGAATGTCAACTTAGGTCGCAACCTCTGAGTCGATGGGAATCTCTCCCGTGACTCTAGCATCAGCAAATACTCCTGTAGTCATACAAATCAATCATGTCAATCATAGTGGCATTCACTGTTCATCACAAAATGCTATTTTTTATCCAAATGCATATGGAATTCTACTCTAGTGACACTCACTATTCATCACAAAGTGTTGCTTCTATCCTAGTGGTACTCCCTATTCATCACAAAGTACTACGTGTTTGACACTCACTGTTCATCACAAAGTGTTACTCACATTTGCACTCACTGTTCATCACAAAGTGCTGCTCATATTCTAGTACTCCCTGTTCATCACAAAGTACTATATCTTGGTACTCACTATTCATCACAAAGTGCCTTGATATATCCTAGTCTTCCCCAGAGGACCTGCTTGAGTGTATCCTCTCAGCAGCTTATCCAATCGATAGCGTATGTTCATCACAGAACTGCCAATTTGACCTAGAAGACGCAACTTCACACTTTTTAAAACGCAAACGCACTTACCTAACATAAACGCGCTCAAAGATTGCACAGACACGCCTGGAAAACACAGACGCGCCTGACAAACATAGACGTGCCTATGCTTTGCACAGACACGCCTGGGCGACATAGATGTGCCTTCTTGACACAGACACACCTGCACATCACAGACGCGGCCGCATTTGACACAGATGCGGGTTCAAACGCATACGTGCTTGGCACAAACACAGACATGCCTAGCAAGCATAGACGCGCCTGGCACCAACGCAAACGCGCCTGAACGTTTTTGGACATTTTTTGGACCCTAGTCTAAGCGCATTTATTTCTCTACCTACCATGCATTAATGACAAAATTAAATGCGTCAAAGTACGAGGAGGTTTGGTGGTACTTACCGGCTCTCCTGCCTCTGCTAACCTCTGAAATCGGCGAACGTGATCGAATCTGTGAATGAAGGCCATCACTGCTGACTGCTGCTGCTCTATTTTCACTCTACAATCTGCTCTCGTGGATGTGTAGATGACAATGAAGATGTATTTTCCCCTGTGGTCTATCTTATAGCCTACCCTAGCCCTTGCCCTCGTTTCCCGAGTCAGTCTTCATTATCCCATGACTCTGTCACTTTATCCGGTCAGTCCATGCTATCCTGTCTTTCTTATCGAGAGATTGTCTGCGATCTTTCTAGACATTTTCATCCAATCTCTCGAGGGGGCATATCATTCCCATCTTGGGGCAACTCTGTATCAGTTCATCTTATCTTCTTTGAAACAACGTGACAAGCCGCATTGTCTCAAAGAGGGGCAAAATGTAGACACCCAAAATTGTCCAGTCTTATTATTTATTTAATTATCTAAGCTTAATTCTTCTATTAATTAAATAAATCTTTATTTATTTAATTAATTCATTTATCCTCTTCTAGCCTTATTTCTCATTTAAATAAATACATTTATTTATTTAAATTATCCTTTTCCTAAATTAAATAAATATTTTATTTATTTAATTATCCCACTTCTTCTATTAATTAAATAAATCTTTATTTATTTAATTAATTCATTAGCCTTTTCTACCCATGACACATGTCATTCATCTCTTAATTCATACACTACCTACCCCTTTCATTATTTTATTATTTCTTTTACCTACCCTCTAATCATAGCCGACCTCCTTTTACACCTCTCAATCTTATCCCTCCATTTCATATAGTGTCTTCTATATAAGGAGATGCTTCCTTCATTATCAAATCCTAATGATACATTCTAATGAATCTTATACACTTGACTACACTACGATCCTACTTGCAACCACATTCCATTCTTTGTTGAGCTCTTGTGCATATAAAATCTGAGAGCAAATATATCAAGCAAGATCAATGGAGATAGGAAGAATGGAGATCCAAACCCTATTGGACATGTGATGGTATAATCTTTGTGATTTTGTTTGATTTGCATTGTCTTAAGTAATCTTCATATGTTATGGTGGATCTTTGTTGTTGTTAGGCTAGGGTTTTGTGGTTGAATTCATTTAGCCTTTCAATATTGTTATTATTGTTATCCATTTTCACCATATACAGGTGGAAATCATTCTCTCAGTCATCATGGTTTGATAAAATTATTAGTAGAACATTCTCTTAGGGATGTTTCTCAAATGGCATGGGGGGTATTTGAAGATATATTGCAATTTAGGGTTGAAGATGCTCCTGTTGCAGATGAATTAGCAGTGCAAGAGGAAGACATAGGAGAGCCCTCATCTCCTAGAATTTTTGTAGGAAATGAACCTCCTGTTGCCAAAGAAGCTTTGACTGTGGTAGAAGATGTGGTGGTTGAAACAAACATTGAGCAACCCTCCACTCATTTCCAAAGAGGAGCAACATCTTTTAAAAGGAAAGGAAAAGAAGTAGAGACAATTGATGCAAAAGCAGAACCCATGGTGCAACCTCAAGCAACACAGGTTTTTCTTGCAGCCAAAAGGTATAAGCTGAAGGGAAATTATCCTACAGCAACGCCTCTAGTAGAAAATCTTCCTGCAGCTACTCCAAAAGTGTATGCAAGAAGGACTCGATGAAGTAGATAGAAAGTTTGACCAACAAGGGATGCAGTGGAGGTCATTTCAGTAGAAACATTAGAAGAGGAATATGGGAGTCTCACAGAGGTTAAATCCCAGGAAGAACATGGAGCCAACAGACTTTCAAGTCTGGCATATGTGGCAAAACAATTTGAGGAACCTGTTGAAGAAATTTCATGCCCTAAGGTAACACCTAATAGACCTCCATCATCTCTCACTAGTTTGTCTATTGCATTAACATTTTATAGGCAATGGGAGATAGAGAGGGCTAGGTTGCATGGAATTATTGATAAGAAATAGAGGGAAATTGAAAAGAGGGATAATCAAATTACAGAGTTGGAAGCTAAAGTTGACACAATTACCAGTATGGTCCCTGAATTGATACAATGTAGGGCTCCTCCAAGGGTTTATGCTTTGCATCTAAAAGAGTAGTATTTAAGTTTTAAGCTAAACCGTATTATTAGAGACCTTAGTCCTTCTTTAGACACACCAGAAGAATTTTATAATGCTTATCAGAACTCTCCAACAGCTGTTAAAAATTTATTGTGTGAATTCTATTTGCATAACTATGTTGTGACTTCTGATAATGAGTGGAATCCCTTGTTATACATCGGTGACATCCACATAAAAGCATTAATGTCATTGGTGCAAAATGAAATTAGCATGGGGACTCAGGCCAAAGCATATAGAAATCTAGAATTTGATTGTCCATTGCCACTCAGGGTTGAAGCCAAGGACCCATGTCTTCTTTATTATGATTGGAAAAAATTATTAACAAGGCCTGATGTAAGGAGTCAAGTGTTACCAATGAGGGAGGAAATATTCCAGGAATATAAACACTTGATTGGAAATGAAAATGCAATTGTAGTTGACTATCCGATTTAGCGTTGGAATAATCTTCCAGAGGACTTAAAATAGGGTGAATCTCATTCACTGCCAAATTTTCATGCAACTATATAGAGAGCCCCTAAATACATCCATTTAGGTATGATGAAAAACAATAATTGGCTACCCTGATCTTCCAACCCCCTATCCTTAAGTGGCCATTGATGGGATGCAAGGTTGCAGACAAACCCTATGAGGTAGCCACAGAAGAAGCCAGATGGGCTAGACTAGAAAACATGAAGAGATTTTATTGGAATTTGGCTACAGGAGGGACAAGTCAGGGAATTATTGGTGACTTGCGAATTAGTGCCCGAATCAGAAATTTTCCTCTTGCAGAAGGATCAACAAGACACTAAGTTTGGGGGCATGATGAGCTGCGATATTAGCTCCTTTTATTCCTAGAACTCATAAGTTTTTGTCATGTTTTAATTTGTATAATGGAATGGTAATGATGTATTAAAGTTTGACTATATGCATTTAAGATGTTAATTGAACCCATTAAATCATGTTTTGTCTTTGCCAGTTATTCCTATTGCCATGCCAGTTATTCTTGTAGCCATGTGATTTGTTCTTGTTGCCATACGGATTGTCATAAGTGATATCATATGTGAAATGAATAAGTATTATGATTAATTAAAATAGATATGTATATGCTTGTATGTTCTCTCTTTTCAATTGCACGAATAAATGAGATGCTGTGGTGAAGGTTGTCTTGTCATGTCGAGAAGGTAGTTTGAGATATTCAAGGGTCCACTAAAAGTTCAAATCAATGAAGAGGATAATGGGCGTGAGGAATGGAAAAGGAGTATCAGGGTGCGCAAGACTTATTTATGTCTGACTTTAGTGAGCATCAACCTTGTAATACTGCCATGCTATATTTTTGTCTGTGGTTTGGTGTAGATCCATGTTTTTAGTGGCTTAACTCCAAGTATTCTCTATCATGGATGTTATCTGCCTCTTCTCATCGATGTGATATTGATTGTAGGAAGTTGTTGTAATTTTATTTTAAAGAAGTGTCCCCACCTGTTCTCTAAGGTTAGAAAGGAAAGAGAGGGACAAAGAGTAGGCAATTTAGAAATAAAGTTGCAGTGTGTTTTAGTTTTCTTTCATTTTGAATGATGTATTGACTTTTGAAAAACAATGAATAAAGTTATGTTATTCTGAGCACTTAGAGTTATTTTGGAAGCCTGGATACAGTCATCCAAGGGGGCCCACTTGGTGAGTGATCCTATGCCTTTGTTAAAATTAGTTTTCCTTTTCTATCGCAGTAGACGTCCTAACATTGACTGTTCCTACAACCACTGGAAACAGATCCATTGATTGTTCCTGCAGCCACTGGAAATAGATCCATTGACTGTTCTTGCAGCCAAAGCAAACAGAGTAATTCATATTTGATAGCTTTGGGCTTAGTTAAAATTTCTTTAAGTGAGTTTTATGTTAATGCAAAGTTTTCCTATTGTCATTCAGTTGTTTTAATTCTTGTTTTCTTGTCCCAAATAGATTTTAGTTGCTACAGTAATGCAAGATAGCTATCGTAGGAACTTAGTGCATATATAATGCAGACCCATTTCAAGTAATACGTCCTTGGGTTGAAAATCAAATGAACTTCAGTTATAGAGATAGTAACTTCACAGAGTGAATGTCCAAACTTTGGGTTGAGCTTTTAACTTTAGTTATTATTCTTATTGGTGGAGCGAACACTCAATATAATCTTTCGATAATCTATCACATAGTAAGCATATAGTATCCATCAAATCACATGAATAATCATCCAAATCATCAAAAATAGTCGAGATAAGTCTATCACGCAAGGAATAAAAGTCAACTCTAATCAAAACAAGTCAAGTCAAGGGTGGACACTACACCCCACAACCGAATGGATTGGTGGAAAGGAAGAACAAAACCATATTGAATGCGATAAGGACTATGATGACTGAAGCTAAATTGTCTGATATTTATTGGAGGGAAGCTACCAATACAACTGTATACACTTTCAATAGAGTACACATAAAAGATGATACCAGTAATGTTGGCTTCATGATGACTTTTGTATTGGATGACTTCATGTGTTGTCATTGATGGCACACATATATATTCTAATTGCCAGAGTCATCTTGGTTAAGGTTAACCGGTACTATTGAGTCATATTTATTGTTATCCGGTATCATATGGATAGTTGAAGTTTAATCAGTATGAAGATGTCTAAACCGGTATATGTAGATAACTGATATATGTAGTTAAGACAATCAGTTTCAATCAGTTCTAGAGTTACCAATTTGTGATACAACAACTAAAGACAAGGAGAAGCATGGGGACAATCATCCTATATGAATTCAAGTGAGTTGATCTATGAATTTGAAGTGGTCAACAGTTAAGCGGTATTGGTATTCTAACCGGTTTCCCAGTTTGTGTAATGAGTTATCATCGATTGTGACGTGTTACCACCAACCAAAACTATGGTGGTGATTTGTGATGTGTTACCACCAACCGATGCTATGATGGTGATTTGTGATATGTTAAGGAAGATTGTCCAGATTCACTAAACCTAGGAAATTATGTCAAGGTTCAGGAGCCGACATGAAATTTAATGTCTATAAAAAGACATCGTGATGAGTTATTTTGATATATGAAATGCGAGTTATGTTATGAGTTGGAGTTGATGCGATTTATTGAAGGATTTGCATAGTATGTTGGTGATACAATAATGTATGCGTAGAAAAGGATCTAAACAAGAAGAAGGTGCTATTTCTTAGATCATTTCCATTGTTGTTCTCTAAAAACTACAACAGTAAAATCCCTTAACCAGGTAAGCTCTAACAAGATTCATTATAGAAATCCTCTAACAAGGTGATTCATTAACTTGGATCTAAATCCTCACTGAGGTTACCTTTAAATAGGTATAGCTCCTAACAGGGCTCAAGATCTCTAACATGATCTCCTAACAGATTACCTATTTCTGCAGATAGTTAACTTGTGAGTTCCATCTCACCATGGTTTTTCCCAGTTGGGTTTTCCACGTATAAATACTTGTGTTATGGTGAATGTTTTGCTTGTAGTGAATGTTGTTATAACACTTTGGATTATTTGCAAAGTCATTGGTAAATTAGTTAAGTGTTTTTACTGGTCTACAATTATAGTGTTACTATTTTTACTTTCACTAATTCACCTGCCTCTCTCAGTGCCTTATAAGTTTATCAGGTAATACTCCTTATGAATTATGGTTTGGTCATACTTCTACAATCAAATATTTTAGAATTTTTGGAAGTAAAAGTTACATTAGAAGAGATGATGCATTGGGAAAATTTGATCCTAGAAGTGATGAAGGAATATTTTTGGGGTATTCTACCAAGAAAAAAACATATAGATGTTATAACAAAAGATTGAATAGGAAAGCGAAGAGCATAAATGTCAAGGTGGATGAGCATGGCAATAATCAAATCAGACCATATGACTGTGGACTAGAAGATGGATTTATCAGACTTGAATTGGTAATGCATGAAGATGCTCAGAATAGTGAGCCTGTCCTTCGATAACATCAAAAAAATCAACTGTGACAGAGGAACAACAGAAAGAGTCAGTAAATCAAGAAAATTCAAAGACTCCCAGGTATGTGAAACTAAATCATTCTGAAGATCAGATCATTAAAGATTGTTGCAAGGTGTGCACCCTTGGTTTCCTTATGTTGTGCACTATATTGCTTAGGTTTGTGACATGGCTTAATTGCCTCCTATAGATTATATTGGTTTCATGGCTTAACAAGAAAAATCATGTACTTCATTATCTACTGCTGAAGCAAAATATGTAGCTGCTGCTACCAACTGTACTCAGACTTTATGGATGAAACACATGTTAAAAGATATAAGGGTAAGTTATGATGAGTCTATTGTCATTCACTATGATAATACTGCTTCTATTGATATGTCAAAGAATCCGGTATTTCATTCCAAATCAAAACACATTTTTATAAGGTACAATTTCTTGAAGGAAAAAGTTGAAGCAAAGGAAGTCGAATTGGTTTATGTGCCTACTAAGGAAAAGATTGCAGATATTCTAACTAAATCATTGCCTAAAGATAATTTTGAATATCTCAAAGATCATTTGGGGGTTACTAACCCTCCGAAAGAGACTTAGAGATACAATAATGCATCAATTCGATAAGCTTATCAGATATTTTATTTGATCTAGGTTGATGAGATGATGCTACTACTCACGGGGAGTAGTCAGTTGTTTGGTTGAATATTTTTGACTTGGTATCCTTCCTTTGTCATTGATGTCAATTGGGGATAGGTGGTATTCATGTGAAAATCAGTCATATCTTTGAGGGAGATTGTTGGCATTCCTTGGCACTTGGATGTTTTTCACATTTAGTGTTGCCATCAATACGAAAGGGGGAGATTTTTGGCAATATGCTGGATTTGGTTAAGTGTTGTCATTTATGTCAACACTATATCCCGGTTGGACCTATCTCGGTTAGTCTTGGTAATCATCTTGGTTTTGGCTATGATTATGATCTGGTATGATCAAATCTCTGGAATCAATTTTGGATGCTTACTCTGGATGGTTATTTGTTTGCCATATTTCTATTGGATCATGTGTTCATGCTCCAGTAACTATCGCTTATGTTACCGGTTGGTATTTCCTGGTACCGGTTAGCTTTACTAGTAAGTGATATTTGGTGTTTTGGCCAGACAATTTTGGTCTGGCTTATGGAATTGGTTTCTTTCATGCTGAAGGTGCTTCTTGATCATATTCTAAGTGTTTGGTGACTTTGTATTGGTTGGTGTGCTATTATGGTGGTCCTATTTGGATCTAGTTAGACTTTTTGTGTTACTTCACTAAGGGTTTCTATCGGTTGGTGAAGCGTGTTGGATTTTGGTCTTAGCAGAATTTTCGGTAGATGGAATTGTTTGGTTACTTGATTGAGGTCCATGTTATGTAATGTAAATCATAATATTGGTCTGGTGTTACCGTGTAATGTAATTTTTGTTATTATGGGTTAATGGGTTTAGGGTTTAGCTGATCTTGTCAATAAGGTTGATGATATGTATTTATAGGTGACTTATTCATGTAATTGTGATATTGATACATGGATGGGATGGTTGGTTATGTTTGCATTATCAGAGGAACGTTTATGTGAAAACATATCATTTGGTGAAGGTTTTTGTATTGTAGGACAAACATCTCTGCTTAACCAGAACTATATCAAGTATTAGGAGATGCTACTTTCATAGTTCATTTTTTTTGGATTGTAGTTCAATGTTTTTGTAAGTCAATGAGACTTCTTTTTGTGATGATCAGTGAGCTCTAGGCGTTTGGATTGATTGCAAGTGCAATCCCCATTGTAATTTTGCATACTGTTGTAGAAGTATTATTTGATTGTGGGTAGGGTTTCCCACCGTGGTTTTTCCCTTTACCAGGTTTTCCATGTAAAAATATTGGTATTGTGTGTACTATGCTTTCATTTTCTATCCTTCATCATGTTGGTTTATTTGTGCTCCAGTTTAATGGTTTTGATATGCACTAGTTCATATTTCTGATGGTAAAATGATTCACCCCCCCTCTCAGTTTACTCTCAGTATCAAATTTATCTAACACACATACCTTCGTTAACCTTACATAATGCAATTTGAGCTTTGTCACTTTCTAAACATCTAAGGAGAGTACCATTTAGACCCAATCAGTAAAGGGTATCAACTAAGATGACATAGGGACAGGATTGGTCAATGAAGGTACGACATTGATTTTTGAAAAGGTCAGGTGGAAGGATATTGTCATGGAGGTAAGTGAAAATTTTATTGTACCAAGGAGAATCGAGACCAACAACTCATCATTTATGTAGGAGAGATCTCATATGCAGGGACCAAAATATTATCCACCAAGAACTCATATCGAGTCTCATTCTGTGGCATGTCGATCAAAGAAGCAATAGTAGCCATGGCATCTACAACTTGATTGATATCTCTTGGAATTTGTTCAAATACTATCTATGTGAATTATTTCTTGAAGTCATTCACCATTTTCTTATATGGCATTATATTCTCATCTTTAGTTTGGTAATCATCATTTTCTTGATGGATCATAGGTTGAGAGTCCCCAAAAATGTGAAGCTCTTGGATCTTGCATTGAATTGTGATCCATATTCCTGTTCTTGATGCCTCATACTCTTCTATGTTATTTATGCAAGGGAATGATAATAGATATGATTTAGGAATGGAATCTCCTTGATGTGTGATGATGAGTATGCCCACACCTGCTACATGCTGTTTATATGAACCATCAAAATATATCTACCAAGGTATTAAGTTTGTCACTGTAAAGATGGATTCGTTTAGAAACTTGAGATATTAGGAGTGTAATTGATCATAGGTGCATCCGCAAATTGGTCTAAAATGGGTTGTCCCTTAATGGATTTTTTGTCCATATATTTGATATTAAATTTACTCAACATCATGACCCATTTAGTTAGTCTGTCTGTAACTCTTTCCTTGTTGAGGAGGTATTTTAGTGGGTCAATTCTTGCAACAAGATTTGTTTTATGAGTTAGCATGTAATGACACAATTTCTGTGAAGCAAAAACCTCAGCAAGACACACACACTCAATTGGAGTGTAATTAAGCTCATATCCAACCAATTTACGATTGATGAACTAGATAACTCATTCTTTACCATCATGATCTCCTTGTGCCAAGAGTGCCCCCAATATTCTTAATGTAGCTGATATGTAAAGTAACAAGGGCTTTCCTTGAATAGGTGGCATCAATACTGGTGGATTTAGAAGATAGTCTTTGAGAATTTTGAAAGCCTATTGACATTTGTCATCCCATTTGAACTTGATATTCTTGTGAAGTAGATGCTAAAAAAGGATGACATTTATCTACGAGTTGTGCTATGAATCAACAAATTGATTGAAGTCTTCCTTGTAGAGATCAGAGTTGACTGATGTTCTTTGGTGGTGGAATTTCTAATATGGCTCTAACTTTTGTTGGATCTTCTTTAATAAATCATTGTGATATAATGTATCCTAGGAGTTTCCCAAAGGTCACCCCAAAGACACACTTCTTGGGATTCAATCTGACTTTGTGCTTTTCCAAGCATTCAAAAACCATTGATAAAATGTCCATTGCTCTTCTCTTGTAACTGATTTTCCCAAGAGATCATCCATATAGTCTTCCATAGTGACATGCATAAGATCATGAAATATTATTGTCATGGCTCTTTAGTATGTTGCACTTGCATTGTATAATTCTAAGAGCATGGCGTTCTGACAAAAAATGCCTCAAGGACAAGTAAATGTTGTTTTTTGTTGGTATTCAGGCTCTATCTTGATCTTATCTAGAGAATCCATCCATAAGTGATAAAATTGCATGGCCTATTGTGAGATCAACAATTAAATTAATGTTTGGTAATGGAATATCATCTTCGGGGAAAGCCTTGTTGATATCTTTGAAGTCGGTACATATCCTGATGCTTTTTTCTAGTTTGCTGATAGGTACAAGATTAGAAATCCACTCAGGATAGTCGATTGGTTTAATGAAGCCAACTTCCAATAATTTTTTAATTTCCACTTTTACCAGTAGTGCCACCTATGGATGCATTTTGTGGAGTTTCTATTTAACCAGCTTCACACTTGGAGTAATTGTCAAGTGAAGAATAACTAGATCATGATCTAACCCAGGTATATCTGCGTATGACCATACAAAATTGATCTGTCTCTCTATAAAGAACTTTATGAACTTTGGTTTCTTGATTTATGTCAAAGACTGCACAAGAAAGATGTATGGTATCTCTTCTGTCCCAATATTCGTCTTGATAGTTTCTTCAATCAACTTAGATGATTTGTATTCATATGATGTCATGGGGAGAGTGTCAAACTTTCCATCCTTAGGTTCCTCAAAGAGGTTTTTACCATTGGATGTGTCCTTTCTTTTTACTTTTTGGGGGTCAGAAAGCACCACAATGTGGTTTTCAAGAAAAGACCCATTGTTTGATTTTATTTTTTATGTTTTTGTGGCTGGAAGTTTTGGCACCTCTCCAAAATATGCCACGCCATTGAGTTCTATGATGTATCTTTCTTTATGGTCCCCAAGAGGAAGAGCATCTCTTATACCAAGGTAATCAATAAAGGCCTCATCATTTTGGAATGTGTCAAGTTGTGGAGGCCCTTGTTGGTCCCATTCAGTGAATTGCAAATGAATGAGGGGAAGGCCATCAATGTGTTCAAAGTTGGCAAGTGTGAGGGTAAAGACACAAGAGTCTTTCAATATTTAAATGTAGTCATCAGAGTCATCTGTGGTACTCTTCTCATTAGTTTTTATTATAAATGAATCTAAATTGATGTCACTAGAAGGACACTCAGCAACAAGAGATCTCACTTTTCACGGTTTTGACGTAGAGCTTTGAGACGTAGAGGCTTCAAGATCCAAAAATATTTTTATCCATGATTCTCTATTGACTTTCTTTTCTTGAGATGATGATGCTATTTGACCAACTCTAAATTTTTTTCTAAATTTCTCTTCTTCAATGGGTTCACCTAGTTCTCTGAAAGTTTTTGTAAGCTCATAGTTGCTGGATGAGTTGTCTGAACCCCATTCCCATTCATTTGAGTATGTGGAATAGTGTTTCTCTTGTTGTTGGTAATTAGTGGAGGTAAGAAAAATAACTTTTAGTGTTGTTTGGGAATCAATACCACCTAATCTCAATGGTACAAAACTAAGTCCTTTTGTGTGTTGCTTCTTGGTACTAACTCTGGTTGCAATGGTTCAATAATACACTTTCTTTTCTTGAGACAATGATGCTATTTGACCAACTCTAAATAGATTTCTAAATTTATCTTCTTCAATGGGTTCAACTGGTTCTCTGAAAGTTTTTGTAAGCTCATAGTTGTTGGATGACTTGTCTAAACCCCATTCCCATTCATTTGAGTATGTGAAATAGTGTTTCTCTTGTTGTTGGTCATTAGTGGAGGTAAGATAAATAACTTGTAATGTTGTTTGGGAATCAAGACCACCCGATCTCAATGGTACAAACCGAGTCCTTTTGTGCATTGCTTCTTTGGTACTAACTCTGGTTGCAACAGTTCAATAATACCTTTCTTTTGTAATCTAAGAGAGCCTTTTCCATCATATCCCATCTTTTGTAAGAAATTAAAGCCTTTTACATTGTTCTCACATGGTATTGTGACATGATCTTGGTTAGATTCTTATTCAAGTTCCTTATAAAGCATTTTGTAAATGTTCTCTTCTTCCATCTCACCCCATTTCTTGAAAGTAGTGGGATCCCATTTTATGATAATTGTGGATACTTGCTTTAAAGGATGCGGTCGTCCATAATTCTTAGGAGAATAAATTTGTTGTCTTAGATACATGGTTTGATTCAAACTATATTCTCCCATGCCTTTGTCCTTATACTTTCCTTTAAGCTCTACCTGCTTTGATGTGGAAGCTTTCGATGATTCTAGATCAACATATGAGGAAGATGAAATTGCCTCTCTATTTGTTGGGACTATTGTCTCTAGTCTTGGATGCAAGTTGTGGTAATATATGAATGTGTTTGGATCACCTTTGAATATCACTTCAACTCCATTATGTGGGAATTTAATATATTCATGATATGTTGATTGTACTACTCTCATTCATGTATCCATGGACGTCCCAAAAGTATGTTGTATGTGAGATCAAGATCAAGTACTTGGAAAACCACATCCTTTGTTACTAGCCCAATGCTAAGAGGTAAGGTGGCTGTTCCTTTAGATTAGCATTCTTCATCATCATATTATTTTATGGTGATCTTATTTCTTGAATTTATAGCTTGTTCAGAGTATCCCAATTGTAAGATAGTTTTCAATGTACAAATCATATTGAGACCTACTCCTCCATCTATCATGACTCATTTAATGTGTTTTTTATTAAGGATTCAATATGGAGTGGTGCATTGTGTGGTTGACATGGGGATTCATCGTTGACTTCAGTGAATGTAAGGCGATGTGGAGAGGAAAGGTATCCCACCATGGCTTGAAATTGGATTACGTTCAGATTAGTAGGAATGGATGTTTCTCTTAGCATTTTGTCTAGAATGGATTTATGTGAAGGGGAAATGTGCAAAATATGTTGATGGTACTCCTCTTATTTCATGTATCCATGGATGTCCCAAAAGTATGTTGTATGTGAGATCAAGATCAAGGACTTGGAAAACCACATCCTTCGTTACTAGCCCAACGCTAAGAGGTAAGGTGATTGTTCCTTTAGATTAGCGTTCTTCGTCATCATATTCTTTTATGACGATCTTATTTCTTGAATCTATAGCTTGTTTAGAGTATCCCAATTGTAAGATAGTTTTCAATGTACAAATCATATTGAGACCCACTCCTCCATCTATCATGACTCATTTAATGTGGTTTTTATGAGGGCTTCAATATGGAGTGGTGCATTGTGTGGTTGACATGGGGATTCATCGTTGACGTCAGTGAATGTAAGGCGATGCAAAGAGGAAAGCTATCCCACCATGGCTTGAAATTGGTCCATGTTCAGATCAGTAGGGATGGATGTTTCTCATAGGATTTTGTTTAGAATGGCTTTATGTGAAGGGGAAATGTGCAAAATATCAAGGATGGAGATAAGGGTGAGTGTCTTCCCTAATTGGTCTACAAGGTCGTACTCATTCTTGGTAGATGATGAGGTTGTTGTCTTGGATGAAACACCTTGTAAGGTAACTTTACCCCTTCATGTAGTACCTTCAAAGGTTTTGTCCTTGATAATTATGGTAGACACATGATTGTCCATTTCTAAAATATGGTTGATGGTATAATCATAGGATATGGTAGTATAATTAGCATTGTTATCTATCTTAGGGTATTTTCCCTTATCATGCTTTGGGAATGGTTCCTTAAACATCCATTGTCAATGAGATATTGGATGAGATTTTTCAATCTATGACAATCAGTATCATTATGCCCCTTTCTCTTGTGATAGTCAGAAAACTCATCATCATTCCACCATGTGGGCTTTACCTTAGGTTCAAATGGTTGATTATCTAGCAATGTAATAAGCTTGTTTGCAACCAATTTCTTCAATATGGTTTCAATTGGATCTCTCAATGAAGTGTATTTTCTTGGAGGTATTGATGGCCTTTGGGCAGTTACTTGATTATTGGAATTAGATGAACTTGCATCAAGAAAAGTTGACTTTGGTTTTACCATATTAGCATCTACTACCCCATCGTTAACAATATTCATGTTTTTGTTTTAAAAGAAGGGTTTATCTTTCACATTAGAATCATCTTTATTATCCCCAAATAGTTTGATGGTACCTTGCTCAATGAGGGCTTTCACAACTACTAAACCTTTTTTAGTAAGATATTTGAAAGTAGATAAACAATATTTTCTAATTTCATATCCAATGTCCTTATTCACATTTTGAGTGAACATTTTAACCATTTATTTTTGTGGAATATAACAAGAGCAATGACTAGCTAAACTTCTCCATCACTGTAGGAATGATGCAAATGATTCCCCATTTTTTTTTGGTATTACATAAGGTAGTTACTGATACATCCATTTCAATGTTGTATGAGAAGTGTTGTATAAAAGATTATGCTAGTTCACCCCATGACTTTAACTAAAATGAAAGTTGTGAAAACCATTTCATGGCTTGTCCACCTAAGCTTTGTGGAAATAATCTCATAAAATATGATTTCTCTCTTGCTACCTCTATGCAAGTTGTGAAAAACTCTCTAATATGGGCCTTGGGGTCTCCCTTTCCTCTATACTTATCAAACTTTGGCAGCATAAAATGAGGAGGAAAAGAAGGCATTGGTATTCTTTTGTCAAATGGATAAGGACATATGTCATTCATTGTGTATTCCTTTGTTTGTGCATGCATATCTGCCATCTATTTTTGACAAATCCTTGATTTGTTGTTGCCAGTCATTACTAGGTAATATTTTCTCTCTTTGAGGTATTCCCATGCCTGAGCCACTACATGGAGGAGGAGGGATATAATGCATGTAGGGATGATATTGGTCATAGATATGCTCATATAGAGAAGGCACAAAATTGTAGCTAGTGTATGGGCCACTTGGTATGGTCTTAAAATGAGGATCACTAGGCCTAGGATGATTGTATTTGTCATGACCATGAGGATGAGGGGTATTATAAGCATGATATTGATTGTTGCCCCTATATCTTACACGTGGTCTCATTGTATCATGATCTTGAATGTTCCCTTGGGTATGGGTATATGCATTGGTGCTCCTTTGCCCTTGGATAGGACGACCATGGGGTTGTTCATGAGTATGTCTAGCAAAATTGGTACAAGAATGAGTATATGTTACTTCGGGCTTTTGAAATAAGGATAAGGGTGACTCAAGCATGAGATGTTCTCTTGTATTACCACCATCATTACCACTAGGATTTTAATTGGCTTGATTAATTTGATTGGTATCATCTTCCAAGATTTGTGACACATCAAAGTCATGGGGTAGTCTTGCACGACTTTGCATAAACATTTTCACAAGGTATTGATGATCTCTCATCATATAATCCTCAATCATTCTATTAAATTGTGCATTGAATATAGTGTCTTGAATGTATGTGGAAGTAATGGACTCATTTTCCTTGTCATTGTCAATCTCTAGTGGATTACTGTAATTTTCAAAAGATTGTGAATTGTAAAACTCTATTGGAATCAATGAACACTGAGAGAGAGGGTGAATCAGTGTTGTGTAATTTTCCAACTTATTAATCCGATTCTAAAACCACCAGATGCACAAGAAAGAAAGAAAAGTGTTGAAACTTAAAGAAAATAACCACAAAACCATAACACCAAGATTTTTACATGAAAACCCGAAAAGGAAAAAACCACGGTGGGATTTGAACCCACAATATTTATATTATGGCCATAAGTATGATAATATTACATAAGGGGAATGCACTTACATTCAGTCACATTGCTTAGAGTTCACTACTCAAATACAAAAGGGCTACAACTCAGAGGATGGCTCACTGCCTTACATGATATCACAATGGATTACAATAATGAATGAACTAAATTATAGCATCTACATATACCAAAATGTAGTTCTGGTTAGGCTCATATTAACTTCTACAATTGATTTGTCTATCTGCTCTATTTTCCTACTCTATCAAACACTAGGCCACCAAAAACATCAATCACATTCACCAAACTTGCAAATTTGCTCATACAGATTTTCTTCGCTCATCACACACATCTAAATGTTTAACCAAATAAATCTTATATATAAGCACCAACAAAAAGAATCATTTACTAAGTCGGCTTCAAAAAACCGCATAACACACAACATGAAACGTGTATCACCAAGTCATCTCAATCCATCCACAAACCCAAATGTGGACCAAAACAAGATGATAATAAGCTTCCCATAAGTCATCCCAATCACCTCGAATACAAAACCAATCACCGAAATCACCCCACGTATTTCGGATCACACATTACACCAAAATAGATCTATTCTAGCTTAATTACCGAATACTATTCTCATGAATCAACACCAGATATCGAGATCACGAAATAATCTTCCTTGAACCTTGAATTAACTACTTTAATCACCACAACCCAAATTATCCAATCAAAATCAAGATATGTACATTCAACCGGTTACTGAGTTCCACCTTCCAGACTTATACCTATGAACAATATGACTTCTAGTAAACCAAATCTATGTACATTGTATGTGATTTTCAAACCGAGTTGCCATAAATGACAACCCCTAAATATCTTCCATGCATTAGTCTTCACCGGAACAATGTCTCTTGACAATAATCCCCTCCTTTTTCATTGATGGCAACATTGTGAAAAAATGAACTGTACACTCAAGACTACAAAATTTCAAAATTTCAAACTCACCAAGAATGTACAAGCTCCCCCTAAGAAATATAACCATTTTTCACTCTTCTCTCTCCCCCTTTGACAACAATGCCAAAGATAGGAATCCACCAAAACTGATATACAAAGATATGTACAGTTGCTCACAAGAATTTGAATATGTCTGCAAAAATTGTTCTAAGGGACAACAAATGGTTATCCCATGCCTTCTTCAAGCTCTCCAAAAAGCCAATCATTCCATTGAAAAGGTAAGCATGCATCTCCGCTCCTTGTCTATTTGCAAGAACAAGCTTATTCAATGCATCCTTAGCATCTTACATACTACTCATCAAATAATCTATCCAAGGAGTAATAAGACTCCTCACTTCTCCTACTCTACCCAAAATTCTATTGGTTTAGACTCTTAATCTTGTTCAATACACTCAAAACTTGTGGTTCAAAATTTCTAGCTGGTACTGATTGTGGTACATATGATTGAGATATGTTGACTAGCTGACCTTCACATTCCCTTATTTTCTTGTCAATAACTATACTAAATTGTGGTAAAATTAGACATGACTTGTATATATTACCACCTTCATCAAGTGCATCCTAAATACTTTTCATTGCAGTCACTAAACTAACTCTATCATCCTCAATCATTTTCAAAAATATTTTCAATCGCATGGCATTAAACTAATTTAAAGTTCTAGTATCTGCTACCTTCTCCAAAGACTCAAAATGAGAACCTACAATATTCAACATACTCTTAAGCTTACCAGAGGGATTAGATGTGTCCGGTTTGATAGATGGCAAAATTTTCTCCTGCCAATGTTATCAATTCTCTTTTCACAGAATGAGACTTAAGTAAATCCTCACTGGCTTTGGCTTGTGCGAGAGTTGCAAACTTTAATGCTTGAATCAAAGATAATGAACTCAAATCAATAAGTCCTTGACCAAAGTCATATGAGTCAATAGAAATTTGTTTCCCTTTGTTAGCAACACTATCTTTTTCCACTATTACCAAAGCCTGATCTGTCTCCTTTTCTCCTTTATCCTTTTCTTTGCTCCATCGGTTGATTTGGCTTGAGACTTGGGTGGAGGAATAGGCTTTTGAGCACCAGAGGTAGGTATAGACTGGGATTACCTTGGCTTTGATTTCTTGGGAGGAGTGGAGACAAATTTTGACTTTTTGGGATTTGCCATGTCCTTCTCCTTTAGTATGTTTTTCTCTAGCCCTTTGCACAACCTCCTTTGATATACCCATTTCCTCTGCAAGATCCTCAACTTGCTTTCTTACTTTCCTCTTCCTTGTCAGTCTGGTAAATTTTTTGTGCAAATCAAGATCTTTTTCTTTGCAGGTACCGAACCTTTCCTCCTTATCATCCATTGGATGACTCAATAGATGTTGAGCATATGCATCAAGCGTGTTTGCATCCACTTCATACCCCATGGTCATGATCCAAAGTGTTCTCAACTCAACTTCCTCCATATGAAATTTGTCCTTACCAACCATAAAGTAGATTGTTTTGTCATATTTCTCAACAATCATTTTAGGAATCCTCCCTTTACTTTGCATCATTACTTAAAATGATTTGAAATATCCTCACAAAGCATATTTCTATGGAATTGTATCACCCAAACCCTGCAAACCTTCCTTAATTTGAACCACCACTGGTTTATCATAATCCCATTGAATCTTTCCTATTTTAGGGATCTCATTCAGGAAATAAAGTGCTATACAGACAATTAGGGAACCAAATTTGAAAACATGTTTCTTGTCTGGTTTTATCTTCTTTAGATTACTAAATAGCTCACTAAGAAGTACTGCATAAAGAACATACCTTTTGTCCTCCTTAAGCATTTAATAAGATGCAAATATAGTAGTACCAGATACAAAATTCTACCTATTGGATTGGTAGACCTTGTATCCCCTCACCATTGAAGAAAATCTTAGATCATGCTCAATTATATCGCTAATTATCATTGACCGGTTGTCATATTGCGATCTGGTAACAACTGTCACCATGGTGTTTTGAACTTTCCTTAGACCAGGGATCTCATCGGTTGCATTCAAATAGGTAACTTCTTGAATGGCTTTCTTTGTGATTTTGTGAGGTTGGTCCAACCATACAAACTCATCGTGTATTCGATTCAGGATATATCAAACCCATTTGGGCTCATCAAACACTAGGAAATGAATAAATTAAATAAAACCCTTATCTTACAATGAATTGAATTTGGACTTCAGATTTTCCATTTCATCCATCATATGCTTGGTATACAGTGATAGCATATCTACATTTCAAAGTTCCTCGACATTGCAGTGGATGCATGCCCTAATATCTGCGTTATATAGCACACCATATGTGACAGAGGAAAAAGCACCTTCTGGATCATCTTTACCAAATTTGAATGGATGGCTCTTGAATACAGGCCTTTCTCTCTTAGTAACCTCAACCACCAATGGATTCGCAACACCAGATGGAGTTGCCATTTCAAAATTAGGGTATGAAAAGATAGCTTACAAATGGATAAATACCTTTTTAATCTCAACTGGATGCTAGGAATCTCTGATTAATCACTTCAAGCTCGGTTATGATTTCCCAATCTCATTTTCCTTTCTCTTTTGCTCCTACTCTTCATTCACAATGTGAAGAATGAATGATTGAAATACCTTTTTAACCACTGAAAACCTAACTTTAAATTGTAATAAATGCATAAACTTAAAATCTTCCAAATACCCTACATCTTCAAGAATTCATCATCAGATACTCAAACTGCCATGAAATCTTCTGGATATCATTTGCATAGCTAATCTCTACCATCTAAAACCATCGTTGACCAATTATAGATCTCCGAAAGGGGGTTCTAAAGACTTGCATGAAAATCTCCCCCCTAAGGCCAAAAAGCCTTAGTTACTGGATGAAGTTCCTAATCAGATTCAAGTATGGAGCCATTTTGATGGTATGATGAAAGAATAAGTATCCAGTAGAATATTGAGAGCGGGGGAGGGTGAATCAGTATACTAAAAAATTGATACAAACTTCCCAATCTCAAATTCAAACTCACAAAGTAAACTTTCACTTATCAAGATCAATGCTCAACATCAACTGGTTAATTGTTATAACAACTTAACAGTAAACAACTTCAATCTCTCAAGGCTTCTAGTTATCATGACTTATCAGAAAATCAAATCAACAAATAAGATCATAACCACAAAACATTCACCACTTGACACAAATGTTTATACGTGGAAAACCCAAATAGGTAAAAACCACAGTGAGATGAGACTCACAAGGATAGCTATCTGAACTCTTATGAAGTTTGTCCTGTTAGGAGCAAAGCCTGTTAAAGCTTTTACAATAAGTCCTGTTAATAATTGATTCTGTTAGGAATCCCCTGGTTAAGGGATTTACAAAATGCCTTGATGAAAAAGAAAAATACCCTGTTAGGAGTAACCTTGGTAGAGGGTTTGAGAATCCAAGCTAATGGACCACCTTGTTAGAGGATTTAATAAGTAACCAAGCTTGTTAGAGATTACTCGGTTAGGGGATTTCAATTTTTCTATAATTGTTAGAAAACAATAGGTTTTCTTGATTTGTCAGAATAGCACTACATTTTCTTGATCAGGTCCTTTTAAGCTTCAATCTTGATGCAGAGGGATCTCCTACTCTATAAATCTCAAGGGTTCAGTCACTCAAGGTGACACTCTATAGGATCCTTCTACATGCTAGGTGAAACCAATTTCCCATTCCAACTTCTATTGATCATGATTGATCATCTCATCAATATGACTAAGACTACACTCTCAAGGTTTTGGTGACCTACTCACACCTTTGGACCCTACTCAAGGATCAACACTTCACTCTTAAGCCTCTCCCTACCCTAACACCAAGGTAGACTATTCCCATACTTCATTTGAAGGTATTACAAACCATTAAACTCCAAACTAGGTTCTCAAGACAAAATGGCTTATCATTGTCCTATCACTGGTTGTTTGATAGTCAACTAATATCTCCTCAAGATGGACACCAAACAATGGTATACACCCACTCCCAACACTCAAAGCACTTGCAAAACCAACTAGGTTCTATCCAAAACCCAAGGCATCCTTAAAATCAACTTGTTTTGGTTAATCAACTTACTTTACCTCACACTGGCCTTATTATGATAGTTTGTTGCCATCCCTAAAAAACTCACCGATTTAAGCCCTCCTTTGGGAAATCCTCTTACACCAACACCTTGATAAGGTTGTAGACACACCAACAAAAACCTCCCTAAGCCCTTCTAGACTTAACATGCTCTGTCACTCCCAAACAAAGCTTCTTCCATTGACTATGACAATCAAACTTCCCCACTATGACTGTAACAGTCATAAAACCATCATGCATGCACGCACCATCTTCTACATGGAACCCTGCACACACCTTGGATAGGTAATACACATCCTTGGCCTTATCCCTTCCCAAAATGAGGTTTGGTTAATCACTAAAACAAAAGATATTACATTTGCAAGGTCACAACATACCCTAGTTCAGGGTTTTGACAGTTTTTACTAAAACTTTTATATCTTTATCAAATGGAAACCAAATAAAATTCCACTACCTCCAAAACAAAATTATATCATTCCTTTATCACCCCTAAACAAGAATCTTTCAAAATACAAACATCCAATACATTAAAATTAACAAGGATCTGACTGTCACGTTGAAAACTCAGAAAATGCACATAAAAATATGATTTTTATTGAACAAAACTCAAAGATCATGTACATTTCCCATGTTTGCATCAGTCATCACCCTTTTATAATGTATTTGGGCCTCCAAGACCTAAATCCATCTTGTAACTACCCATAACTACCCTTTTTGCAAAGTTACAACAAAAGTTGCTCAAAAGTTGTCAAGATTGACAATTTCATTTGTCAACTTGATACTTTGGAAAATAATCATCATACCCAACCCAAATGGTCCTTAAATGAAATTTTAAACATTATTACATAATTTTATTCCTCATAAACCTATTCTACCCTTCAAAACCTAATTTTAGCCCTTCCTAGGCCTAATTGCCAACATTGACAATTTTACACTTTTTGACCCTTTCATTACATTTCATTGCATTTATTGGCTCTAATGGCCATGATTACATTGTTTTAAGACCTTAAAGGTATTTTAGACTTCATTACTCATTGATTCTCCATGAGGGACTATCACTGACCCTAGTGCACCTTGTCTCCATAGGTCTTCATAGGTGCTTCATAGGTGCTCCTGCACCATACTCCCAGGGACAAAAGATTCAAGGTCCCCTTGAATGGTTGCCTCCTCTTTCTAGTCTTCCATTTCATAGGTACTTTCTGTTTGTACTCTGCAAGAAAATTTCCATTCTTTGGAGGCTCATTGCAACTCCTCCTAAGCAAATGGTACTCAATATAAGCACCTCCAACATGGTCATCCAAGTAAACACTTTGCAAACCTGCATACAAATGATTAGAAAAAACAAATATAGTATCATCATTATTTATAATATCAACTTTTTCCATCATAGGAATCTTTTGTGCTAATATCTCAAATGAGTCAACCCCACCATGGCTTCTCCATTCTTCCTCTATGGTTGCATACACTGCTCATAGACCAAGTTCTTCTCCTTCACCAAATTCATTCTCATTCTCATGCCATTCACCTTGGCATTTCAACTCATCATTCACCTTCAAGACTTCCTCATTAGCCGCCTTCTTTGCTGCTGTTAGCCTCTTCAAAGGCCAAACTACCCTCTTTTGCACCCTCGAGTGCCAACTCTTCACCTTCCTCTCTAGGTTTTCCAACCTCAACTTCATTTGTGCTTCATGAAGTTCATCTTCCTTTCTCAATTTCTCCCTCTCTTCTACAAGTCTTCTTAATTTCTTATCAATCTCACCAATTTCTTTCTTCAATCTACTCAACTCTTCTTCATCTACCCTCTTCCTCTCTTCTTCTTTCTTCTTTCTCTCATCTTTTTTTCCTTTTTGCTTCCTTCCACCATCCAAGTATTCTGTGAAAGCATTACACAACTCTCTTTCTGACCTTGTCAGATACATCTTCTCACCTATCTAGGATTCCTACACACATATCCCAGACCTTTTGCCTACTCTGATACCATCTGATGTAGAGGAATCTCCCTCTCTAGAAATCTCAAGGGTTCAGTCACTCAAGGTGACACTCTAGAGGATCCTTCTACATGATAGGTGAAACCAATTTCCCATTCCAACTTCTATTGATCATGATTGATCATCTCATCAATATGACTAAGACTACACTCTCAAGGTTTTGGTGACCTACTCACACCTTTGAACCTTACTCAAGGATCAACACTTCACTCTTAAGCCTCTCCCTACCCTAACACCAAGGTAGACTATCCCCATACTTAATTTGAAGGTATTACAACCCATTAAACTCCAAACTAGGTTCTCAAGACAAAATGGCTTATCATTGTCCTATCACTGGTTGTTTGACAGTCAACTAATATCTCCTCAAGATGGACACCAAAAAATGGTATACACCCACTCCCAACACTCAAAGCACTTGCAAAACCAACTAGGTTCTATCCAAAACCCAAGGCATCCTTAAAATCAACTTGTTTTGGTTAATCAACTTACTTTACCTCACATTGTCCTTATTATGACAGTCTGCTGCTATCTCTAAAAACTTATCGGTTTAAGACCTTCTTTGGGAAATCCTCTTGCACCAACACCTTGATAAGGTTGTAGACACACCAACCAACACCTCCCTAATCCCTTCTGGCCTTAACATTCTCTATCACTCCCAAACAAAGCTTCTTCCATTGACTATGACAGTCAAACTGCCCCACTATGACTGCAACAGTCATAAAACACCTTGGACAAATAATATACATCCTTGACCTCATCCTTGCCCAAAATGAGGTTTGGTTAATCACTAAAACAAAAGATATTACATTTGCAAGGTCACGGGATACCCTAGTTCAAGGTTTTGATGGTTTTTGCTAAAACTTTGATATATTTATCAAATGGACACCAAATCAAATGCCATTGCCTCCAAAATAAAATTATATTATTCCTTTATCACCCCTAAACAAGAATATTTCAAAATACAAACATCCAATGCATTAAAATTAACAAGGATCTGACCGTCACGTTGAAAACTCAGAAAATGCACATAAAAATATGGTTTTTATTGAACAAAACTCAAAGCTCACGTACATTTCCCATGTTTTCATTGGTTATCACCCTTTTATAATGTATTTGGGCCTCCAAGACTGAAATCTATCTTGTAACTAGCCATAACTACCCTTTTTGCAAAGTCGCAACAAAAGTTGCTCAAAAGTTGTCAAGATTGACAATTTCATTTGTCAACTTGATACTTTGGAAACTAATCATCCTACCCAACCCAAATGGTCCTTAAATGACCTTTTAAACATTACTACATGATTTTATTCCTTATAAACCTATTCTACCCTTCAAAACCCAATTTTAGCCCTTCCTAGGCCTAATTGCCAACATTTACAATTTTACACTTTTTGACCCTTTCATTAGATTTCATTACATTTATTGGATCTAATGGCCATGATTACATTGTTTTAATACCTTAAAGGAATTTTAGAATTCATTACTCATTTATTCTCCATGAGGACCTATCAGTGACCCTAATGCACCTTGTCTCCATAGGTCTTCATAGGTGCTTCATAGGTGCTCCTGCACCAAATCTACCTTTACACAAACTGTAGATCCATTCTCCAATTAGGCAACCACAAACTCAACTGGTTTTCAGCCAACACTTTGCCAACACTCTTACAAAAAAATTCATCGACCTTAAATACAAATCAATTAGGTTGGTAACACAATAAAAACCTAATTCTCTCATAGAGATTACAAACAAGTGGGTTCAATCTTGACCATTAGAAATCATAACAATCTTTTCACATTCTTCAAGAAAATTCCAACTGCTCCATGAACACCGCTTCATTGGAATTTGTAACTCATCACGCACTATGCATTAGATCAATCCACTTTGCTCATTCCCTAGACAATCAAACAAACAAATAACGCATCGAAAACAATTTGAAATTATCATCATTCAATGATCACATGTGTCTCCATCATTATAGCTCATCATTAAATCTTAAACCAACAAACTTGATTGGTTAGGGTTTAACAAAAAAAATAATTGGTAGGGTTTACCGGTTACATTGCATAGAAAAGGGTTTAACCTTATATATTGATTTACCAGTTCAACTGACAAACTAACATACCGGTTTATAACATCTTCCTCAAAGCTCTTCCTGATGATTACAAGCCAATACCAATAATAACAACAATATCAACAATACCATAAATACCATTACCGGTTCAATTGACATCAATGACAACATAACATATCATTAATGCAATCTTCTTGCAAATGCCAATAATCCCCCCCTTTGGCATTGATGGCAATACAAATATCAATGCCTTTGATTCCTGTTGTGATTAGTGAATAGGAATCCTGGTTTACATTACCAAGTATTCACCATGCTGTCTTTCATCAACCTGTCACTGGTTTCCCTTTGCCAGTCACATAATGCTTCTTCTCAATCACATAATTCTTCTCCCACTTTGGCAACAATGCCAAATTGAAAGTAAAACATGTAATGTCAAATTTTCATTGTGCATCAACAACATACTACAACTTGATGCTCCCCCTATGGAATACATTCAATTTTTCATCAATCCATGTAAAATTTTACAAGTAATTTAGGGACTGATGCAATCAACATCATGCTCAATTAACTTCATGAAGAGGGACAACCCCCAACTGACTTGTAAGATACTCAAAAGTAGTCTTAGGTAGAGGTTTGGTAAAGATATTTGCAAGCTGCTCCTGGGTAGAAACATGCTCTAAGATAACATCTTTACTTTGAACTTTTTTCGTCAAAAAGTGATACTTCAATTCAATGTGCTTGGTGCGAGTGTGCAAAACATGATTCTTAGAAATATTAATGGAAATTGTATTATCACATAAAATCTTTATAGGTTTTGAGATCTTCATCTTAAAACCTTCCAAAATGTGCCTCATCCAAATAGCTTGTGTTCAATTCATATAAGCTGCAACATACTCACCTTCAGCAGTAGATTGTGAAGTACAATTCTGCTTCTTACTACTCCATGAAACTAGCCTTCCTCCTAGAAAGAATTCTCCACCGGTAGTACTCTTCCGATCATCAATATTTACTGCCCAATCAGCATCAGTGTATGCCTTCAAATCAAAATTTCCTCCATATGGATACCATAATCCATAGTCAACTGTACCTTTCGGATATCTAAAAATTCTCTTTGTTGCTATTAGGTGTGCTTCCTTTGGATTCTTCTGAAATATTGCAGCTATTCCAACCACATGGGCTATATCTAGTCTACTGTGAACAACATAGTGTAATTTTCCAATCATTGACCTGTATTCCTTTTCATCAAAAGACTTAGATACATCCTCCTTGGACAACTTACAACCTGTAACCATTGGTGTTCCAACTGGTTTACAATCATTCATGCCAAAAGTCTTCAAAACCTCTTTCACATACTTAGATTGGGTAATGAAAATACCATTCTTCATTTGTTGTATCTGCAAGCCAATGAATTTTTTTATTTCCCCTACTAAAGACATTTCAAATTCATTTTTCATTTCATCTGCAAAATTGTTGCTCATGACATCATTACCTCCAAAAATAATATCATCATCAAATACTTCACTGACCAGTATTTCATCTCCTTCAAACTTGAAATAAATATTACTATCATCACTGGTTCTTGCGAAGCCTAACCATGCTCTGGGTGCTTGCTTCAATCCATATAAATCTTTATGCAATCTGCATACCATGTCTTTCTCATCTGTCAATGCATAACCATTAGGCAACTCTTTGTATACCTCTTCTTCTAATATCCCATTCAAAAATGCTGACTTAACATCCATCTGGTATACCTTGAACTTCTTATGAGTTGCAAATGCTAGTTAAGTTCTGACACCTTCCAATCTTGCTACTGGTAGAAAAGTTTTACCTTAATCTTCTCCTTCTTCTTGAGCATAACCCTTGCAGACAAATCTTTCCTTGTTGCAAAGTACAACACCATCTTCATTGAACTTGTTTCTAAATACCCATTTAGTATCTATAACATTCTTGTTTACCAGTCGGGGTACCAGGGTCCAAGTGTTGTTCTTCTCAATTTGATCCAATTCCTCCTCCATAGATTTAACCCAATGATCATCACCAAATGCCTCCTTAGCACTTCTTGGTTCAAAGGTGGAGATCATGCAAGAGTTCTCTCTAACTCTTCTTCTAGTTAGTACTCCAACATCCTTATCCCCAATAATCTGCTCGAGACTGTGGTTCAGTCTCACATGCCTAGGAATAACATGATTATTCTCTTCAGGTTTAGCTTCTTCATTATCATCTTCTTCTGAATTTATTTGTTCCGGTTGAACAAGTACATCAGGATTTGCTTTATCGGTTTCTAATTTAACAGTTTCAAGTTCCAAAAGCAAAATTCAAGGATCTTCATCCTTTTTCTCTGAACTATTTCCATCTGAGACTTCAAGACATTCATCTACATGAACATCAACACTCTCAACAATTCTTCGTGTCTGGTTGTTGAAGCATTTATAGGCCTTACTCTTGGTGGAATAGCCAAGAAATATGCCTTCATCACTCTTAGCTTCAAACTTGATAATGCAATCACCTCTTTTAATAAAACATTTGCTAACAAATATCTTGAAATAACTAACATTAGGTGATCTCCCATACCAATATTCATAAGGGGTCTTGTCCTTACCTCTTTTCATCAGAACTCTATTCATTGTGTAGACAACTGTACTTACAACTTTCTAGAAATTTTTCACTATTACTACTTATCAAGTTGCCATTAGTTTTATGTTCAAAGTTATTCTATATACTCTAGTCAGTTATCTCTACCGAAATATTCAGTCGGTATGCACAGTCCAGTCGGTTATAGAAGAAAGTATTCTCAAGAGCCCAGTATGCACCGAGTTGTCTACTGAGTATCATTCCATGCCTACTGAGCAGAAAAGATGACACACTGAGTTGATATACACCAAGTGAAACGTGTTACCAGATTCATTGAACCTGGACATACATATGGAAACATGTTACAAGATCAAGGAACATAGAACCGTTATCACATTGGAAATTGCACTTAAAGATTGTGTATGATTTTGAGGTCATCTAACCAATGAAATATTTTGCATGGTTATTCATTCGATAAGACATGTTTGTAAGATTGAAGCAATGAATGGATCACCGACATAAGAGATCTATTTATACAACATGGATTAGGATCAGATATATACATGTAGCATGATAGAAAGGAAGATATAGAAATATATGAAGCAAGACATGTGAAAGCACTAAGTGTTATGACTGTTACAGAGACAAACAGGTCATCGAGAAGGATTTCAGAGAACAGTAAAAGAACAGAGTAAATATAAGGGTTTACCAAGTTACTATATGTGTTACCGAGGTATGCTATAAGCAAGGTAATCTTATTCTGAGCACATAGAATCTGCTATAATGTTCCAGATGTAAAGTTGCAGATATTTGTAATGATTTTATTGTAATATTTTGAAGTTGTAAAGGAAACATTTAACAGGGTAAAAGACTCTAATAAAGTTTATAAATTGTAAAGCCTCTAACCAGGTGCATCATTTAGATTAAGTGTTTGTAAAATCCTTTAGCAAGGTAGATCTAACAAATCTTGATACTCCTAACAGGGTAAGCTATCAGAAATAGCTAAACATGTAGCTCTAACCGAGCAACCTTTATTATTGTAGTAGTGAAGTTGTGGGTGCCATCCCACCGTAGTTTTTGTCTCTAACCAAGAGTTTCTGCGTAACCAAAATATATGTGTTATGGAGTGAATCATGTATGATTGTTATTTATTTGTTTTAGCATTATATTATGTCACTGCACTATTTAGTTTATGCTTAAAAGTAAAGATATTGTTAAGAAAAGGATTTGAAGTACTGATTCACCCCTCCCCTCTTAGTACATTAGCTTTCCACATTGGGCCTAACAATTGGTATCAGAGCTTCAATCTTGGAAAAGGGTTTAACTGCCTAAAGAGAAAGATCTTATCAATGGAAGGCTATAAACAATCTCGGAGGATTGTGTATCTGCAAGAAGAGTTGGATCATTCTAATCAAGTGATTGTAGACATGCAAAGGCAAATGCAAAAATCTTTGAAAGTGAGAAGAAGATTATCTGATGATTTGCAAGACTCTCAAGAGTTAGTGGAACAAATTGAGACATCATCTGAGAACAGTATATCTGAAGAGACTGAAGAAGTGATTGGAGTATTGAAAGAAAAGAAAAAAGCACTGGCTGATCAACTAAAAGCAATGAAAAGAGAACATGAACATTTCAGCACACAGACGACTGAAAATCTTGATGCATTGAGGACAACCGAGGATAAAGTAAGAGATCTAGAAAGAGAGAAACAACAACTTGGAGCCTTAGTATCTGATAAGAATGATGAAATCACAAGGTCGACTGGAATTCAACAAAACCTATCAGATCAACTAGGTTATGCACATCATGAAGCAAATCTGAAAGATGATGAGAATCAAGCATTGAAACTTGAAGTATCAAGGTTGACCAATGAACTTGAAATAGAGAAGAAATCCAAAGAAACATTGAAGAAGAGTTATGAAGCATCAAATATGTTGGATGAGCAACTAAATACAAGACGAACCAACAAAGATGCAGGACTCGGTTACAAAGGAAAAGACTCTATCGAGAAGGGAATTCATACTACCGAGAGAGGAGAATTGTCAAAGCAAGCTGGAATCAAGAAGAACATCAAAAGAAAGAAACCTATTTGCAACTACTGTGGAAACCAAGGTCACACTACCAACATGTGCCAAATTAGAAAAGGTAAGCAACAGAATGTCACTAAGTCCAATGGTTATTGTTACAATTGCAATAAATATGGTCACACATCTAATCAATGTAGGACAAAGTCTGTTAATAATTATCAGAAGGCAAAATTCAAAGGGTTTTGTAAAAACTGCAATAGGTATGGACATAGTACCGAGAAGTGTTGGTTTAAGCAAAAGAACTATATGTGGTCTACACATCGAGCAAATACTGGAAGCTACTGAACTCAAAGAGATATTAACCGACAATATACTACAGTACCATGGGATTACAGTACAAGGATATGGTGTGAATGTTGTGGAAGATATGGACATATAAGTGCCAACTACTTTATAAGGTTTGGGATGAACAACTAAAGATCATGGAGAAATCCTGGTATGGCATGTTTTCATTGTCACAAAGTAGGACACTTGGCCGGAGATTGCAGAGATGAACCTAGAAAAGACACCGAGGAAATAAAAGAAAAATTAAAGATGATTTGGAAAAAGAAGGAAATTGTGTCAAATGAAGAAAGCACCTTACCTACCAAGTTAGGTGCTCCTATTCCAAATTAATCGGTAAAGGTATGAAGGGACTACATTCTCTCAAGGTTAAATCTTAACAGTTCCTATTTTATTATGTACTTAATTCAAAATCTGCATAGTTAAGATGTAGTAGTAAGTTTGAAATTCTATCAAAGTCTTTTGGAGCACTATACAGGAAACATGTCAAGTCAGTGAATACAGGAAACCTGTCAAGTCAGTAAATGAAGGAAGTTTGGTTACTCGGTTAAAGTGAAAAAAGAGGAAAGAAAGTTTTGTGGAACCGAGTGCATTTAATCTTTTGACCTAACCTACACAGAGCCTGATAAGGTATATTGTGTACTTAAAACATTTAGGCGGTCATTTTTTACTTACCAAGTTTTCAAGAGAGTAGAGCAAAGCGAATCTAAGGTGATCAAACCTCATACAAAGAAAAATTCAAGGTATTTACATCAATCTCAATGCATTGTTAAGCTAGTTTACTGATCTTATCAAGTTGTTATTCTTTGCTAAGTGTAAAGCATCAGTCATTTGAAAATCCTCAAACCCTAAGGATCTTTTGTTAGTTTTTATCTAAAATCTACAAATGGCACCTAAGATCCAAGATCCCATCATTGTTAAGAATGTTGAAAAGCCCTCACTAAAATACTCTTTAACTCCCAAAGTTGCATCTAAACCGGATGATAAAACCGCATTTTCACTCATCCCAGATAGAGTGTTATTAGTCGAGGATGTGAGATTCTTCACCAAATGTCATGTTGAAGAACTCGATCATGTTGAAATCAAAGACACATATGATGAATTGTGCACCAATGGAAAATTGGATAGCAAGTATGAGCACATTAAGATCAAGGGATTAACTAAAGCCCTAACCTATCCCCATGTGTTCAAACCCCAGTGGGTCAAGTTTGTTCTGAGCAGAGTTCATGATGAATTCATGTGGCTAGAAGAGAAACCATTTAAGATTACAAAGGAAATCATTCATTTGATCATCGGTTACCCTATTTATGATCATGCCTGAGCTCAAAAGATGATATCATAGAAGGAATTGATCAGTTTAACCAGAGTGGAATCAGATTGCAGAGGACTGAAATTGAACAACGTCACTGATGCAGAACTAAAATTTTCCATTAGAGTAATAGGTTACCATTTCTTCCAATCGGCAAGGGAAAAAATTGTACCATGTGCAGCAGTAGACCTAGCATACAAAATTGTGAAAAAGGGAATGAAAATTGATCTATGTGAGGTGTTGCTGAAAAACCTGTTTGAGAATCTAAACACCATCAGGAAGCCGAAGAAGAACAACTCGACTAATACACTAAAGTTTGGATCACTACTTGCATGCATGTTTTTCTATTTTGAAAAATTCTTTCCATCAGTCGGTAAAGTTGTTTGGGAACTACACTGACCAATCACCCATCAGATCAATGACTTCATCAAGAAGCTAGGTGATAATTTTAATGATATTATGGATGATTACTTCAGTAAGTTTCAAGAGAAAATGCATAAAAGGTACCGGATTCCATCCAAGCTAGTGGAGAAATACAAAGATGATATATGTTTTGAAGTAGACACTGATTACTATTATGTGAATGATGTGGAACCAAGAACTCAATCTTTGTCACCTATGGGTTACGAGATTGATTATGACATCACACAACAACAAATTGATGCATTTCTTACATTACCAAGGCATGCTACTGAGCTGAGGTATGGAACCTATGAAGAAGTGAAGGAAAAAGTAAAAATGAGCATTGTAGTACCCAAAGCTACAAGAAAGGCAACAAAGATGATAAAGGAATTATCAAAAAAATTTGGAGAAGATTCTTCCTCCACACCTATCAAAGGCACTATAGCCATTACCGAAGAGGAATCTGAAGCATAAGAGGCAGCTATAACACTAAGCACCGAATTGCCTAAGGGAAAAGTGTTGAAAAGAAAGAAACATGATACATCAAAGGCCTCACCGACTCCTCCAACAAAGTGACCTAACACTAGAGCATCTGCAGCTTCACCGAATAAGAAAACAAAGAGTGTTACTATTCCCAAGGTAACAAAAACTTACAAGAAATCTACTCAAAGACTCATTTTGGCAAAAGAGTCTAGTGACACCGAATCTAAGGATGCAAGCAAATTTCAAATTGTCAAGAGCAAGAAGGTAAATGTACATAGTGTTGAAATTTTTTGTACGAATCTGAAGGAATATGGTGGATTTGGAGGATTTAGATATGTTAAGTATGAATCTAGAAATGAAGATGAAAAGAGACAAATAGAAGAAGCTGTCATTTGCACACTTTTGAAATTCCAATTGGTCCCATTAGAAGTCTCTAATTCTCTTCCAAAAGAATTATATGCACATATTGATAATAGGTGGCAATATGCCCTGGACTCGGAGAAACAGATCAGAGAAAGAAGTTTGGTACATCTCTTTCCTAACATGTCGGTAGCTGAAATAAAAGAACATCTGACAACCTACCACACAAAGTTCCTCATCAAACAAAAATCCTTGAAATTGATGAATGGGTTGTATATTGAAGTGGAAAATGAGACAAAAGAAAAGTGGCAGAAAATCTTTAGAAACAAGGATGCCGGTGAGCAAGTTGAAGTTGAAATAATTGATGTCACCCTAGCAAGATCTTGATGTTACCGAACAAGACCCTACTGACACCATTCAAATAGATGAAGATATCATGGATACAGAGGCACCGGAATAGGAAATGATAGAAGGCAATGCATATGCAAAACTTGTATCCAGTGAATCAGTCTTGGAACAAGTTCAGCCTTATCCATCGGTCAATCAACCTGTCTCAACCGAAACCCCTCAGGATATAGATGAAGGCACCAAAGGTCACAAGTCTACAGAAGGAGAAGGTACTACTCAAGAATAGACTTCTCAAGCACCTCCTAGCATTAAAAATGTTGCAACTGAGACACCAAGTACCGAGATACCAAAGGACACTACAGAGGCTAAAGAAACCGACCAAAGTGTTGCCTCTACCGAGCAACCTACTGAGGGTCATCAAGCCTCACAAGCCATTGTCTTAGTTAAATCGGTGAAAGGTAAAGAAAAGAAGATGAAAAAGAATAGTTTCAAAGTAGATTTGTCAAAACCAATAGTGTTGCCCAATGTTGATATATCCAAATTAAAGGGGCAAGCACTCATTGATTTCGGTGAACTATGCAAAGAAAAGGCCGAACAAGAGAAGCAAATGGCTATTCAAAAGAGAAATAAAGTACTTCAGAAGGTGAAAGCACTCTTAATAGATATGCTACCTGAAGCTACAATAACCAAAGATGCAGCCATCCACATTCAACTGGATGAACTCCTAACCAAGATAGAGACATCTGGAGTAGATGCATCCGAATATTTGAGCAAGCTAAAAGACAAGGAGCTCACTACAAAAATGATAGAAGAGGTATAGAAAGCTATAGCTATTGGCAAAGTTAAACTTGTCAAATTTATTGCTAAGTTGTCCCCTCAACTCAAGCACATTCTTTATTTATTTTAGAAACTCTGTACATTTTCTTTATTCATTAAAGACATCAAAAATAAAACTGAAGCAATTGAGAAAGAGATCACCGATCTCTCAAATAAGTTGACCACAGAGCCCAATTCAGTTCAAAATTTCTATACAAAGTTACAACAGCTCATGGCTCAACAATTGGACCTAAGAAATGAAGAACACAAGATCAGGATGGACATAATGACACTTCAAACATTATTCCTTCCTCATCTTACATCCATCCAAGAACAAATCAACTGAGCCACATACTTATCTACTACACAAGAGGGAAGCACTTTAGATGACTTAATATCATTATTGGCTGATATTCAAGTGCAAAATTCTTTAATGGACAGTGTAAAGGATGCCCTCTCTGTCACTCTCACCGAAGCACGGACAAAGTACAAATCTATTTTTGACCAGTTGCCACCACCGAATGGTAACTAAATTTTGATGTTTGTCAAAAAGGGGGAGTGATATAGTATTCAAAGCATCAAAGTATAGTATCAAACAAAAGGAGTGTAGTATACAGGGGGAGTATACCGAGCAGAGTAAGTAGAGTATCCAATAGCAGTGAACTGAGGAGTGAACAGAACATCACCGAGCATACAAAATCAGAGTTTTGTACAGTATATTGATAAGGGGAGTATATCTGGTTATACTATTTCATTGACTATTGTATATATTGTCAGTATAGTCAAATTTTGCAAGTATATAGATTATTGAGTTATAACTTTGAAAGTAGTTTTTGTCAAACATCTCAACTAATGTCAAAAGGGGAGATTGTTACTACTTATCAAGTTGCCATTAGTTTTATGTTCAAAGTTATTCTATATACTCTAGTCGGTTATCTCTACCAAAATATTCAGTTGGTATGCACAGTCTAGTCGGTTATAGAAGAAAGTATTCTCAAGAGCCCAGTATGCACTGAGCTGTCTACCGAGTATCATTCCATGTCTACCGAGCAGCAAAGATGACACATCGAGTTGATATACATCGAGTGAAATGTGTTACCAGATTCATTGAACTTGGACATACATATGGAAACGTGCTACAAGATCAAGGAACATAGAACCATTATCACATTGGAAATTGCACTTAAAGATTGTGTATGATTTTGAGGTCATCTAACCAATGAAATATTTTGCATGGTTATTCATTCGATAAAACATGTTTGTAAGATTGAAGCAATGAATGGATCACCGACATAAGAGATCTATTTATACAACATGGATTAAGATCAGGTATATACATGTAGTATGACAGAAAGGAAGGTATAGAAATATATGAAGCAAGACATGTGAAAGCACTAAGTGTTATGATTGTTACAGAGACACAGAGGTCACCGAGAAGGATTTTAGAGAACGATCAAAGAACAAAGTAAACATAAGGGTTTACCGAGTTACTATATGGGTTACCAAGGTATGCTATAAGCAAGGTAATCTTATTCTGAGCACATAGAATCTTCTATAACATTCCAAATGTAAAGTTGCAGATATTTGTAATGATTTTATTGTAATATTTTGAAGTTGTAAGAGAAACCTTTAATCGGGTAAAAGACTCTAATGAAGTCTATAAATTATAAAGCCTCTAACCAGGTGCATCATTTAGATTAAGTGTTGTAAAATCCTTTAGCAAGGTAGATCTAATAGATCTTGATACTCCTAACAGGGTAAGCTATTAGAAATAGCTAAACATGTAGCTCTAACCGAGCAACCTTTATTATTGCAGTAGTGAAGTTGTGGGTGCCATCCCCACCACAGTTTTTCTCTCTAACCAAGAGTTTCTGCATAACCAAAATATATGTGTTATGGAGTGAATCATGTATGATTGTTATTTATTTGTTTTAGCATTATATTATGTTACTGCACTATTCAGTTTATGCTTAACAGTAAAGATATTGTTAAGAAAAGGATTTGAAGTACTGATTCACCTCTCCCCTCTCAGTACATTAGCTTTCCATATTGGGCATAACATTCACTACATTTCCTTGTATCAATATTGTCCTAGTAGCTTCAACCATTGACCAATTGTTCCTCTCCGCTATACCATTTTGTTGTGGTGTCCTTGGTGCAGAAAGTTGCCGCTTGATACCATTCTCATCATAGTACTTAGTGAATTCCTCAGAAGTAAATTCACCGCCTTGATCTGTTCTCAAACATTTTATCTTTTTAATCAAACAATTGCTAACTTAAGAATTAAGATGAAATAGATTACCTCTTGTTTGTTTTCTGGTTGCAATCAATTCACCTTTATTGTCAAATATTTTGCACATACCATTTCTAAACTCCAGTGGGTATCCTCTATCATTAAGTTATGCCGCACTCAGAAGATTGTGCTTTAGGCCTTCAACCCAATAGACATCATCAACACTTCTCTTCCCATTAAGAGAAATAATTCCCTTAGATTTAACCATACAGGGTGAGTCATTGCCAAATCTGACAACACTGCCATCAAATTCCTTCAAGGAAATAAATTTGCTCTGATCACCGGTCATGTGATGTGAACAACCACTATCAATGATCCAATCATCAGAGTTATCCATCCTAGACACTAGTGCCTTCTGATTTGATATCTATTCCTTAATAGCTACAAACACAATATCTTCACTAGCATCATCATCAGATTCTTCATCAGTAATACCACTGTCAACCACTATAAGACAATCTCTCTTACCTTTTCCCTTATACTTCTTGAATTTGTCTTTTTTGTAGTCATTTTCACCATTAGGATAGTTGCTTCTATGTGGCCAATCTTGTTGCATGCAAAACATTCTAAAGGTAGCTTACCTCTATATTTCCCAGTGCCTCTAGGCAGTCGTTTTGCCAACAATGCTTCAAGTTCCACTAAGTTGTCTTCATCATCAACATCTCTGCTAGATCTAGATTCATAGCTATGGCTGGTATCTCTACTTATTCTCACAGATGGGTTAGAGATAGAAGCTCTGAATGCAGATTCTAATTTTTGTACATTACCATCATAGCCATTTAATTCAAAAGAAGTAAGTTTTCCAATGATAGAGTCAAGAGTTACCTTTGTTTTGTCAATAGATTTCAACTCCTGAATAGCTGCAACTCAGGTAGCATAGACCAGTAATAGGGTTCTCAGTACCTTACCAATCACTGTGGCATCTTCCACTTTCCCTCCTGCACTCTTTATTTCTCCAACTATCTCTTTTATCCTTTGACCATACTGCTGGATATTCTCACCTTCAGACATTCTCATGTCATCAAACTTTCCTCTTAGGCTCTCCTCTTTAGCAATCTTAACATGTGTATCACCACTATAGATCTCTTCAATTTTTTTCCATACTTCATATGTAGCTTCAAGACCATGAACATCTACATAGTCAACATCAAATAGGGAACTGATAATAGCCTCCAATGCTTGATGATTTTCTTGTTGTTCTTTCTTCTGATCATCAGTTAGGGTTCTAGTAGGTGCAATATAATTTGTTTCTACATGATCCCAATACTGACTACCAAGAGTCTTAATGTAAATCTTCATTCTGTCACTCCATATCCTATAGTTATCTTTGTTTAACTTTGAACCTTCTTTCTTCATCATGATCTACAAGATCTTTTCCTTAAATTGTTAGGCTTTTAAGTTAAAGAGGACCTGAGATGCTCTGATACCAATTGATGGTATGATGAAAGAATAAGTATCTGGTAGAATACTGAGAGGGGGGGGGGAGGTGAATAAGTATACTGAAAAACTGATACAAACTTCCCAATCTCAAATTCAAACTCACAAAGTAAACTTTCACTTATCAAGATCAATACTCAACATCAACCAGTTAACTATTATAACAACTTAACAGTAAACAACTTCAATCTCTCAATGCTTCCAGTTATCATGCCTTATCAAAAATGAATCAAATCAACAAATAAGATCATAACCACAAAAACATTCACCACTTGACACAAATGTTTATACATGGAAAACCCAAATAGGTAAAAACCACGATGAGACGAGACTCACAAGGATAGCTATCTGAACTCTTTTGAAGTTCACCTTGTTAGGAGCCAAGCCTATTAAAGATTTTACAATAAGTCTTATTAAGAACTGATTCTGTTAGGAATCACCCGGTTAATGGATTTACAGAATGCCTTGATGAAAAAGAAAAATACCCTATTAGGAGTAACCTCGGTAGAGGGTTTGAGAATCCAAGCTAATGGACCACCTTGTTAGAGGATTTAATAAGTAACCAAGCTTGTTAGAGCTTACCTGGTTAGGGGATTTCAATTCTGTTGTAATTGTTAGAAAACAACACGTTTCCTTGATCTGTCAGAATAACACTACGTTTGCTTGATCATATCCTTTTAAGCTTCAATCTGCCTTTATACAAACTGCAGATCCATTCTCCAGTTAGGCAACCACACACTCAATTGGTTTTCAGCCAACACTTTGCCAACACTCTTACAAACAACTTCATCGACCTTAAATACAAATCAATTAGGTTGGTAACACAACAGAAACCTAATTCTCTCATAGAGATTACAAACAAGTCGGTTCAATCTTGGCTGTTAGAAATCATAACAATCTTTTCATATTCTTCAAGAAAATTCCAACCTCTCCATGATCACGACTTCATTGGACTTTGTAACTCATCACACACTATGCATTAGATACAATCCACTTTTCTCATTCCCTAGACAATCAAACAAACAAACAACGTGCCAAAAACAATCTGAACTTATCCTCATTCAATGATCACATGTGTCTCCATCATTACCGCTCATCATTAGATCTTAAACCAGCAAAATTGATCGGTTAGGGTTTAACAATAAAAACAACTAGTAGGGTTTATTGGTTACATTGCATAGAAAAGGGTTTAACCTTATATAACGGTTTATCTGTTCAACTCACAAACTAACATACCGGTTTATAACATCTTCCTCAAAGCTCTTCCATTACTGGTTCAATTGACATCAATGACAACATAACATATCATTAATGCAATCTTCATGCAAATGCCAACAGATTTTGCACATTTGAATCACAGATTTGTTGCATGCATGACAAACAACATTTCTCTGCATAGGCCTAAAGTTCATTTGATTTGGTCTCATCCTGCATTGGTTAGAGATATGTCCAAACATTCCACAAACATAACATCTTTTAATCTAAAGATTATTCATCGCTATTTTGCACATGTTTGACTTATGACCAAAGTTGTTGCATATGAAACATTGACCAGTAAAGGTGGAACCATTGTTCATCATATTATTCATCATCCCATTATTTATCTTATTTCTACATTGACTTGCCATATGACTGGATTTTCCACAAACAAAACATTTACCATTGAATTTATAGGCATCAGGTTGTCTTACCAAAGGTATCTTTTTCTTCTGTTGATGATTACTTTGTCCAGAATTGGAGGATTCTCCTTTCTCATATCCAAGTCCTTGCATGTCTTTCCCATGTCTTTCCCATGTCTCTATCTTTCCAACATCTCATCTAATCGAGCTGAGTTAGCTTTGAATTTTTCTTTGTACCAATTAGTAGTAGAAAGCTTATCTCTTAGAATTATGATCTTCCTTTCAAGTTCTTTTCCATCATTTGTTGTTTGCACCAATTCAAGCTTCAATTGATCATTCTCATAGTTCAATATACAACATTCATCAAATCTATCCTTCAATGACTAGGTTAAGGTTTCTTCATTCTTCTTCTGGTCTTCAATCTCCTTGGTCAACTTCATCACAATAGATTGCATCTCATTCTTCAAGACTGTTATTTCTCTAGCAAGCTTCTCACATTCATTTGTCTTGTCTTATAGGGAATGATTGTCAATGCTTTGATCTTCTTTCTCCTTTAGTTTTTCCATCAACTCCTTTCTCTTCTATCTTGATGTGCTCACTTGATCTTTCAGTGTTTCAATGAAATCTTCAGCTGCATTCAAATTTCTTTTTAGTGAACTTACTTCTTTTCTTATTGCATCAAGATCTTCAAGTGCGACACTAAGCTGCCTCTGCAAACCAGAGTCCATTGATTCAATCTTCTAGATATTCCTCAAGCTGTTAGGCTTCTTCTGAGGCACAAGGCTCTGATAGAAATTGTTGGAATCAATGAACACTGAGAGGGGGGAGGTTGAATAAGTTTTGTGTAATTTCCAAACTTATTAATTTGATCCTTAAACCACCAAATGCATAAGAAAGAAAGCAAAGTGGTGAAACATAAAGAAAATAACCACACAACCATAACACCAAGATTTTTACATGGAAACCCAGAAAGGGGAAAAACACGGTAGGATATGAACCCACAATATTATTATACTATGGCCAGAGGTATGATAATATTATATAAGGAGAATGGACTTGCATTCAGGAACACTGCCTAGAGCTCATTGGTCAAATACAAAAGGGCTACAACCAGGAGGAAGGCTCACTGCCTTACAAGCTATTACAATTTATTACAATAATGAATAAACTAAAGTATATCATCTACATATGCCAAAATGTAGTTCCGATTAGGCTTAGATTAACTTTTGGAACTAATATGTCTTTCTGCTTTGTTTTCCTGCTCTGTCAAACACCAAACCACCAAAACCATCATTCACATTCAACAAACTTGCAAATTCGCTCATACAAACTTTCTTCGCTCATCACACTCATCCAAATGTTCAACAAAATTGATCTTATATATCCGCACCAACAAAAATAATCATTTACTAAGTTGGCTACCCAAAATCGTATAACACGCAACATGAAATGTGTATCATGAAGTCAGCTAAATCCATCCACAAATCCAAATGCAAACCCAAAAAGGATGATGATAAGCTTCCCATAAGTCATCCCAATCACCTCAAATATGAAACCAATCACCGAAATCATCCCACGTATTCCAGATCACACGTTACACCAAAATAGCTATGTTCTAATTGAATTACTGAATACTGAACCTCTAAACTTGCTCATGAATCAACACCAAATATCAAGATCATGGAATAATCTGCCTCGAACCTTGAATCAACTAATTTAATCACTACAACCAAAATTATCCATTCAAAATCAAGACATGAACATTCCACTAGTTACTGAGTTCCACCTTCCAGACTTATGCCTATGAACAATATGACTTTCAGTAAACCAAATCTATGTACACTAGATGTGATTTGTGAACTGAGTTTCCATCAATGACAACCCTTAAGAATCTTCCATGCATCATTATTCATCGAAATAGTGTCTGTTTCCAACAAAACCATCTCCATCAAACTCAATGTACTCATATTAAGAGATCTTAGAGCTTCCTCAACTTCTCTTCTAGACCTTTGTGAACGGGTTTCAACCATGGACTAACCTTGGCTATAAATGGAGGATAGAAGAAATGTGATACTATGGAAGACCAAGAGAATTAAATATAAAATTAAAAAATCTAGGGTTGTTTTGCAATATCCCAAAAGTGTAAGTTCAAGATAAGTGTGATGATCTAAAGCAAGGTGTGGCTTCCAAAGAGATGATAACCTCTTGATGCGGTAAGTTGACTTTAACTAAAGATAACCAAATGGTACCCAAGATGATAGATCTAATATAGGAATCACCTAGTGATGTGATGTAATATGTTTGTAAGATAGGATAAGGACAATTAAACAACTTTTTGAATCTTCTTGGAAAATTTTGAATGGAAGACTATAAGGATGTTTGAAAATGTATGAAAAAGCTAGGACAAGTAATGGTTGAATTAAAATGAAGCCCTAGTGAAGCAACCTTAGAAACTCTTTTGATCTTAGAACACAGACACACTATGATTTGACAGACGTGCCTATAATCCACAAATACACAGTTATAGAGCCCAGATATGTGTTTTCACACTTGATATGCAAATCTCAGTTTTTGGTTTAGATATGTGATAGAAGATGATAGATATACAACAAGAGTCAACGCAAACACATAAACAATGATCACATACATGATTTTAATTGCTGACACTATTAGAAATGTTTTGAATTTTGATTAAAAAAACGTGTCAAAAAGATTCATAGATGTGACAAAATATGTTGTATGTGCGTCAAAAGGCGACACATATGCGATTTTGGTGAGGTTATGTTTTCTATCAAAATTTTGCAAAAGTTGAAGGTGACCAAATCTCAATGTTTGATTATTTTGTGGCAAGAATACACAATGTTTGAAGGTGTGTTTCTCATTATTTTAAGTGAAATGTGTATGTTAAATAGGCAAAAACAACCTAATTTCCACAGGTCTAAGAACAATAAAAAACACTTCAAACACTTTTTATGCTAAGGTCAATGTCTCATGACAATAACCTTAGCCCATAACCTGGAATCTATGTCGACTCAAATGTAGGGAAACCTTAAGGGGTGTTTACACTATTTTTTCTTTGCGTGAGAGGACAATTAGGGGCCTCAAAAACTTGAAGGATGACCCAAATCATCCTCTCCTTGGAAAGCTACGAGTAGCTTATGCTAAGTCAAGGATTCCTATCTCATCTCATGGGAGCCTTATGGTGAGTATCTTGGGGGAAAAACCAGATATCCCCTTGCATTGAACCTATCATGATGTTCAGACAAAATAAGGGTAGGATACTAATCCAAGGTGTCTAGTGGGGGAACTTTAGTGGAACTTGGTGTCTACTATAAAATGGTGGGTCACTTAAGATCCTATCTCAATCCTCGTAAGAGGATTTTTATGCATCTCACATAAGTGTGGATACTGAGGGAACCTGTTAGGTAGCCCAAATTCACCAAGCAGTCATAGATTTTGCCTAATTCATTTATATAGTGGACTGAAGAAGTACAACTTGGGTCCTTCCCTCTAACTTGGCCTTATAGGCTACTTGGAAAGCAGGTCCTTCTGCCTAAAAAAATAATAATAACAATTTCTCTTACACCCAAGGTCCAATGGAAGGTGAGGGTAGATGATACTTTTGTTATCACCTTAGGGATCTAATCTAAACATATAGCATGCCAAAAGCACAAGACACTTCAAACAAGTTAATTTACCCCACATGAAAATGATGATGTGACCCTAATTAATCTAGAAAAAAGGAAGACAGACACCTATATTACCCATTCAAAATATGAATAGTAGTTTTCAATGATTACCCCAACCTGCAAGAAAACTTATTAGGATAATTTTAGAAAATCCAAAATGAAATGTGAAAAGGCACCTTTGACAAGATGATATAGACAGTTGCACCACTTCGTTAGGCCATTAGGGGTTAGGACAAAGAGCCAAATCAAATATGAAATCTAACCCTAATGCCAAAAAAAACAATTCAAAAAAAACAGATGCAATTATACTTGACGAAGACATGGAAAGACTATATACAGATGTGAAAAGATGCAGATTGAAAACTTGCAACCTGCCAAAACACATAAAATAGACACCCAACAAAAAAAATCGTATACAGACTAATAATTATCAGACACACGACATGAACTAGCACAAACACAATATAAATGATCAGATATGTGAGTCTATTAAACACAAATGCTCAAATATCAAGCAAAGACATGGAAAACTAATACACAATGTTGTTGGGCCAAGAAAAACCTAAACACTAAAAAAGGATACACAGATGCGAAAAGATGATGCACAAATGCGATTTTGGTAATCCTACGAAACAAAAAATTCAAAGAAAAACACAAATGCGACAGAGGATGTCGTAGACGTGATTTTAACCTGTAATATTTGTAGCAAGCCTTATTTTCAACTCAACAAAAAAAATTAAAAATGCAAAATGATGGTAGAAAAAGGGACTAAGGTCCCACTGGGCACGCCAAAAAGTATACGATGAAAATAGAATGTTAAATTATTATAAAACCAACAAAGATCCAACCAAATAAAACCCTAGTTATACAATTAAGATTCACCATACACTAATGAAAAACCTAAAACATAAAAAACATGAAAGATTATACCATTCACATGCTTAGTAGGGTTTGATCTCCATTGATCTTGCTTGATATAGTTGCTCTCAGATTTTGTATTGTGCACACGAGATCAACAAAGAATGGATTGTGCTTGTACATATGCTTGATTGCTTGATCGCATTGGTTAGGACTGTGAAAGGATGAAGGAATTCTCTTATATAGAAGACACCTTAGAAAATCGAGTGATAGGATTAAGAGGTGAAAGGATAAATGGTCATCTAGGATTAAGTGTAGGTAGAGGAAATAACAAAGTATGAAAGGGGTATTTAGAGGCAAATTAAGAGATGAATGACAAGTGTCATGGAGGGAAAAAGCTAATGAACTAATTAAATAAATACAAATCTATTTTAAATTAACAGAATAAGTGGGACCAATAAAATAAATAAAATATTTATTGAAATAGGGAAAGGGTAGAAAATTATTAAAGAATTAATTAAATAAATAAGAAATCTATTTAATTAATAGAAGGCTTGGGATAAAAATAAGTAAATAAATAAAATATTTATTTAATTAGGCTAGGATAATTTTAGGCGTCTACACTTACAATATACATACATGCAATATACCTTCTCTTTTTAAGTGTCTTATTTTAATGATTCTTAATGTTATTGACTGCTCCTATAAATCTGCATTTTGTCCTTATTATGAATTGAAAATTTTAAAGGAAAATTACTCATAACCATGTATAAATCTGATTTATTTCTTATCATGTCTTTTATAAGAACGCATGCTCACACACACACACACACACACACACACACACATATTTGTGTGTGTGTGTGTGTTTGTATCTATATATACATATATGTATATATATACACACACATAGAGTAATATATGTATATATTAATTATATGCATACATGTGTCATACCCTCTTTCTTAAAAATATATTATTGTTCTCAAGGGATGACAATAGTATATTTTGTAAATGATTGTATTAGTGATGCATTGTAAGAACCATGTAGATTGATGAATTAATAGGAATGCATGTGAAAGGTCAAGAAAATGATTGCATTGTGAACTAAGGGAAAATCTAAGTGAGGGAAAATGGTTAGTTTAACCCGCATTAATATGAAACATTCAAATAACATTCAAAATAAGATAAAACACCATTATACCTTCACAAATCTTCTCTTGCTCCTCGGATTGGACCTTTGATGAAGTAGAGAAGCGCCCTATCTCCACATGGTTGGATTGGATCCAATATGGGATGTGGATTTTTCTCCAAATTGTACAACAAGGGGTGGATATGGATGAAGGATAAGTTCTCAAAGATAGATTATGGATGTAAATATGGCTATAATGTGGATGCACAAATGAGGATTATAGAGTTATTAGACAAGCATAAATTTACTTGGTTTGGAGATTGAAAATGAAGGGGAGGAGAGATTCATTGTAAGAACCATGTAGATTGATGAATTAATAGGAATGAATGTGAAAGGTCAAGAAAATGATTGCATTGTGAACCAAGGGAAAATCTAAGTGAGGGAAAATGGTTAGTTTAACCCACATTAATATGAAAACATTCAAATAACATTCAAAATAAGATAAAACACCATTATACCTTCACAAATCTTCTCTTGCTCCTCAGATTGGACCTTTGATGAAGTAGAGAAGCGCCCTATCTCCACTTGATTGGATTGGCTCCAAGATGGGATGTGGATTGCTCTACAAATTGCACAACAAGGGGTGGATATGGATGAAGGATAAGTGCTCAAAGATAGATTATGGATGTAAATATAGCTATAATGTGGATACACAAATGAGGATTATAAAGTTATTAGGCCAGCATAAATTTACTTGATTTGGAGATGGAAAATGAAGGGGAGGAGAGCCCAATTTATAGATTGAGAGAGGATGAATGGATGGTCAAGATTGAAGATGAATCAAAGGTGGAGATTGAAGGAGAGGGAGCACATGGATTGAAAGGACATGAGGTGACAAGTGTGGAGACCAAGAGATTTTCCATAAAGGCATTTCTTGTCTCCACACTTCACAATGTACATTGGGAAGATATCCATAAGTACATTGGGGGAGTAAAAAAAGGATTAAAAATTCCTTGGGGGGATGGATGAGGAATTAAAAATTCCTAAATAATGAAATGCATGGGGAAAGGGAATGAGAAAAAGAATTTAAAATTCCTTGGGAAGGTGAGAGGCATGGGAGAATGTGAGATTTTGAAATCCTTTAAATGATCCAATTGGGTGCATTTAAGGTGGAAGGTGAGGAGGGGAAAAGTGGATTTAGTCATTTATGGCCATGAGTTGACTTTGTGGCTAATCACAGAGATTAACTACTAGAAAATTATTAGAAAGGTGATTAGGTGGGTTAATGAGGGATTAGAAGACAAGTAGGATTCATAAGAGGATTTGACAATAGGAGAGAGAATGAGTGGAGGAATTAAAAATTGAAGAATAATGTTAAGCATGATTTTGAGGGATTCTAGAAGAATTAATTAGGATAATGAGGAATTAGAGAGAGTGATTTGTAGGAATCAATTGATTTAATTAATTAATTTAGATTAATTAACTAAGGGGTTTTTAATTAGATAACCTTAGAGGAATAGGGAATAATTTATTTATTGAATAAATCAATTATCTGGACTATAGTGACAGGATCAATTTAATTAATACTGAGAAGAATAATGACTAACATAATTAAATAAATTAATTATGTACAAAGGATAAAAATTAATTAATATTTAATTTAATTAATTTTGGGCCTCTACATTTTGCCCCTCTTTTACAGAACGGAAAAATTGGCGATGGTAAAAGACGGAAGAAAAGGATGCCCCAGTGTGAAGATGTGGGTGGTATATGCCCCCTCGAGAATTTTAACTAGGAATTTTTGAAATTTTTTGGGAAAATTCTAGAAAAAAGAAAACTGACAGAAGTGGAGAAGGAAGTAAGGATGAGAGAAGAAAGTGAGTGAATTTGCAGAAGGATGAGAGAATGGGCTATGGAAGGCCCTATATAAGCCACATGGGGCCCAAAGAAAGGTCATTGTCACATACACCTTTAGAGATCACATCGAGCACATAGCCCTAGGAAAGAGATGGAGCACATTCCTGTTCACGAGCACTATGCAGAAAGAGTCTAGCAATTCTAGAGACCAGAGACGTATGGCCCACAGTTAGGTACCCTGACCCCACCTTGTGTTTTAGTAGGTTAGATCATTTATTAAGGCCAATAAATAGGGTAAAAGGCTAGCAGGGTGGAGGCATTGATCGCTATTTCAACGTCTTCGTGAGTGTTCAACATCTCCGCAGGTGAACAACACTTGCATAGGTGTTGAAAGGGATAAGAAAAGGGTATCAACAACATCTCTTGTAGTCCAACACAAGCACAAGCACTAATAGAGATTAAAGGGGGTGGATGGGGGTGGAGACTGTGATTCAATGTCTTCACTTGTGGTGCAACGTTCGCATCACAATTTTGACACCTCTACTGGGGATGATTCTACATCTCTACCAGGGAAGCAAAGGGTGGGAAAATAAGGACCAAGAATGGAGGTGAATAGGTTCAGGGGGTTCCTAAGTGCCCCAGGAAAGGCATAGTATAGGAAATAGGCTATAATAGGCTAGGCAAGAGTAAGATGGGATAGGGTAAGATAGGTTTATGAAGGTTAAAAAAGTGAATTGGCTGGGTGCAGGTGGACAAGGGGCCACTTATATCATGAGAGAATTGGCCTCCAGCTATGAGGCTATATAGGTAGCCTCAGTTAGATGAGAGGGAGATCCTCAACGTAGTGGGCTTAGAATTCATCAGGAGATGGTCTAGGATTAGGGCACATACAACTATGATGACTGCGTTGGTAAAGCATTGGGACAACAGGACATGTACTTTCCACCTTCCCACTGGGGAGGCTAGCATCACATTGTTAGACATCTAGAGGATCTTGAAGATCCCCATCTGAGGTGTCATCCCAAATTACAGATTGGATGGTGGAGACTATTATCTATGACAGGTATGTGAGTACGCGACCCTACCCATGGAGGGGACGGGGATGCACCTGGGCCAAGCCATGCAAATTCGGCACATCCCATGGATAGTATTGTTTATTTGTGGATTGATTAGTGGAAGGATGATGCCATACCTGAGCGGACATGGATTCTCGATTGGATGGGCCATATGCATCTACTATATGATCAAGGATTGTGTGAAATACTACTGGGGTGTTGTGATGCTAGGGTAGCTATACCATGATATACATTTATGTTTATACCGAGATTACTAGAATCTTGGTATAGGGGTTACACTGCTCCACATCTAGGCATGGGATCATATTGCAGTAGCTCAACCGATAGGTCAATAGGACAAGCGATGATGATTCCTGTATGTTGATAGTGTTAGGCCCAATATGGAAAGCTAATGTACTGAGAGGGGAGGGGTGAATCAGTACTTCAAAACATTTCTTCAACAATATCTTTATTGTTATGCATAAACCAAATAGTGCAGTAACATAATATAAAACTAAAACAAATAGATAACAATCATACATGATTCACTCCATAACACATATTTTGGTTATGCAGAAACTCTTGGTTAGAGAGAAAAATTGCGATGCAGATGGCACCCACAACTTCACTACTGCAATAATAAAGAGTGCTTGATTAGAGCTACATGTTTAGCTATTTCTGATAGCTTACCCTATTAGGAGTAACAAGATTTGTTAGATCTACCTTGCTAAAGGATTTTACAACACTTCATCTAAATGATGCACCTGGTTAGAGGCTTTACAATTTATAGACTTGATTAGAGTCTTTTACCCTGTTAAAGGTTTCTCTTTCAACTTCACAATATTACAATAAAATCATTACAAATATCTACAACTTTACATCTGAAATGTTATAGCAGATTCTATGTGCTCAGAATAGATTATCTTGCTTATAGCATACCTCGGTAACACATATAGTAACTCGGTAAACCCTTATGTTTACTCTGTTCTTTGATTGTTCTCTGAAATCCTTCTCGGTGACCTTTGTGTCTTTGTAACAGTCATAACACTTAGTGCTTTCACATGTCTTGCTTCATATATTTCTATATCTTCCTTTCTATCATGCTACATGTATATATCTGAACTTAATCCATGTTAGATTGTAGGGGGAGAGGGATGTAGCCTGCCAACTTTTGGAGCCTACCAGTTTTGCACAGGTATATGTCGATCTTATTAGTCAACAACAATGAGAAGAGAGTTTGAGTCGAGAGGCAATATATTACAGGGGTCTGTACCATGGGGTAGTGCCAATAGAACAACGAGCAACATTGTATACTAAGAGTATTTGGTCATATAGGGCACAGGGCCAACATAGGACATAGAGCTAGCAAATGGGTGGATCAGTGGCTATGGGTCTACCTAGAGGAGGGGGTGCAAGACCATTTGGAGGTGCAATTGGTGGTGGAGATGGTGATGGGGATAGGGAGAGTGTGGGCTAGCCCTTATGTATGCAACATTGGATTTTGACCCTTTAAGGATTTTATATCATTGTACCATAATTGACACATCCATTGATTTTTGATATATATGAGATATGGTTTTGGTAGCGTATATACATATATGGACTTTATTATGGACTTTCATTATTATTTTATTTTGTGTTGGACGACGATGTCATGATTATTGATTTGATGTGATGGATATTGTCTAACTTTTTGTGCAGGATGGATACCTATATGTATATATGTGATGTTGTTGACATGTTTGTGGATGCAGGATGCATGTGGATGATTTTATATGTATGCATATGTTATCTAACATGTTTGTGGGTGCAGGATTCATGTGAATGAAATGATGTGCATGTTTTTGGATTTTTTATGTGATGAGATCTGAAGAAGATATCCTTGAGGCTACGCTTTTTCGGACCATAACGTCTAATCATTTCATTGTAAGTAGAGATTGTTGGGGATAGGTGACTCGAAATATGAAATAACAGTACTTGCTGTATTTTAATTTGACACATTGATCAAATATTTTCTTAATGATTTGATCTAAACCTGCCATTTTTTCTTCTATTTTTGCTTTGCTCATAGACTAGGGATTTGACAGCGGATGTGACCTGGTAATGCCAGCGTGAATTTTACCTTTTTAGGCTGTTAAATTTCTTGTCATTTGTAAAATGTTCCAAAAATGAATGATTGTGGGATTCCGATGTATGATGTGTTGAATAAGATGCCAAAATGTGATTATTTTCAAATGTTTTATATTGAATGATGTGATTGTTAATGATTGCAATGCTATATGAGATACTAATGTTTGAATGGGATTTAATTAACATAAGATGTGTGACTTGTGAACATGCATGATAGATACATTTTGATAGATAGTCAAGATTGTATGTATTGCTTACATGTTTGTAATAATGCAGCTAAATGCTACTAAATGAACAAAATGATTATGATGATAATAAAGTGATAATGCAACAAATGGTTATGCAACTTAAATTAATGATGCAATTGATGTTAGATGATATTGCATAATGAAGTGATTTTTTTTAGAATGTGCCAACCATAGTACAACAACATAGGATTAGAAGAAATTAAGAAAGTAAATAAATTGAGGTCTCCAAAATGCATAGTGATAGGATGAAATGTAGATGAATGATTGGAAGGGATTTGTTGTGAAAAATGTGGAGAGCAAACCTAGTTTTGATTTTGCCAAGGATAGTCTACACCACTGATTATAGGAATGAGGATGTTATGAAAAATCCAAGGCATGGACCGACTCTTGGAAAAACAGGAATCTCTAGTATGCAATTGTGTAAACACCATATAGATGTAGGTACATGATTGTAGGTTCATATAGGAAAGACCTTAAAACATACCATACCATAAAAGAATGCCCTAGTATGCCTCAACTCGTAGCATACCAAGATATAGATTGATCCTGGTGTTGGAATTTCAATAAGTTTTTTGGTATAAGGATATTGAGAAGGTTGTTGGAGATTATTGATATAACTGATAAAGGATAATTACTGTCTTAATAATATTATTTTGTCATTGATGTTAAGAAATTGATTTTCTAATTCAGTATGATGTTGCCATAACTTAAGAAGTATGTTTTGATGAGTACAAAGATGTCGGTAAGTGACACAGAATGAATGTGAAAATGAAGGGGAATAATAAGTTATTCAAATGGGAAACTATTACCGAGTTAGACAGTGATGAGATTTTGTTGTTTTGATTGTTTTGATATCCTATATATATGTGTATTCAAAGACTGAATAAGAATAAGAAAATATTTCATTCAGTAGATGAATATAGGTTTAATACTGTTCTATGATACCGAGCTATGAAGCTAGTCGGTAAACCCCAAGGTTATCGATATCGATTAAAGAACGCAGAATGTCTACCGAGTGAAGTTAAGTATTAACCGAGTAACAACCGAGCAGTAATAGAACACATTGGATGAATAAAAGCATTATTAAATGAAGGATGACAATGAGTTGGAGATGTATAGATGATTGGTATATTGTGCAAGAAGTTTGTTGAGGATCTACGACAATGAAAATACAAGAGTCAGATCTACAATGCAGATTGAATGGTCATAACCTAGCACAAGTACCAAGGAAGGAATACAAGTTCCAAGGTGAGATAAAACATTTTTCAGATCGAAGGATTCAATGAACCTAGTCAAGTATGATGATCTGATGGCTAAGATTGATCATGGGAAATGTAATCAAGGAGATTAAGTGGTTAGGAATTGTTTATAAATAAGGAATTGTTGATGAACAATGGATGTAGGCAAATAGAAGAATAGTGATGTTGCTGTAGTGATCACCGAGCACAAAAGATTGAAGATCTAATTGAAGAACAAATTGAGAAGCCCAGCAAGGAGAAAGATAAGTCTTATGACAAGGTTATCTTGAGTACATTGAGCACATAGAATCTACTTTAGCATTTCAGATGTGAAGTTGCAGATATATTTTATTACTATTATTTATTCTGTAAGTGATAGGAAATCTCTTAACCGAGTGGACCTAACAGTCTTATTTCTAAATCCTCTAGCAAGGTAACATTCTGAATGAGTGTTTGAAATCCTTTGACAAGGTCACTTCTAACAAAGTGAAGATTCTAATGGATCTGAGGGAAATCCCTTAACCGGGTCACATCTAGCAATGTATTTATGTAATCTATAACATGATTGTCTTTTAACCAAGCATACTCTAGAAGGGTATATTTCTTAGTGGGTCCGAAATCCCACAATTATTTTTCCCTATTTGGGTTTCCACGTTAAATCTGGTGTTAAATGTGTTGTGATGTTTTAAGCTTGTTAGTTTATGAGTTTGAATGATTTACAGTTTAGGTTGTATATTGAAGTAAAGGCTACCGAGGTTGAATTTGATGAATATATTGTATTGTGAGTTTATATGATTCACCCCCCCCTCTCATCTTACTAACACCTGGTAGCTGTGGGTAGAAACAATCATAGGACAATGCAAGTCAAAGAAAATAGACCAAATCATACAAGAAAAATCCATAAGACCAAGCCAAAAGTAGGACTTAGGATTTGTGGATATACTGTTGGATAGGGGAAGGATGCATCCTGATAGCGAGGAGTGACTGATGGATTTGAACAAGAAATAGAGAAGATTACGTGAACACATGAGTGTAGATGTGGTACTTGACTACAAAGACTTGATGGAGTACATGTGGATGGATGTTTGAATGACACACAAGTCAAGAAGAAGCTCAAGCTCAAGACTTGGGATTAATCTCAGCGTGATGGGTGAAAGCTCAGTTTTATGGGATGGAAGCTCAGTTTGATGGGATGGAAGCTTAGTTTGATGGGATGGAAGCTCAATTTGATGAGATGGAAGTTCAATTTGATGGGATGGATCCTTATTCATGATTCAGGTAGACACTCATCATAATACAACATGGGAGAGGATGGATAACCAACCGACTAAAGATGTTTTGGTGGGAAAAATGGGTAGGGTTGTTGTGGAGGATACTAAAATGTATCATGACATTTGTGGAAGTGGTCAGAAGCACCTCGTTCCTTTTACTTTTATTGGAGGGGGGACAGGTTCATTGGATTGATTTTTTGATAGAATGAAGGAGACAACTGACAACAAGTAGGGGGATGGATTCCATGAGAGAAGCCTTATACAATGGCGTGGATTAAAGAATGAAGGAGGCAAGTGGCTACAAACGAGCAAGTGGAATGTGGAGGAGTATGTAGGGTCATGTAATGACTCATGTCATGTCAGAGAATATTTAACACAATGAATCTAACTGCTTGAGTCATGTCAATTAATTTTGCACACTTAAATTGATTGTCTCCATGTATATCAATTCATCACCTTCAATTTAGAGCATAGAAAAACTTGCTGCACATATTGGTCATTTAAATAGTCTTGTACAATCCGCCTCATTGGCAAGGGGTGTGGAAGTGCAAAAGATATCAGAATATTTGATTTAAGGAATATGGATATCAGGTGGGTGGGTGGGGAAGTTAGAGTTTGACCTGATAGATGATGGATCCAGATTATTTACCTTAACACCTGTAAATAGGTTTTCACTAAGGTACTTGCCCATTGCGCCACAAAGTGGCTTTCACTGAGCGACGAATTGGTTTTTCTTTATTTTTTTGCTTTTTTTATTTTTTTGTATGTTTCTTGATTGTTTGATTTTTATGAATTTTTGTATTTTAGGCAATTGGTGACCTTAGATAAGGACCTAGGCATAGAATCTCTTCAGGTGCATGATATTCATAGGCTCATCGAAGGGATCACCTTCGAGAGTAGCCAACTGATATGCACCTGATCCATACTTTGTTGTGATCACATAAGGTCCAAGCCAATTAGGCTCAAACTTGCCTTTCTTTTCTTTTTCTTGAAGGTTTCTCTGATTTTCCATAAGGACCAGATCACTAACTTGAAATTCCCAGGTTTTGACTTTCTTGTTGTAGCTCAAGCGTAGGCAATTTTGATATACCCAGAGATGGTTTAAGGCCTTGAGGCACCTTTCATCCAACAATTCTAGCTCTTACAGTGTAGCAAATCTATATTCCTCACCAAGGAGGATATTTTGTAGTGGCACACTTAGGGAGGGGATCTCAATCTCAAGGGGGAGGACAACTTCAAAGCCAAAGACAAGGGAATATGGAGTGGCACATGTGGGTTTGCGGATGGAGGTGCGGTAAGCCCATAGAGTGGGATGGAGTTGGAGGTGCCAAACACAACCAACTTCATTTAATGTCTGTTTAAGGATTTTAATTAGGGTTTTATTAGAAGCCTCGGCTTGACTGTTGCCTTGCAGGTAATACGGGGTGGAATAGAGGTGTTGGATATCAAACTTCTTTGACATCCTGATTTTTGAAAGGTCTGCTATTATTCGTGATGATATAACTTTGGGGATTCTATAGTGGTACATTAAATAATTCAAAATGAATTTAGAGATCTGCTTCTGAGTGTTGAAGGTAAGAGGGATATCCTCCACCCACTTGGTGAAGTATTCAGTGGTGGTGATGATGAATTTATGACCGTTGGAGGATGCAGGGTGGATTTTCGCAATGAGATTGAGCCCCTAAGGTGAGAAGGGCCAAGCTATGATAAAAGGCTATAGATATTGTGATGGAGTGTGAATCTTGTCACCATGCTTCTAACAAGGGATACATTTCTTCACATAATTATATGCATCTTCTTTCATTGTAGGCCAGTAGTATCCCATTTGTAAGATATTTTTAACCAAAGTGAGACCACATGAGTGTGCCCCACAGATACTCTCGTGCACTTCACGTGGTGCCCATTGAGCCTCTTGTTTGTCTAGACACCTTAGGAGGGAACTATCGAAATGCCTTCTGAATATGGTGTCTCCAAGGATGGTGTAACAAGCAGATTGACAAATGAAAGTTTGTTGTTGGGTTTTGGTGAGGTGGGGAGGGATGATGTTGTCTCTTAGGTAGGTGAAGGTCTCTTGATACCAAGAGGATTCAGGACCAATGAGTACACACACCATTTCAGACTTAGGTAGATCGTATACCGGTATGAAGAGTTGCTCGACCAAAAACTCACACTTCTGACTATGTGCCAACATCTGAAGGAGAGAACCAATAGTAGCCATTGCATCTATAACTTTATTGTTTGTGTGTGGAATCTGATCAAACTTGATTGATGTAATGTGTTGCTTTAGGTCTTTGACCATGTTGTGATAAGGAAGAAGCTTGTCATCTTTTGTTTGATACTCATTGTTTACTTGTTTAATGACTAGTTGGGAATCACCATAGGCATGTAATTCCAATATCTTCCATTGGATGGCCAAATAGAGTCCAATGATTAGTGCTTCGTATTCTGCAATGTTATTGGTACATGAAAAGGCTATCTTGTATGATTTAAGGACGCAATCTCCTTGAGGTGTGACCAACAATATGCCTACCCCAGATCTGTTCTATGTGCAAGAACCATCAAAATATAATTGCCATGTGGAAGATGTAGTGACATTCATTATGGATTCATCTGGGAATTTTGTGAAGATAGAGTGATCACCTTGAAGCAGAGCGTCTGTCAATTGATCTACTATCACTTGTCCTTTGATTGCTTTTCTATCTACATACTCGATGTCAAACTCACTTAATAACATGACTCATTTAGCAGTTTTCCTTGTGAGAGCAACCTTTGATAAGAGATACTTGAGGGGGTCAATCTTGGCAATAAATTATGTTTTGTTGTTTAGCATGTTCTGTGTGTTAAAGACATGTTCTAGCATGCTCTTTCAATAGGGGTATAATTGAGCTCATACCCTACTAATGTGTGATTGATATAGTATATGGCATGCTCTTTTTCCTAATCATTTGTTTGTGCTAATAATGCCCCCAATGCCACTGCGGTTGTTGATATGTACCAAAGGTGTGGCTATCCTGGAATTGGAGGCATAAGAACTGGAGGTGATGCTAGATATTCCTTGAGTTTCTCAAAAGCCTTGTAGCACAAGCAATCCCATTTGAATTTAGTATCTTTGCGGAGTAAATGTGCAAATGGGTGACATTTATCTGCAAGTTGTGAGATGAAGCACATGATGGATTGGAGCTTTCCTTTAAGGCTGCGTAGTTGTCTGAGAGTCTTTGGGGAGGCCTTTCCATGATGGCTTTCACCTTTCACTAACTCATTTGGGTGTATTTTCTAACAAACAATTCCGATGAACTATGGGATTTTTTTTAGTTTTGTCGGATCTTACGAGGAAATTTGTGTCAATTTTTTATTTATTTTTAAATCTTGCCTATCGTTCATCAGAATTTCGATGAAAGTACTTATAGTTGGAAATACGATGGATGTTCGTCGGAATTCTGATGAAAAATAGAAAAGTGAAAAAGTAAAAAAAAAAAAACCCTTAGGGTTAGTCAAGCAAATAATATAAATAATCACACGGACAATGTTTTCTGTACTTGGACATCATTTTGCTTGGTTTGTGAAGGCTATAGACCGAATTTTCCATAGCTTGATTTTTTTGCCTATGAAGAAAAATCATGTCAGATAATATCAGTGAAGAACAAAATAAGGAGACAAATGCTAGATTGTGGTCTAGCTTGAAAAAAAAACGGTGACGAGAAATGTTATTGTCCCTGCAAAAATTGTAAGGGCTTAAAGACTAGAAGACTTTTAATCACAACAAATGAGAAACATTGTAGGTAGCATGGTCACATTGAAGGGGGCCATGATTATTGTCCATTGGTATGTTGTTTATTACATGTGTTTATATTGATTACATTTGTAAATGTTTATATCATTTTAATAAATTATATACATAAAAGATCACTTGATAATGAGATCATGATCATGGTTTATTTATGTTGATCATTTTTATATAGGTGGGGTGCCATAAGGCACATGATATGGACTACCATGACCCGAAGAATGTGTTTTTCCAAGTGGAGGAACATGGAGGTGTGAATATCGAAGCTGAAGATAATGATCCTATGGAAGAAGATGATCATGTGCTAGAAAACACAGTTGAAGATGATGGTACAAATACATTGATCCATGACACATTTAGTACTGGCGTAGTTGATCATGATGATCAAGATGACTTTGATGTTGTTCATGATTTACCTGTACTGAGAAGGCATACGAGCCCCTTTATGAAGGCTCCCAAACAACTCTTATCTCTGTTGTATTATTGTTGGTAAACTTGAAGGTTATGAATGGTTTATCCAACATAACAGTCTCACATATGTTAAGGTATGTCATATATCTCATCTTTTTTCATCTATTTTTGTTGTTATTTTATCACTAGTAAATAAAAGGTGAAATATGTATCATTAATGTTCTTTATATTAACAAATTATTTTTTTCATTCTAGATTGATAGGTGATTTCTTGTTACTAGCATCAAATATTCTACCTCGCTCATGTCGAGAATTATCTGCCATTATGAAAGATATTGGATTGGAGTATGAAGCAATAGATGCATGTACCAATGATCATATTATGTATCATAAACAACATGAATTTGCAGCAGAATGTCCTGAATGTCATATCAGTAGATATCAAACAGATCAATTAACAAAAAAGGTGCCTCACAAGGTTCTTCGTTATATTCCCATTATTCCATGTTTGCAATGATTATTTAGGTGTGAAAGCTTGGTGCAATTTATGGATTACCATGCACGCAATAGAAGTCGAGATGACATTCTTCGCATGCATGTGGATGGTTTTTCATTTACGGACATAGAGGAAAAATGGCCATACTTTAAAGAAGAACCTCGTAATCTCAGGCTTTCATTGGCAGCGGATGGTGTCAATCCATTTGGAGAGCTGAGATCTATTTACTCAGTGTGGCCTATTTTTGTTATCAACAATAATATTCCTCCATGGATGTCAATAAAGAGGGAGCACATAATGTTGGCAATGATTGTTCCAGGTATTTTTTTCATTTAATAATCATGTACATTAAATTATATATATTACAGTAAAATGGTTATAATAATTATGTAATGTTTTTTTTCATTCAACTAGGTAAGTACCAAGTTAAAGATATGAATGTATATATTGAGCCTCTTATCGACGAGTTGCTAGAGTTATGGAATGGTGTCACTATGTATGACATCTCTAGACCAATAGGATAAAGACAATTTCAATTCCATGCAATGCTTGTATGAACAATTCATGATGCCCTAGGGCTAACACATTTTTGTGGTATGTTATAATGTTCAACTTGTGTACTTTAATAATGTTTAATTTTTTTGAGTATAAATCATGCATTTTTAAAAATAATCCATTCAATATATAAATATTAAAAATCAACATATTTAATCCAATTATACATGAGCTTGCAGGTCTTCAAACAAAGGGAAAATTTGCATGTCCAGTTTGTGGTCCAAAGATAAAATCTCGTCGTTCAACAAGTTTAGGAAAGCAGGTGTTTAATGAGTATAGGCACTTCCTCCACAAAAATCATAAGTATCGAACTACTGAAAAACATCTTCTCAATGTGAAAGAAGAGACTACATCAAAACCACAAAGAATGACACCTCACCTATGGAAGTTGAAATATAATAGAATTAATCATCAAGATAATGTCATTCAATCTAATTATTTATCTATCATATATGATATGTTTGGAATTTATATTTTTATATTGTGTTTTGTTTACTCATGTTGTAATTAATGATGATTGTAGTTGTTATATTTTTAAACTTATATGCTTCATGAAGGTCGTCAAGGCATTAATGACCACCTTCCAAAGGGACTAAAAAGTTATCCTAGACAAATTATTAGGTTTCCCTACTATGAGCAGCTACAAATTGTGCATTTGTTTGATACTATTCATATTGGAAAGAATATAAAATAGACGTTATGGAAAATATTGGATGGAAGGCGTGACAAAGAAAAAATTGTCAAAATTTATAGTGACATTCAGGAATCCAATCATGCAATGAAAAATGTCATTGAATTAAATAGTGATGGAGACCAAATTAATATAAGTTCCCTTCCTTGGTTATTAATAGAGCAACAAAGCAATGCTATAAAAGAAGTCATATGAAAAAATTGATTTACCACAGGATTTGTTGCGAACATAAACAATCTCATAACAAGTAAAAGTAAATTTGGCCCAGGGATGAAAATGCATGATTGGCATACCTTCATTAAGGTAATTCATGTTCTTGTATATTTACTATATATTTCTATACTGCATGTACTATTCATTGTATAATGTTTACTAGTTTTGGAAAACAATGAAAAGTTCATTTTATAATTGTTGCAGTACATTCTACCACTATCTCTCCTAGACCACTTCGACAATAATGTCAAGCAAGTTATATATGATCTTGGAAAATACATGAGGTAAGTAGTGAAATTTGTTCAATTTATTGTATAGATATTATATTTTCCATTTGTTTTACTTGTTATGTAGTATATTGTATATTATTTTGTTAAGTCTCATTAATATATTTGTGTCTTGAATCACTTGTAGATGGTTGACGTCTAAATAAATCCATAAAGAAGATATAAATATTAGAAGAGAAAAAATCCTCTTCTAATGTGTGAAATGTAAAAGTGTCTGCCTTCGACATTTTTCAATGCACAAGAACACTACTTCATACATCAAGTTGAGGAGATTGAATTGTGTGGACCTGTACACACAAGGTCAATATGGATGGTTGAGAGGCAATTGAATTTTTTGAAGGCTTTGGTTCAACAAAGAGCACATCCTGAGGGTTCTATGGTGGAGGGATCTCTGGTATACCAAACTATGGTGTACATTACTGAATATCTTCCTAAGTTCATGGAAAAGATCCATGTACATCACATTTGGGATCCCAACTCCATTAACAAATTCAAAGGGGAGGACCTGGTGGGGAAAGGTAGATTGAGAAAAGTGAGAGGTAATTATTGTTGGTTCATGGACATTAATCTAAACAAATTTTACATTTGGTTTTTATATACATTGTAGTTAATTAATTCTTAATATTCAATATACATCAGTTATAAATTTCTTGTTATTTACATAGTTGCTCGAGAGTGGGATGCACTACATTTGTATGTCGCAAACAATCTTGATTGGATGATGGTATGGATTGAACGATGTCAATAATCTAGTCGCACATTAATATGGCAAGGTGTGGCTTCATTGGTTAAAGTGTTAGACAACTTAGATAACCAGAGGACAACTGAGAGGGGGGGGTGAATCAGTTCTCATCGGATGATAGAATTTTAAGCATTTAAATCCTTATTATTGGAACACGTAAAATTAACACCAGAATATATAAACCAAATATGAGAATGATTGATAAAGCATTTAAACATAAACATAAATCACAGAGTAATTACCATCCATCCATAACACATGACACCAATATTTGTACGCGGAAAACCTGGTAAAGGGAAAACCCTTGGTAGGAAGCCTACCCATAGTCAGATAATACTTTTGTAGCAAGTATGTGATTATAATATGAGGGGCCTTCACATGCAGGAAGACCAACATCCTAGAGTGCACTTCTCATGACAAAAAGGAGCCTCACTAACTACACAAACATCAAACTACAATCCAAAAAGAAGAGTGAATTGCAAGCATAACATCTCCTATGCTTGAGTACAATTTCGATTAAGCTCAATACTAGAGGCCTTAAACCTTTCTTACAAACCCAATTCAATTACCTATGATCGACAAAACCTTTTGCATATGATTATAACATTATTAGCACACAAATCATTCCATAACCTTGACCTATCAACCCATGATCTACAAAGAGATCTTACATCATATTTATACCAACCCAAGACCTAAACAATCAGGTCGACAACCTAGAAGATAATACAATAAATTTATAACATAAACCCATAATCTAATGATCAACCAAGTCAGATTAGGCTGAAAATAATGTAAACCAATCATTAAATCCCACCGATAATGCATCGAGAACATCCTCCAGCATGTTACAGAAATCGATCCATAACCTAAATCACACCCAACCCAAAATAGGTCGCCATAAACCAAATCCAACACCACCAATGAATTGGAACATGAACAAGATAACCAACAACATCATGAAAGCCATCTAGAAGCCGCACCAACACCACTTATCATATGCATCAAAAGATCTTCAACAAATCTCTACCAATAAAACCCTTACTGATGACTAAAAGGCTTACTAGAACAAATGATAGCTCCCGAGTCATCAAATCTCGCAATAACTGATCATGATACACATCTGAATAGCATGAATAATAGATCCAAACCAATTCCACAAACCAAAGCATACCAAATCCTACTAGATCAATATCATAATCAACCACTATACTAGAACCAATAAAAAACCGGTAAACATCCAAAACAACTGGTATTTCTATCAATGACAAAATTGTTAGGTCCCGGAGACAACTGAGAGGGGGGGGTGAATCAGTTGTCTAATAAATTCAAACCAAAAACCAATTAACCAACTTAATGCTTAATACCGGTAAACCAATTAAGTATGCCAGTAGACAGTGTTAATAGTAAATTGCTATACCGGTAAAGATTAATGCATGAAACATAAACATAAAGTCATCCACAACACATAACACCAATATTTGTACGTGGAAACCCTGTAAGGGGAAAAACCACGGTCGGAAACCTTACCCACAATTAGATGATACTACTGTAGATAGTAAGTGTACATAAATGGGGTCTGCACATGCAGAAAGGCCAACAGCCTAGAGCTCACTGCTCAATCACAAAATGGGAGTCACACTGACTACAGTTGGATGGTTAAATCCAATAAGAATGTACTGTACAAAATAGCATCTTCATATGCTGGATTCAGTACTGGTGTAATGTTGATATGCATCTACAAAAACCTAACTTCACCTTCAAATGATGTCTTCATGTATACCTCTGCTTAATCTCGCATATATCTTCTCACAATTCTTCCCACATTCGATCTTACAAATAAGATCTTACATTTATACCATACCCTAAGACCAATTTTAGTAGGTCGGCTCTACAAGATATTACAATAAAAACATTTTACAAATAATATAATATCTGATGCAATAACTGATTGAACATGTCAAATTAATGCATTTACAACAATAATAAATCATCTCTATAGTGTGTCATGCTGATTTGAAAAAGATAAGCCTGCCGCTGTAACCTTAGATAACCCTAGACCTATTTGCCGGTAAAGGCAAATATGCAAATATGAATATACCAATGATTAATTCTTCAAAACAAAATGTCCACACGATGTCTTCGACATTACCAAGTGTCTTCCATATCATTCCAAGTGTCAGTGAACATTATATCCTACCAATGAACATTATATCCGACCGGTGAACCATATACCAGTAACTGTGCAATAGTTACTTGCTTGCTGGTGAATGTTGCTGGATCTCCAAAGTGCTAGTGTTTTAGTAGGTGTTGACATCAATGAAAAAACCATACCAAAATACCAACAATCTCCCCCTTTGGCATTGATGGCAACACAAGATGGAAAAACCATCAAAGTGTCAAAACAGAAATGCCAAATACCAAAAACCAACAATCTCCTCTAAACAATTTCTCCCCCTGGGAGCAACATGTGTTTTCCAAAACTTTTTTTTTTTTTAATACCAATCTCTCCTCAAAAGATAATGTGTTTTTCCATAGATATCTCTCCCCCTTTGACATCAAATGCCAAAGTTAGAAAAATCAAGTTCATACACAAAATACCAATCAATTCAATATACCAACTAATCCTCCTGACAAGTAGCTTCCTCATCAAAGACCGGAGTTAAAGATTTGTCTTTCAATTCTGCCGGTTGATGACAATCATCAACTGTCTAAGTCTCTACCAGTGGTGGTATGACTCCAAGCTGATCTCTGAGATATTCAAAAGTCTCCTTAGGCAAAGGTTTTGTGAAAATATCTGCAAGCTATTCTTTAGTATTCACATAAACTAGTTTTATCTCCTTTTCATCAACTTTTTCTCTTAGAAAATTCAGTTTGATAGAAACATGTTTTGTTTTAGAATGTAATACTAGATTCTTAGATATATCAATTGCTACAGTGTTATCACAATATATAGTAATAGGTTCTTTGCATTTTACCTTTATGTCTTTCAACATTTGCTTAAGCCATAGTACCTGTGTACAGTTAGTTGCTGCTGCAACATATTCTGATTCTGGTGTTGATAAAGATGTACAACTCTGTTTCTTACTCAACCAAGAAACTAATCTCTTTCCAAGAAAGAATGCTTCTCCAGTGGTGCTTTTTCTATCATCCACATCTCTTGTCCAATTTGCATCTGTGTATGCACATAGATCAAAATTTTCATCTTTAGGATACCATAATCCAAGATTTGCAGTGCCTTGTAAGTACCGAAAAATCCTTTTTACTGCTGATTCATGATTTTCCCTAGGATTAATTTGAAATCTAGAAACAATACATACTACATTCATAATATCAGGCCTGGTTTGTGTCAAATACAGTAAACCTCCTATCATAGATTTGTATCTAGTTGGATTAATAGGTGTAGATTCATCCCTTTGAGATAATTTGTCATTTGTAGTCATAGTGTGCTTACCAGTTTAGAGTTCTCCATCCCAAATTTCTTTAGTAATTCTTTCAAGTACTTGGATTGACTCAAAGATATACCTTTATCAGTCTATGAAATCTACAATCCTAAAAAAAATTTATTTCTCCAATCATAGACATTTCAAATTCTTGTTGCATATTAATAGAAAATTCCTTACGTAATCCATCTTCTCCTCCAAAGATTATATCATCAATGAATACTTCTATAATAAAGATGTCATCATTAGTTATTTTGTAATATAAATTGATGTCTGCATTTCCTTGAGTAAAACCAATCTTTAAAAGATACTTATCCAACCTTGCATACCAAGCTCTTGGGGCTTGTTTCAATCCATACAGAGCTTTTCTTAACCTACAAACCATATCATTATCATCTATCAAAGAAAATACATCAGTTTGTTCAATATATATTTCCTCTTCAAGATCTCCATTCAAAAATGCACATTTAATATCTATTTGATAAACTTTGTAGTTCTTGTGAGCTGCAAAAGCCAAGAATAATCTGACTGCCTCAATTCTAGCTACCGGTGCAAAGGTTTCATTGTAATCAACTCCTTCTTTCTGAGAATATCCCTTATACACTAGTCTTGCTTTATTTCTTACAACTTTACCATCTTCATTAAGTTTGTTTCTAAATACCCATTTGGTTCGAATTACATTTTTATCTTTAGGCCGGGGAACTAATGTCCAAGTATTATTTTTCTCAATTTGTCCTAATTCTTCTTCCATAGCTTTAATCCAAAATTTATCTTCACATGCCTCATTGATAGACGATGGTTCAATTTGAGAAATAAGACATACATCTTCATTTGCCAATCTTCCTCTTGTCATAATTCCTTTAAATTTGTTTCCGATTATCTGATCTTCAGAATGATTCAATCTTACATACCAAGGTGTCTTAATTTGTCGTTGTTCTTCAATTACTGTGGAATCCTTTGATGGTACCGGGGTAACTATATCTTCATTCTGTACCAGTGGATTTAGTGTAGGTTCATTAGTCACAATTTTTGTTGCCAGTTCAGAGTCTATATACCTTGAAGTTCCTTTGAATTGTTCATCAATCTTTGCATTTGTACTCTCAACAATTTTCTGCAATCTCTTATTAAAACATCTATATGCCTTGCTCTTAGATGAATAACCAAGAAATATTCCTTCATCACTTCTAGGGTCAAATTTACCAATATACTCATCTCTTCTAATATAACATTTACTTCCAAAAATTCTAAAATACTTAAGAGTAGGAGTATTACAAAACCATAGTTCATGAGGGGTCTTACCGGTTTCACCTTTGATGTGAAATTTGTTGAATGTATAGACAGTAGTGCTAACTACTTCTCTCCAATACACATGTGGTAGATTTGCTTTAGATAACATACTTCTTGCTGCATCCAATATAGTTCTATTTTTTCTTTCAACAACTCCATTATGTTGTGGTGTCCGAGGTGCTGATAACTATCTTCTGATTCCATTCACTTCTTAGATGTATTAAAGTCCTTAGATGTGAATTCTCCTCCTTGATCTGATCTTAAACATTTGATTTTCTTACCGGTTTCATTCTCAACCATTGCTTTGAACAGTTTGAACTTTTTGAGTGCTTCTAATTTTTCTTTGAGAAAAGTAACCCAACACATTCTAGAATAATCACCAATAATTAGCATGAAATATCTATCACCTTGTAAGCTTTTAGTTCTTGTTGGACCACATAAATCAGTGTGAATCAAATCAAGAGCATTATTGGATTGTTCTGGAATACTTTTGAAACTATCTCTAACTTGTTTTCCAAATTGACATTCCTTACAAATTATATTATGAGGTTTCACAATTCTAGGTAGATCTCTAACTGCCTTAGAAGTACTGATTTTTACCATGCAATCAAAGTTTACATGACATAGTCTCTTATGCCATAACCAACTTTTATCTATATGTGCAATCAAGCATGCCTTTTTACTGTTATTCAAAAGAAAGATATTACCTCTAGTCTGATTACTGATTGCAATTTTCAAACCAGTTCTATTCATGATTTTGCATTTTGCATTTTGCATTTTTAAATTGTAACTGAAATCTCTTCTCAACTAATTGACCAACACTTAAAAGATTATGCTTTAATCCTTCAACATAGTAGACATTGTCAGTGTTATGCTGACCATCAAGAGATATTGAACCCTTACCTTTGATTGAACAGGCTTTGTCATCTCCAAATCTTACTAAACCTCCATTGTATTCTTGAAAGTTCAAGAGTTTACCTTTGTCTCATGTCATGTGATGTGAGCATCCTGAGTCAAAGATCTATTCATCCTTTGCTTCAACTTTAGCTGCTAGGGCTTGTTCTATCGGTTGAGAAGTAGGTGCTATTTGATCTTCTATTATAGCAACAAAAACCCATCCATTGTCTATTGGATCCTCATCAGAATCATCAATCACACCTTCATCAACAATGTAACAAGATTTGTCTTTTTTCTTCTTAAATTTGTATCTCTGATATTTAGGATTAGGCTTGTATGTTCTTCTAGCTTTTTCTCTTAGTCTAGTATGTCTATCAGGGCATCTCAAAGCCATATGACAAATTTTATTGTAGTTGAAACATTTAAAGGGTGCTTTACCTTCATACTTACTTCCAACTAGACCTTTTGGCATTTTCCTTGCAAATAGTGCTTCAAGTTCTTCAAGCTCTTCATTCTCCTTCCTAGTTTCTTCAAGTCCTCTTGCATAAAAGGCTTTCCAGTCTGATTTGTCAAATGATGGAGTAGATGATGTTGATGCTTTAAAGGCCAAATCTGTCTTTATAGTAGCAACAGGACCAAATTCCTCAATTTCAAAGGCTAAAAGTTTTCCAATCAATGTATCCCTAGTTACTTATGTATTAGGCATTGTTCTCAACTCATTTATAGTAGTAACCTTCATTTTATATGTCAGTGGAAATCCTCTTAAGATTTTTGAAACAATTTCATCCTCACTCAGGGTTCCTCCACAACATTTAATACCCAAAACAATTTCATTTACTCTTTCCATAAAAGCAGAAATTCTTTCATCTTCTTCCATTTTCAGATGTTCATACCTGACTCAGAAGCTTTCAAGTTTTGCAATATTGACTATGGAATCTCCTTCATTTAGTGTTTCCAAATGATCCCAAATAGCTTTAGCAATAGACCTATCTGATAATCCCATGATTTGTTGATTTGATAATGCGCTCAAAAGTGCTTCTCTTGCTTTGCAATCATTCTCCTCATCTTTAGCTAAGGTAGTTGGAGCAGTCTGACCAGCTATAGTAGTAGTATAACCATTCTTTTTAACTTCCAAGATGTCTTTACCAATGCAATTTATATGTGTCTCCATCCTGATCTTCCATATCCCATAGTTGGTTCCATCAAGTTTAGGACTATTCTTCCTGAAATAATTAGTAGACATTGGATCTCCTCAAGTTGTTAAACTTCTGCAAAAGAGGACTAAGCTCTAATACCAATTCTTAGGTCCTGGAGACAAGTGAGAGAGGGGATGGGGGTGAATCAGTTGTCTAATAAATTCAAACCAAAAACCAATTAACCAACTTAATGCATAATACCGGTAAACCAGTTAAGTATGCCGGTAGACAGTGTTAACAGTAAATTGCTATACCGATAAAGATTAATGCATGAAACATAAACATAAAGTCATCCACAACACATAACACCAATATTTGTACGTGGAAACCCTGTAAGGGGAAAAACCATGGTGGGAAACCTTACCCACAATCAGATGATACTACTACGGATAGTAAGTGTACATAAATGGGGTCTGCACATGCAGAAAATCCAACAGCCTAGAGCTCACTGCTCAATCACAAAATGGGAGTCACACTGACTACAGTTGGATGGTTAAATCCAATAAGAATGTACCATACAAAATAGCATCTTCATATGCTGGATTTAGTACCGGTGTAATGCTAATATGCTTCTACAAAAACTTAACTTCACCTTCAAATGATGTCTTCATGTATACCTCTGCTTAATCTCGCATATATCTTCTCACAATTCTTCTTCGCATTCCACATTCAATCTTACAAATAAGATCTTACATTTATACCATACCCTAAGACCAATTTTAGTAGGTCGGCTCTACAAGATATTACAATAAAAACATTTTACAAATAATATAATATCCGATGCAATAACCGATTGAACATGTTAGCTTAATGCATTTACAACAATAATAAATCATCTCTATAGCATGTCATGCTGATCTGAAAAAGATAAGCCTGTCGGTGTAACCTTAGATAACCTTGGACCTATTTGCCGGTAAAGGCAAATATGCAAATATGAATATACCAATGATTAATTCTTCAAAACAAAGTGTCCACATGATGTCTTCGACATTACCAAGTGTCTTCCATATCATTCCAAGTGCCGGTGAACTTATATCCTGCCGGTGAACCATATACCAATAACTATGCAATAGTTACTTCCTTGCGAGTGAATGTTGTTGGATCTCCAAAGTGCTAGTGTTTCAGTAGGTGTTGACATCAATGACAAAACCATACCAAAATACCAACAAAAACATCAATGCAACACATAATCAATTCCTCCAAATCACCAACAATCTCTCCCTTTGGAATTGATGGCAACACTAGATGTAAAAAACATCCAAGTGCCAAGAAATGCCAAACAAGTCTCCCCCAATGGAAGCCAACCAACAATCTACCACAAAATGATATAGCAATGAACTTATGAACCAAACTCACTTTTGACTGATATTCTATTAAGCTCTATTTTTCACATATATCTCTCCCCCTTTGACATCAATGCCAAAGATCTAGCATAAAACATCAAAGAAAAATCATAAATCCTCTAAATTATATAACTGACTACTCCCCCTGAGTAGTAGCACCACCACATCAATCTAGAATGAGTAATAACTCTAATAATGCATATCGGAATGATGCCAATCGACATCACTCAGGTCTCTACTGGAAGGGCAAAAACCTCTAATCTGTCTCTAAAGTACTCAAATGATTTTTTAGGCAAAGGTTTAGTGAAAATGTCTGTAATCTATTCTTTAGTGTTCACATAAACCAGTCTGAATTCATTTGCTTCCTCCTTCTCCTTCAAAAAGTTATACTTGATAAATATGTGCTTTGTCTTGGAATGAAATACTGGATTCTTTGATATATCAATAGCAGCAGAGTTATCATAGTAAATAACTATCGGTTCATTACAATCTACCTTTATATCCTTCAACATTTGCTTCATCTATAGAACTTGTGTACAGTTAGTAGAAGCAACAACATACTTAGCTTCAACAGTACATAAAAAAGTGCATGACTTCTTCTTGTTGATCCATGAAACAAGTTTCTTACCAAGAAAGAAAGCTCCACCAGATGTTTTCTTTCAATCATCAACATCTCCAACCCAATCTGCATCTGTATATGCACATAATGTAAAGTCATAATTTTTAGGATACCACAAACCATATTCAGTTGTTCCCTGCAAATACCTAAAAATTCTTTTCACCGTACTCTCATGATTTTCTCTAGGTTCACTCTGATATCTTGATACAATACAAACTGCATTCATTATATCTGGTCTAGTCTAAGTCAGATATAACAAACAACCAATCATAGATTTGTACCTAGTAGGATTTACCAATGTAGATGCATCTTTCTTTATCAATTTCTCACTTGTAACCATAGGAGTACTAACTGGTTTACAATGTTCCATACCAAATTTCTTTAACAACTCTCTAGCATACTTAGTTTGACAGATGAAAATACCTTTATCAATTTTAGTAATCTACAAACCTAAGAAAAATCTCATCTCCCCAATCATAGACATCTCAAATTCATTCTTCATATTGTTAGAGAATTCCATACACAACTTATCTTCACCTCCAAAAATGATATCGTCAAAAAAGACCTCAATAATCAATATGTCATCATCAGTGATCTTATAATATAAATCATTGTCATTATTAACTTTATTGAAATCAAGCTTCAAAAGATATTTATCCAATCTTGCATACCAATCTCTAGGGGCTTGTTTCAACCCAAATAAATCTTTCCTTAACCTGCAAACCATGTTTTTGTCATCAAAAAGTGAAAATCCATCAGGTTGCTCAATATAAACTTCCTCTTCAAGATCTCCATTCATAAATGCATACTTAACATCCATCTGATAAACCTTGTAACTCTTATGAGAAGCATAGGCAAGAAATAATCTCACAGCTTCAATCCTAGCTACCAGTGTAAAGGTTTCACCATAATCAATTCCTTCCTTCCAGAGAATATCCTTTACAAACCAATCTAGCTTTATTCCTTACAACTTGTCCATCCTCATTCAATTTATTCCTAACAACCCCTTTAGTTCCAATAAAATTCTTATTTATAGGTTAGGGAACTAAAGTCCACGTGTTATTATTTTCTATTTGATCTAATTCTTCTTCCATAGATTTAATCCAAAATTCATCTTTACAAGCTTCAATTATTGATGTCAGTTCAACTTGAGAAATAAAACATAAATCATTAGTTGCCAACCTTCTTCTTATCATCACTCCTTTGCTTTTGTGTCTAATGATCTAATCTTCAGAATGATTCAACCTTACATACTGTAAAGCGGAAAATCAAACCCTAGGTGTTCTCCCCCACTCCAAGGAGAAAGGGGGTCACTAGGATTGATGGTTTTCACTTAGGAGAGACTTTACATTCAAAAGAGGGGTTGAAGCCCACAAGATCCAATCCCACACAATGCAGGATTGGATTCTAAATGAGTTTCAAGGGTTGAGACATCAAGGATACCCTCTTTTGTAAAGATTGTAGATAGAAGATTGAACTAGGAATGTATGTAGAAGCAAGAAAGATTCACTTATAAATAGAGATAGGGATACGGGATGAAGCTACAGACCTGGAATTAGCAGTAAAATGTCGAGATGATGCTATTGTGCAAATTCGGGTGAAAGTTGACGGGACGATGGCGCCCGGCGTGCACACGGTCCTCCGAAAAATCCGCGAAACGAAGGGGGATCTGTTCGTCTCTGCACAAGGATTCCAGATCTTCAATTACAGCCGCGTACCTACAACATGTGAAGGTGTAATGCATGTTATGTGTTATGTGTTGTAAGTGATCTCCTCTTCAATGGTTGAATCCTTGTCTTGAATGAAACACCTAGCCTTGAATGGAGACTTAGAATGCTCAATTGCTTGAAGGAATGCTTGAATGCTTGAATGTTTGAATATTTGCCTAGCGCTTTCGCCTCTTGTACACATATGTCCTTCTTTTTCTTACCTGCTCAAGTGGGAGGGGAAATGTAGTTTATATACTTGCCAATTAGGGTTGAAAGACTGATTTTTCCGACCTTGGGCCGACATAGCAACCTTATTTTCCAATTTGCAAACTTAAAGACCCAAAGCCCCATAAGAGACCAGGCCCAAAATAGGGCCAGGGACCAGGGCGCTAGGTGCCATGGTCCCACCTCCAGGGGCAGCAGGGTGCAAGGAGGATCAGGCCAGGGTGTTGAAAAATGCAGTTTTTGGTGTCATAAACAGGTTTCGGGGTCTCCATTCAGGTTCAATGTTGCGCCGCCATTGTGAAGACCCAAATGCAGTCAAAATTGCAAGTGTCGCAATTTTAGGACGCTACATTTAGCCCCCACTTTAGCGGGAGTATAAGCGTATGCCCATACTTCCAGTAAAGTACAAGGAAACAACATTGAAAGACTTTCACCACGTCAAGAAGGCAAGACACACCAAGCCCCCAGTGGACTAAGGATCTTATGACTTTGATTGACAAAGTAAAAGGGAAGATCATGAGGGAGAACCATGACTGTCAGTAGTAAGGTTCCCTCACTATGAGTCATGCAAGAGAGATATCAAAAATTTTCAAGGCAAAGCTAAATTTGTCAAGAAATTTTCAAGTATCTTGAAGAGATATGAATAGGGTGTATGCCCCCCTATGTTAAAGCGATCGCACACGCCTCATCGGGGGTGATTGCTTTAAGGTAGTGATACATATAGGAAATGAGAAGGAAAGGAGCACATTATCACAAGGATTTAGCCCCCAAGTGTGAGATAAGCCCAAGGATAATAGACACAAAACACAAAGCACAAGGTGACTTCGCTTTCCTTGGGGTCAGTATGCTGTATGATAATTCATGTATATCATATGTATGTATGTATGCATAATTGTTCTTCATTCCCCAATCAAGGAAGGTCACCTAGAAGAAGGGAACACATGTGTATTTTGAGTCAACATAAGAGAGACCAAAAGAGATCTCAATGTTTTGCATCATCCTCAAGTAGACAACACTAAGGACAACAAATAGAAGAATGAGAATAACACATAGAAGAAGTAACAAAAGAGAGGAGGAAAGAGTCTGCTATGCTAATGAACTAGTCTAGCACGTCATCTACCCTCCGATCTTGCTGATCAATATTTCGGGAAGGCAGGAAACACGCTAGAGGAGGAACATCCAACACAGCAGATGGAGCTATCACAAGATCCAAACAAGGGCTATGTTCATGTTCCAAGCCACGTTGTTTTTGTCTAGGAGCTAGGATAAGTGCTTTAGAAAATTCGTTAGATAAATGGTTATCAACATCAACATATTCATATTCACTATCAGAATGAAGAGGAGTAACATTTTCATCATGAATAACATTTTCATCTATATCATCATCAAGATTTATAAAAATAGGATCTTTAACTCGCACAGGATAAAGACCATCATGCATCTTATGTTTAGGAGATTTTGGCTCATTTTCTGGTTGAGGAGAAAATGGAATAATGCTAGCTGAAGGTGTTTTGGGGGATCGCAAAGTTTGAGAAGCAGCTACCTGAGCTCTAAGATGACCCTTCCATCGGTGTTCACGTGCAGAACGATTTCGTCTAGTCTTAGTAGGAAGTTGAGAAGATTGAGGAGGAGGAATGTTCTCATCCTTATCACTTGGGTGTTTAGGTTGTGGTCTCTTAGGTTGGATAATAGGAGAAGAAGAAGGTCTCTTCTCTCTATAAAAAGAAGGAGGAGGAACTGCTCCATATAAAGGAAGAATATTTGGTTTAGGAAGGAGACCAAGTCCATCATGACGAGGAGGTATAAGTCTACTTTTAGAAAGTTTATTTTAGACATAGACATAGTCACATCCATAGGGATGGGTTGGGAATCTTCTTGAGGAAAGACATTAGTTTTATCTTTCAAAGGAAGAACTTCCTTCTCAAGAATGATAGGAATATCAAGACTGGGTTTTCTAGGTTCACTTAGAGATAGGATCATATCTTTTTTCCACTTTTGATAAGATTTGAAAAGATGATCACTTCGCGGTGGAAGAGATTGGAATTGTTTAGGCCAGAAATAATCAATAGGAATGCTAGAAGTTCTTTTAGTTGGTTTAAAGAGATTATGATTGACAGTAACAACTTCACCATTATGGGGAAATTTCAAACACTTGTGAATAGGAGAAGCAATAGATTTCATGGAAGATAGCCAAGGATAGCCTAGCTTCACACGAAATTGTTCGGACGATGGAATAATAGCAAAGTTCACATCAAGGGATTTGTTATGGACCTCAATAGGTAATGTAATAGAACCAATTGCAGGAGAAGAAAATGCATCAAATAGTTTCACAACCACATTTGTTTCATCATAGATCACTTGATTCAATTGCAAAGTAAAAAGAAATTCTTCAGTAATGATATTAACCATGCAAGAAGGATCAATAAGCACTCCATAGCAAGGTGTATTCTTGACTTTTGCAATTATATATAAAGGACCATCAGGTGCCCTGATAGTTTCACTGGAATCAAAGGTGATGGAAGGTTCTTTAGGGATTTTCTGCTGCTCCACAAAGTTAGTCACATTCGGAGTCATAGACACAAGATCATCAAGTGAGACAGAGGAATCATTAGCATCAATCGCATTAGAGGTATGAGAAGGTAATGGATCAGTAAAAATCTTGAGATTTTGGTTAGGAGGAGTTACAGATGTATTGCCTTTATCATTCACACCAGAAACAGAGATAGTATTATTATCAATCAAATCTTGAATTTTACCCTTTAAAGCAAAACATTTTTCAGTATCATGCCCAGGTTGACGATGAAATTGACAAAAAGATTTGTTATCAAAATAGGGTGAATTAATCTTTGTAGGATCTATTTGCCTTATAGGAGGAAGAGTAAGCACATTTTGTTCCAATAACTTATTCATAATACTATGCAATGATTCATTCAAAGGAGTAAACTTTCTTTCTTTCCTGAAAAACTTAGAAATAGGAGGCACACCTGATGCTACATTCACATTGTTGTTGATGATATTTTGATTGAATTTAATGGACTCCCTGTTTGGTTTAAAATTCCCAAATGGTTGTTGACTACTATCACCCTTATCACTCGAAGCCATAGGATTTGCATGTTCCATTTGACTCACAGTCAGTTGATAATTGTGAAGAGTTGCACACAACTGTTGGAAAGAAGTAAACTCAGAAAACAGAAGTTTTTCTCTAATGTCTTTTTGTAAATTAGAAATAAAGATTCTTTGAATATCATTGTCAGGCATTGGAAAAGAAATTTGAGCATACAAATGCTTATATCTACCAATGAAATCAGTCACTTTTTCTTTAACACCTTGTTTACAATGCATTAAATCAATCAAAGTAACTTTAGGACTTATATTGTTTTGAAATTGTTGAATGAAAGCATTTGCAAGTTGTTCGAAAGAAGTAATAGAATAGGAAGGCAACGAGCAATACCATTGTAGGGCTTTGTCTCTTAATGTTCTAGTAAACAGTTTTGCAAGCAACCTTTGGTCATAAGCAAAATCAGTACATATTGTTTGAAAAGTCTTAACATGTGTTAGAGGAACACCCTTACCATTATAAAGCTCCAAATGCGGAATTTAAACATGTTTAGGGGGAATAGCTCGAACAATGTCAAGAGAAAGTGGGCTTGCAACATCAAATGTGGGCACACTAAACTTAGATTGATTCATAGAGGCAATTTGTTGTTGTAAAGAAGAGACAGTTTGTGCAAGATTGTTAATGGTCGCTTCAGTCAAAGAGTTAGATTGTGATGGAGGTGTTATGTTATTGAAAGAAGGTAGAGAGTAAGGTGGCGGGACACTATGATAGTTAGTCATAGGAGATGATTGGAAAGGAGGAACACTACAAGGAGGAATGGAATGATTAAATGAATTGCCCCCTTGCGCCAGGTTCATTTGTGGAGATGAAATAGGAACACTTACTGAAGGAATGAATGAAGAGGTCGGATTAAATGAAGGAAGAGGGTTAATTGAAGAACAAGGATTGCCCCCATGACTGGTGATCATAGGTGGAATGTCTTGTATTGAAGTAGTCATTATGTTTGATGTAAAAGTAGGTATACTAGCAATAGAAGTTGTCAAAGGGATAGAATGATTGTCTTGAGTAGGAGGTTGTGTATAACCCAAAGTTTCAGCACAACTCTTCATAGGCATCACATTTGAATCCACAATGTGTGCAATACCACGCAAAATATCAATTCCATTCTTATCACTTTGAAGCATACATTTTAGACCCTCAATTAAAGGAAGAGCTTGACTATCGGGGTATTCTTGAGACATCCATTGTCGAAAATCATCAAATTGGTTATCCATTTTTGAAAGTTGTTCTTCAGAAACCTCATGGAAAGCTTCTTCATCATTAGGAGGATTAGAGGAATTACCCGTGTCCTCGTTAAAAAGGCCATTCAAATTAGGTTCCATCTCCTCAGTAATTAAACCTTGGAAAGACTTAATTCTAAGGCTTAGTCTAACGAGAATAGTATAAGTAGGGCTTATTGTTGTAAAACTCATGCACTAAAGAGAGAGAGAAGATTTTGAATTTAGAGGAGGCAAATTTCAATAAAATCAGCCAATCTCCTAGATTTAAGCTTTTGAATACAATCAGGACAATCTCCCGAAATTTCGAAAAAAATGTCCGAGACCGTGGCGAACGGAGTGCACATGGTCCTCGCAACTTTTTTCGAAATTTTCAAGGATGAAAGTTATGATGATTTTACAGCTAACCTGAAAAAATTGAGTGATTTTACGATCTGTAGATAGGCCAAATTAAAGTTGCAATCTCAAAATTGAACCCTACCAAGATTGTTGAAAAATGCAAAATTTTGAATTTTGAAAAAGAGAGGGAAACTGAAATTTTGAATTTTATGATTTTAGAGGGAATACTAAAAGCAATGCAAGTTTTGAAATTTAAAAATTGACTCAATTTCACACAAAATTCAATTTTGAAAGTGGGAATCAAGGTTGTTGCAATTAAACATTTAATTTCAAAAGTCACAAATTGCAAAAATTTGAATAAAGCACTGAAATTTTGAATGAATGCCAACACACTTTTCAGATTTAGGACAGTAAGAAACACAATTGTGATATGAATTTTAATTTCAACAATTTTTGAATGATTATAAGCCTTAATCCAAGCAATCGCTAGACCAACTTTGACTGTAATTTTGAAAGTGTTAGAATTGATGAAATCAGCCAAAATTCTGGATTTTAGTAGAAAAATACAGTAAGATCTAGCTCCCGAAATTTCAGAAAAAATGTCGGGGATGATGGCGCTCGGGGTGCACATGGTCCTCGCAACTTTTTTCCAAATTTTCAGGGATGAGAGATATTATGATTTTGTTGCGGAATCCAAAGTTACAGCCGATTTGGAGGTGTTTTAATTAGTGAAATTATCAGTCGAAGGCTGAATCAAGAGGGTTTTAAAAATTAGGGTTTTGACACTTAACCACTTAATTTTCAAAATTAAAGCACAGATATGATTTGATAATTTGTAGTAGAAGGGTAGATTTGAAACAAGTATTAACAATTAAACACTTCGCAAGCTCAATTATTAAAAAGAAAATTTAGGGTTTTGTGCAATTAACCTCTAAAATTTGCAAAAGATCAAACATGGAAATGTAACTGATGCTCTGCAAAAAGGATTAGAAAATCTGTTTGATGGCAACACACACAAGAGCACAAGAAACAAACGTTAGTGTTAGCAACAAAAGATTATCCTAAACAGGCATATCAAGAGAGATATTAAGCATGAAATAGAAAGCATATAAACATAGAATGAAATAGCTAATCAAGATGCTCATAGTTGCTCCTCCCTTGTTCCTCTCCTCTCCAAGTCCCAAATGAGTGTAGCTCTCAGCTTTTAGCACTAGCCATGGATGCCATATGGAGATTCAAGATGGTTGAATATGATAAGCAAATACTATGCAAGAGTAGATAGTGATGCTATGAAAAAGCTCTATGCTAATGCCAGTATAACAACAATACTCTAAATGCTTCTCCTTTTGCTTGAGGAGAAGGGTTCTATTTATAGAAGAAATAGGGAAATGAAGGGTTAAGATTGAGCAATCTTAACAAGGGTTAGGATTGAAAGTTGGGGATCCATGTGCACAATTGGCACCAATAAAATGGTGACAAGTTTCAACATAGGATTGGGTTGAGAGAAGAGGTTGGAGGCATTAAAGGCCTGAGAAGACCTCATGGTTATCTAGAAGGTAAGGGTCAAGTCTAAATTAGGATTACCCATTGGATTAGGAGTTAATGCAAGGATAAACCTTTGTGCAAATGTTTAAGAGATAATCATGGTCAAAGCATTAATGGCCTGATGAGACCTTTGGGTTGGGTAGAGGTTGAGTCAAAACAAATGTTTTAACCATGTGGGAGGGTTGAATTAACCATTAATGGTTATTGGAGACTTTGGGGATTAAGTGGTTGAAGGTTGAAAGCTTTCAAAGGTTATCCAAGACTTTGAGCCATTTAGTGGTTGAAGGTTGGAAGCTTTCAAAGGTTATCCAAGACTTTGAGGGTTAATTTGTTGAACACACAAAGCATTAATTGCTTTTCAAAGACTTTGGAGTCTTTGAGAAGTGACTCCAATTTGCTTAGGAATGTGACAATATTTAGGGGATGGATTAGGCTAATTAGGAAGGGTTTAGAAGAATCTAGAAGGGGTTTAGGCATACAAGTGGATTTTGTAGGAAAATGCAAGTGGGAGAAATTTTGGTATTTTCAATTAAAATAAAATCATTTATTTCAATTAAATGGTGTAATTTGCATTTGGATAAATATTCAAATAAATATTAATTTATTTAAATGAGAAAAATGAAGATAAAGCATTAAAATGCTTGAAGACTTTGAGGGAAACCATTAAAGGCTTGAAGACTTTAAGGAAAACCATTAAAGTCTTAAGAAGACTATAGAAGGAAGCCATCAAGTTTGAAGACTTTAAAGCCATCAAGTTTGACTACTTTAAGGGAAACCATTAAAGGTTTCAAGTGGGTGAGGATAAATAGGATTTTAAATAAATAATTTATTTAAAATAGTTGTGCAACTTGCTTTTGTAGGGAAATACAAGTGGGTGGAGGATAAAGGTGATTTAAATAAATTATTTATTTAAAATAATTGTGCAACTTGCATTTGTAGGAAAATACAAGTGGGTGGAGGATAAAGGTGATTTAAATAAATGATTTATTTATTTAAATGTGAGAGGTGGGATTTTGGGGGTTTTAAATAAATATTAATTTATTTAAATGTGAGAGAAGATTTAATTAAATAAATATGATTTATTTATTTAATTAATGGTCTGAATTTGGTTAAGTGAATTAAATCAAATAAATTGAATAATTTATTTAATTAATAGGAGAATAGGGTTAAGATGAATTAATTAAATATTAATTTAATTAATTATTGATTGATGGTTAAATAATCAAATAAATACTAAATATTCATTTAATTAAGTGGACAGATTTATGTGACTACAGTAACTAAGGAAGCAAATTTTTCAAATCTAACCATGAATAATCAGAATTAGGATGTTCACGTTAGGTTCACCAAAATGTAAAGCGGAAAATCGAACCCTAGGTGTTCTCCCCCACTCCAAGGAGAAAGGGGGTCACTAGGATTGATGGTTTTCACTTAGGAGGGACTTTACATTCAAAAGAGGGGTTGAAGCCCACAAGATCCAATCCCACACAATGTAGGATTGGATTCTAAATGAGTTTCAAGGGTTGAGACATCAAGGATACCCTCTTTTGTAAAGATTGTAGATAGAAGATTGAACTAGGAATGTATGTAGAAGCAAGAAAGATTCACTTATAAATAGAGATAGGGATACGGGATGAAGCTGCGGACCTGGAATTAGCAGTAAAATGTTGAGATGATGCTGTTGTGCAAATTTGGGCGAAAGTTGATGGGACGATGGCACCCGGCGTGCACACGTTCCTCCGAAAAATCCGCGAAACGAAGGGGGATCTGTTCATCTCTGCACAAGGATTCCAGATCTTCAATTACAGCCGCGTACCTGCAACATGCGAAGGTGTAATGCATGTTATGTGTTATGTGTTGTAAGTGATCTCCTCTTCAATGGTTGAATCCTTGTCTTGAATGCAACACCTAACCTTGAATGGAGACTTAGAATGCTCAATTGCTTGAAGGAATGCTTGAATGCTTGAATGTTTGAATATTTGCCTAGTGCTTTCGCCTCTTGTACACATATGTCCTTCTTTTTCTTACCTCCTCAAGTGGGAGGGGAAATGTAGTTTATATACTTGCCAATTAGGGTTGAAAGACTAATTTTTCCGACCTTGGGCCGACATAGCAACCTTATTTTCCAATTTGCAAACTTAAAGACCCGAAGCCCCATAAGAGACCGGGCCCAAAATAGGGCCAGGGACCAGGGTGCTGGGCACCATGGTCCCACCTCCAGGGACAGCATGATGCAAGGAGGATCAGGCCAGGGTGCTGAAAAATGTAGTTTTTGGTGTCATAAATAGGTTTCGGGGTCTCCATTCAGGTTCAGTGTTGCGCCGCCATCGTGAAGACCCAAATGCAGTCGAAATTGCAAGTGTCGCAATTTTAGGACTCTACACATACCTAGGAGTTTTCTGATTTTTTGTTCCTCTGTCCTGATCTTCAGTTATTGTTGAATTCTCTGATACTACCAGAGTAACTGGTTCAACATTCTATTCTAGTATAGGTGCTACTAGTTTAGTTATGATCATTTCCATTGCTAGTTCTCTCTCATAAGTTCTTATTTGACTTATGTTATGCTCATCCACTTTGACATTTGTGCTATCTACAATTCTCTACAATATTTTGTTATAACATCTATATGCTTTTCTTTCATTAGACTAACCAAGAAATATTCCTTCATCACATCTAGGATCAAACTTTCTAATAGAATTATCTCTTTTGATATAGCATTTACTACCAAAGATTCTAAAATACTTAACTGTTGGTGTATGACCAAATCATAACTCATAAGGTATCTTATCGGTATCTCCTTTGATATGAACTTTGTTGAATGTGTATATCACCATGCTTACAAGTTCTCTAAAGTAGATATGAGGCAGATTAGCTTCCATCATCATGGTTCTACCTACATCCAAGATAGTTTTGTTCTTCCTTTCCACAACTCCATTCTGCTGAGGTGTCTGAGGTGCAGACAACTATCTTCTTATCCCATTTTTCTCACAATAGCTATTAAATTCACCGAATGTGAATTCTCCACCCTGATATGACCTTAAACATTTAATCTTCAATCCTGTCTCAGTTTCAACTTTAGATTTAAAGATTTTAAATTTTGCAAATGCTTCATAATTCTCCCTTAGAAAAGTAACCCACATTATTCTAGAATAATTATCAATGATTAGCATGAAATCTCTATCACCCTGAAAACTTTTGATTCTAGCATATTCACACAAATCGATATGAATAAGATTAAGAACATCATTATATTTGTCTTGTATACTCTTAAAAGAAATTCTAACTTTCTTTCCCATTTGACATTCCTTACATATCAGATTATAGGGCCTTACAATCTTAGGTATATCTCTAACTGCCTTAGTAGAACTGATCTTCACAATGCAATCAAAATTTACATGACACAACCTCTTATGCCATATCCATCTCTCATCAATTTGTGCAATCAAACATGTCTTCTCGCCGGATTTCAAATGAAAGATATTACCTTTAGTCTGTGTACCGATTGTAATTTCCAAACTAGATTTGCTGGTAATCTTGTATTTTCCATCCTTGAACTGTAACTGAAATCCCTAATCCACCAATTATCCTATACTCAAAATATTATGCCTTAAGCCTTCAACATAATAAACATTATCAATGTTTTACTTACCGTCCAATGATATTGTTCCTTTTCCCTTGATTATGCATTCTTTGTCATCTCCAAATCTAACCAAACCACCATCAAATTATTGCATAGATAAGAGCTTCCTTTTATCTCTAGTCATATAATGTGAACATCCACTATCAATTACCCATTCATCCTTGTCTTCAATTTTAGCAGCAAGGGCTTTCACTTCAGGTACCAAATCATCTTCCTTGATAGCAAAAAATACCCATTTCTTTCCATTGCCAAATCCACTAGCTGAATCTTGTGTTGGTTCAGAATTAGTCACACCTTCCTCATCTGCATAGTAGCATGATTTGTCTTTGTTTTTCTTGTACTTATGCTTGTTATTCTAATCATGGTTAGGCCTAAAAGATCTTCTAGCTCTTTCTTCAAATCTTGAATTCCTTTTAGGACATCTAGATGCAAAATGACCTATCTTATTACATGCAAAGAATTTAAAAGGTGATTTTCCTTAATACTTACTTCATTTCAGTCCTTTATGTACCCTTCTAGCAAATAAGGCTTCAAGTTGCTCAAACTCTTCGTCTTCTTTCTTCACATCCTTTAGTTCCTTCGCATACAAATATTTCCAATCACTCTTGCCGGTAGATGATGTAGATGCATGAAAATAAAGTTCAGATTTAATAGCTCTAGAAGGTCCAAATTCCTCAAGCTCAAAAGCAAATAATTTCCCAACCAAGGTATCCCTATTAACAAAGGTGTTTTCCATAGTTCTAAGCTCATTAATTGCAGTAGCCTTCATCTTATAAGCTGGTGGCAAACCTCTCAGTACTTTAGAAACTATTTCATCTTCGCTCAGAGATCCACCACAACATTGAATTCCCAAAATAATCTCACTAAGTCTCTCCATAAAAGCAGTAATCCTTTCATCTTCTTCCATCTTTAGATTTTCATACCTTACTCGGTAACCATCAAGTTTAGCAATTTTAACAGTAGGGTCACCTTCATTTATAGTCTCCAATTTTTTCCATATAGCCTTTGTAGTTGATTTGTCAGTTAGTCCCATAATTTGTTAATCAGAAAGTACACACAAAAGGGCTTCTTTAGCTCTACAATAATTCTCAAGCTCTTTATCCAGAACTATCGGAGGAGGATTGATAGATGCCAGATTAAATTATGTAACACCATTCTCAGTGATTTCCCAAATCTCCTTCCCAAGACATCTCAGATGAGTCTCCATCTGAATCTTCCATACCCTGTAATTTGTTCCATTGACCCTAGGAATTTCTCTCCGGAAAATAACAACAGATGAACTAGATGAAATTAAATTGCTAGATGTCATAGGATCTTCCTCAAGTGGTTAAGTTTCTACAGAGTGGACCAAGCTCTGATACCAATTGTTAGACAACTTAGATAACTAGAGGACAACTAAGAGGGGGGGAGTGAATCAGTTGTCACAGGATGATAGAACTTTAAGCATTTAAATCCTTATTACCAGAACACATAAAATTAATATCAGAATGCATAAACCAAATACTAGAATGAATGATAAAACATTTAAACATAAACATAAATCACAGAACAGTTACCATCCATCTATAACACATGACACCAAGATCTGTACGTGGAAAACTCGGTAAAGGAAAAAACCACGGTGGGAAGCCTACCCACAGTTAGATAATATACTTTTGCAGCAAGTGTGTGATTACAATATGAGGGGCATGTACATTCAAGAAGGCCAACAACCTAGAGCACACTGCTCATCACAAAAATGAGCCTCACTAACTACATAAACATTAGACTACAATCTGAAAAGAAGAGTGAACTGCAAATATAGCATCTCCTATGCCTGAGTATAGTTCTGGTTAAGCTCAATACTGAAGGCCTTAAACCTCTCTTACAAACCCAATTTGATCACCTATGATCGACCAAACCTTCTGCATATGATTACAACATTATTCGCACACAAATAATTCCATAACCTTGACCTATCAACCCATGATCTACAAAGAGATCTTACATCATATTTATACCAACTCGAGACCTAACCAATTAGGTCGACCACCTATAAGATAATACAATATATTCATAATATAAACCCATAATCCAATGATCAACCAAGTCAGCTTAGGCTGAATATAATGTAAAACAATCATTAAATCCCATCGATAACCCACCAGGAACATCCTCCAACACATTACAGAAACTGGTCCATAACCTAGATAACACCGGCCCCAAAATAGGTCGCCATAAACCAAATCCAACACGACCAATGAACTGGAACATGAACAAGATAACCAACAATATCCTAAAAGCCATCTAGAAGTCACACCAACACCACTTATCACATGCATCAAAAGATCTTCAACAAAGCTCTGTCGGTAAAACCCTTACCGGTGACCAAAAGGCTTACTAGAACAAATAATAGCTCTCGAGTCATCGAATCTTGAACCAATTGATCATAATACATATCTGAATAGAATGAATGAAAGATCTAAACCAATTCCACAAACTGGATCCTACTAGATCAATATCATAATCAACCACTCTACTGGAACCAATCAGAAACTGGTAAACAACCAAAACAACCAGTGTTGCCATCAATGACAAAACATCAATGCAACACATAATCAATTCCTCCAAATTGCCAACATAAAGAAGCTCATCATAATGGACATTCCAATGTTACACCAAGGGAAATTGATTTAGCATATGGTTTAAGAGATAAACAGGTATGTATAAATATATTAATCACCCATATTATTTAAATTTTTTTCAATTGTAACGATATATATATATATATATATGTTATTTTTTGCATACATTCGACCAAGAATAAATATGTTTATCAATTGGTGATGCAATAATTTTTACATGTTTGACATATTGCAAGTGAAACACCACAAGGCTATGTGGTGCAATGGTCATAAATTTCTCATCAAAAAGTTGGATGACACGAAGAAAACTTGTGATTTTGGGATAACTGTAGTATTTTAGGTGACTAATGTTTCATCTAGAAGTGACATACATTCTCAAGTCTCATAAAATTGATACTTTGTGATTTTGGATGATATACTTGAGTGTGACTTTGGGTCCTTCAAATTAGTTCTTTCGTCATCCAATGGTATAGGATATGATTGAATGAAAATGATCCTGACAGAACTGTTATTGAAAATGATAATGTATTTACAATGGTTGATACAAGGTCATTTGAGTGAGCTGGAAATGAGCCCTATGTTCTTCCAAGCCAATGTGAGCAGGTATTTTACTCAGAGGTTCCACATAAACCAGGTTGGTCATTTGTTGTTAGACATGATCCTAGAGGAAGGCCAATAAAGTATAATGTCAAGGGAAGAAGAAGATATAGAAGAACTAGAAGATGATGTAAATGATGATTGGGGTCAATGGTTAGTTGATGATGCGCTTGATGAAGATGTCAAGATGTAGGAGTTAATGTTCATGAAGATGATGATGATGATATCAATGATGATGATGATGATGATGATGATGATGATGATATGACCAATCCTTACAATGTCAATTATGGATTGGATGATACAAACAAAGAGTTAGATGAAGAAGAAGATAAATGACATGATTTAAATGTATGAGGTATGCGATTAGTATATTATCTATTTGATATTGATTTCTTGGTATTTTTTGGTGAAATCTAAATGTTGTGATTATGTGGGAGGTGTAGACACCTAAAAATGTCTCCTTGATCATGTATTAATTATTCCTCTAATTGATTAAATAATTCTTTAATTATTTAATTGAGTTAATTAATCTTATTCTTCTAATTTCATATTTCCTCATCATCTTACTAATTATTCCATTTTCAATTCTATCATAATTTAATCATTCAAACTATTTTCTAATGTTAATTAAATATTATTATTATTTAATTAATTGTTATTTTTAATCACTAGATTTAAATAATAAAAGATTATTTAAATAAATTCTTTTTCAATTTCTATCTCTATTCAATTAATCATTCAACCCTTTTCTAAATTAAATATTAACCATTTAATTAATTGTGATTTTAATCCTTTAATTTAAATAATCCTTATTATTTAATTAAATTCAATTTCTAAATAATTAAATAGTTTCTTTAAATTATTTGATTAAATAATTATTTCCTCTAATTCAAAATCCCTAAATTCTAATTTCATTTAATTTTTAATTTCTTCTAATTTCATCTAATATCATATTTCTTCTAATTACATTAATTTAAAGTCAAATTCATATTTCTTCTAATTTCTTCTAATTTCAAATACATGTGCATGATTTCAAAGATCAAATTGAAAATCAAAGTCAAGTTTTAAATATATTCAAATAACAAATTGAATTTAAAATAAATTCAATATTTGAATTAAATCTCATGCAAAGATTAAATTGAAAACCAAAGTCAAAGTGTAAGAACATGCTAAATTAATTAATTCAATCAATCAATTAATTAAATCATTATCTTTCCAATTCCTATTTCTATCTTCCACTTTCCTTTTTTCCAAAAAGCTTTCAATCAGTTAACTATTCCATCTATTTTAATTGATTATTTCAATTAATTGATTAATTATTTCATTTTTTTAATTCTCTTCCAATCATTCTTTTTCATCTTTCAATCAGTTTTTTTCTCAATCATTTAACTCATTTACCTATTCAATCAATTTTGTTTCACCTCCAAATCAGTAGTTCAACTATCAATCAGCATGTGAGCTCACCTAAGTTCTGCCTCTTGTTCAATCTATTCCACCTTTCATTCAATCTTCTCCAATTATCTATAAATTGAGCATTCAATCTCCATTTTCAACAATCACGAACTTCAAATCTTTGTGTCATTTGCAGGTTGTCAGTGCGATATCTAAGAGCCACCATACCACAATGAAGAGAAGAACAATGGAAGCTACATGCCATCATGAAATAGGGAGTTTGAATTGATAGATTATATTCCCATTGCTTTGATTGCATTATTTCATTGATATTTGTTTAAATTCTATTAGGATAGGGATTCGTGATTTCCCTTTTATTCCTGATTGATTACAAGATGAATTTTAACATATGACATTTTGGTGAACCCGATGTGAACTAACAATAATTTAACCTTCTTTGTTTTCTGTGTGATTTTGCAGATCGTATGATTTTTTAAAAAAAAATTTGCATGTTTGTATGAATTGCACAACAAATTCAAAATCACACAATCGTGTTTACACAATCACACAATCGCATAGACATGATAACGCAATCGAGCACACAGGGTCACACATTCATGTGGAACCCATCATGCAATTATCTAGATCTTGTCACACAATCGATCAAATATTCTTACGCATTCGTTGGTTGGTTTATGCGTTCTATCTTTCTTATTTTTCTCATTAGCTGTACTCTGTTCTGTCTTGATTCTGTAGTAAATTTGTTAAATCTGAATATGGTTTACACTTATTACATACTTTAATTATGATATCTTATGGCACATAAGGTACAATTTAGGATTTCAGGTACAAGGAGGATGAAGGAACAAAGAAGACAAGCCAGATTCTATTAGTGAATCCTAAAGGCAAAAAATCAGATACAAGATCTAGAGGACCAACCAACCATTGATAGATATAACAGCCTAGTTATCTCATATAGAGTAAAATACGATTTGCTTAAAATAGAGTGGATGATGAGAGATCTTGCTAGGGCATCACAATCTGTTTTACAGATTCCAGATCAGAATTAGCTTTATTTTTTTGTTTGGTCTGTCTATCTTTCACGCATTCTCCTAGATAGGATCACACAGTCATTCTATCATTAGCATGCATTTGCTCTGTCATAATTTCACATTCACACTGTCATTATCACGCAATCGCTCATACAACATCACACATTCCCTCATGTATTATTACGCAATCATTTTCTTTCATTGTTAAATTTGTGTTTTCTCTAGATTTTCTTGGGTTACTAATTATCTGTCTGCAACATGTGGCGAATTTACAAAGAAGATCGGATTATTACTGAATCATAAACACTCATGCTATCACACTTCAATTTTGGGCTTAAAATAAATCTAGTTAAAATAGACGTGCATGATTTCACACTTCAATTTGGGGCTTAAAATAAATCTAGTTAAAATTGACATGCATGCTATCACACTTCAGTTTGGTGTTTTAAAATTGACATGCACATGCGTATCTCACACCTAAGTTTGGGTTTTAAAAATGAACGTGAATCAGGATTATCAATAGAATAACTCACACTTCTCTGTTTTAAAGAGAAATAACTTTTTATCATGTTTGGAGTGGACCTACTATTGCATTAACTACCTTTCTACCTGCCTTCAGGGTCTTGGGAGAAAGGGAGAAGGTGATAATAAAACCCAAATTTTTCATTTTAGTAGTGAGGGGTATCTTTGATAGGATTTCATCACCCCATAGAGGTACTTGAAATTGGGATGCGTTGGGGATATCATCTCTCCCAATGTACTCTCAAATGGGTTTTTTGAACCGCTATATAAATATAATGGTCATGCATCTAAAGTGTTGAGTAAATTCGACATATGTGGGGGCCTTCCCTACACCGATAAGCTCAACTAAATTCTTAAGTGGCTTGCTATGAGAATCTGTCGTTGGATCGGGATCCCTCAAAATTTACAATAAGAACCAACTTAGTAGCCCAAATCCCACATTCAAGGATTCTGGGAGTGTGGATCATACCCCATAGATACCCCTCATGTACCTTGCATTATGAGACATAAATCCCTCGGTGATAAGATCTTGGATCTTCGGGCTAAGAGAGACTGACATGCCCAAGAAGTGTATGTTATGGAGTGGAGCTAGTGTTGCCATACTTTCTATTTGTTTGTTTTTTGGTACTTTGTTGTGGGGGCCTCATTGAATGATGTCCACTTTCCAACCTAAGATTGTCTTTTGTTCTGTTATGTGCATCATTGTTCTAGACCAGTATTGAGTCAATATTTGGGCTATTTCAGGCCCTACCTTATGTATCTCTGAATTTTCAGAGTTGGTTGAAACATAATTCAGTCAGCTATACCTGTCTTCAAACAATTGTTCTTAGATTTGAAAAAAAATAGACTTGTCCTACAAACATAGTTACTTGAAGTAGAGTCTATCTTGAAACATCAAACAATCCAACAAAGTCCAAAATTTTGCATACTTGTGACCATAGGTTTTCTTAGAGTCCTTTGGGTTTGCATTGTCCTCATTATCACCCTCATTATAGTCCTCATTTACATCCTTAGGCTTTGCATAAGTCCTTGCATAGTCTTCATTAGCGTCCTCATAATCTTTGAATCAATCCTTGCACAGTCCTCATTATTGTCCCCATTTATGTCCTCACCTTGCATAGTCATCATAATCTTTGTATAGTCATCATAGTACTCACATAAGTCCTTACATAGTCCTCATTATCATCCTTATTCATATCAGTCTTTGCATAAGTCCTTGCACAATTGTCATAATCCTCACATAAGTCCTTGCATAGTCATCATAATGTTTGCATAAGTCCTTGCATAGTCATCATAATCCCAATTTTAGTCCTTTCATAGTCTTTATCCTCATAAGACATAGGGTCAAATCATTATCTCCATTCTGCATTATCTTCAAAATTAGATTGTTCCTTAGTCCAAGTCCATAAGTTGTCATAAGTTGAGACTTTGTCATATTTTTATCCTCAAAACTCTTGAGTTTTTGACAATCTTTTGGTTTGCATAGTAGTAGTGATGTATTGAAAATTGACTATATGTATTCCATATGTTAAGCCTGAACTTATTAAATCATGTTTAATATCTGCTAGTATATTCTTGCAGCAATGCCATTTATTCCTGCAGCCATGTGATTTGTTCCTATTGCCATGTGGATTATTTAGGGCAATATCATATGTGAATTAATAGATGTGTTAATTAAATAAAATGTGTATGTATGTCCTTGTGTGTTAATTTTGTTGTAGTGTAGGTAATAAATGATGCTGCAGTGGATATTCGCCTATCGCGCTTGATGAAGGGAAGGATACGTAAGAGATAACTGAAGATCAAACTGTAGAAGAGTTGAGCAAGCGTAAGGGATGACATAAGCGGAGCAGTCAAGAGACACTATCAATGTCTAACTTCAATGGGCATTGAATTTACAAATACCGCCATGGCATGCAATGACTGTGGTTCGGTTTAGATCCACATTTCCTCCAGCATAACTCTAGTTATCTCTTCTATCAGTCAATCATCCGCCTCTTCTTTTGAGCATGATTTGTGTTGTCTATTGTAGTTAATTTGTTTTTAATAAGAAGCTCTTCTTCTTCTTAGGGTTAGTTAGACAGAAGGGAGAAGAATAGAGTAGAGGATTTTTTATAATCATTCTTGAGTTTCTTTTCATATTAAAAACTATGTAATCACTTTCAAAAAGCAATGAATAAAGTTATGTTATTCTGATATGTTAAGAGTTGTTTCTAGGAAGCTTGGTATCACTCATCCAAGGGGGCCCACTTGGTGAGTGATCTTGTGTGTTCATTAAAATAATTTTTCTTTTCTTAGCTGGAGTAGAAGTTCTTGCATTGACTATTCCTGCAGCCACTGGAAATAGATCCACTGACTGTTCCTACAGCCAAGCTAGAACAGATTAATTTATGTTTATCCATATTGAATTTATCCAGCATTTCTTTTATGAATTTATTTAGAATTTTTCCTGTAGCCTTTCCATAGTTTCCATTCTTGTTTACCTTTTTCCACATAATGTTAGTTGCTACAGTAATGCAGAATAGATGTTGCAGGAACTTAGTGCATATATAGTGCAGACCCATTTTAAGTACTACGTCCCTGGATTGACAATCAAATGAACACTAGCTATGGAAATAGTGACTTTACCAAATGCATGTCCAAACCTCGGATTGACACTTCAATTAGAGTTATTATTCTTATTGTTGGGGTGAGCATTTTTGGTGCCATTGCCGGGGATGGTGTCAAACTAAGAACATGTTATGGTTATTATCTTTTCAGTTTTCAGTTAATTGTTTTTTTTGGTATACCTGATTGTTCAAAAAAATTCATGAATCTGCATGCATAGACAAAGAAGAGATGTTCTAGGTAGATTTCTACCCAGTAATCCTAATCATGCAGAAAATAATTCCTCAAATATAAATCCTTTTGTTGAACTTTATCAAACCCCAGAGAATTTGAATCACCCTGAATCTGAATTCCCAGAAGGTAGTCTTCATTTCCTCTTTGGACCTCAAGAAGAAAAATTTCATATAGTAACAACCCCCACAAGTCCAATGCAAGAAAACCCACCTCCTGGTGGAAATAATCCACCACCACAACCAGACCCAATGTTTGAGTTCCCCATATTTGATCAGCATGATAATGCCAATCTCAAGAACATTCCAGCTTCTTCCCTCCCTAAATTCTATGGATTGGTGACAGAGGACCCAGACACATTTTTGTTTGAGTTTGATGTTCTCTGTAGGAGTTTTGACTATACTACTGATTCCCATAGACTCAAAATATTTCCTGCCACCTTGAAGGAGTCATCCTTGAGATGGTTTATGAGCTTGGGTAGTAGCACAATCAATACATGGGATGAGATGAAATGGTTGTTTCTTGTAAAATATAAAGATTATTATAGAGGCACTGATCATCATGGGGATGATATCTTTAGAATGACACAGAAAGAAGATGAGAGTCTTGAAGATTATCTGGAGAGGTTCCTGTTTAGTGTCAAAAAGTCCAAATATAGTACTCTTAATGAAGATTCCCTCAAGTTGATATTTTTGAGGGGAACCAGTGATGAATGCACTGATTCTTTGGATCTTATGGGAGGAGGTGACATTACACAATCCACTTGGGATGAAATAGGACAAATTTGTAAGAAGTATTCAAGATCTGCTTCTAAGAAGAACTGGCATTTCAAGCTAGGAGCACCATCATCAACATCTGGTACTAGAGTTTCTAGATTGAAACTTAGCCATTTATTGAAGGAATTTAAGGAGGACATTATAAATAATATGGCTACCCAGTTGGATACACTTGCAGCTAAGAAGAAGCATGAAGAATCTGATGCATGTCTTGCAGAATTTTGCCCTCATTGTAGACAACAAAAGAAGGATTGCCGATGCAAAATGGTTGGAAACGTGGAAGTTCCTGACTTCAAGCCAATACAAGGTGAGGATGAGCAAGTCTTCTATGTTACTCAAAGAAGGCCAAATTTCCAAAGACAAGGTATGCCTCCGGATCCACTTTATTTTTCTGGTTATAATGGAAATTCTTATGTGCCAAATAATCAATGGCAACCACCTTATGCTCAAAATCTTGGTAATTATCAAAACTGGTATGGTTCTCAAGCCCAAGGGCAGCATTTTGGCAATCAAATGCCACAATGGCAAAAGCCACAAGGGAATTGGCAACCTACTTCTCAATGGAGGGGGAGTCAGCCATGGAATGCCCAATCTTCTGGTTATCAATAGCCTATTTAGCAGCCATAGCCTCCTGCACTAATGCATCCTCCTGTAGCCACTACTATCCCACCTAAGCCAACGCAGTTGCCTACTCAACCACTACCAAATCCTAATATTAAATCTCAGCAACAACAACAAGTTTATTCAACAAATCTTAATCAATACCCAGCCCATTCTCTATCTCTAAGTGATATTCACCTCTGATCTGGGACAAAACTGCCTAATCCATCTCCTCCAGTTATCACTAAGGTACAAGAAGAACAAGAAATCTCTGATCCAACAGATGCAATGCCTTAGAAGCAGATATTACCACCATTTCGCCAAAGATTGCAAGAAAAGGAAGTTCCCACAAAACAAGAGAAAGGATTTGATATTATAGATCAACTATAGTGTATTTATGTTAAAATTCCATTGTTGCAAGCAATAAAAGATGTTCCCATATATGGTAAGGCACTGAGAGAAGCATGTCTAAAAAAACCTGGCAGGAAAAAGAAGGATCCACAAACAGTGCATGTTATGAGTCAACTGGAAGATATTATGTTAGGCAAGATCGTCATTCCAAAATATTTTGATCCAGGTAGTCTTGTGGTAAGTATAGTCATTAATGGTAGCTAGATAAGAAATGTTTTAATTGATTTAGGGGCAGCCATTAATGTGATGATAGGAGAAGTAATGAAACAATTTGGAATCAATAGTCTAAGGCCTACACCCACAGTTCTAAAACTTGTTGATATCTCTATAGTGAGACCTGATGGTATGATTGAAGATGTAGTGGTTATTTTGGATTCCTGGGAATACCCTGTAGACTTTATGATTCTATCTCCAAAGGTAATATTGGGAGGATATCTGATGATTTTGGGAAGACCTTGGCTTGCCACAGCTGATGCATATATTAGATGTAGATCAGGGGACATGACTATTTCAGATGGGAATTCTACAAAAACATTAGCCTTGTATTCTCTTGCATAACCCCAACTTGATCAACAACAAGTCGTTTGGCCTATTTTGGGAGAAGAATCTAAGGGAGTTGACTCTATTAATCACCTTATGATGATTAATCGAGGCCCATTCATGCAATTACATGATGAAGAATAAATTCTTTATAAAATTCTAATAAATGAATTAATAAAAGAACAAAACTTGCAAGATTTGGTTCCGAATATTGCAGGTTTGGACTTTCCTGCAACCACTGATATATTGCATACTCTGTTGCTGTGGGAAGTATCTTTTTCTCATTTTTTTGATATGAACCAGATTGATCTTACTATCAAGATAGAAGTTGATTTGAATAAATGTTTAAATATCAATAGAGATCTTTCAGATACTCAAAAAGAGGCCCTTGTGGACTTGCTGAAATATCATAAAAATGCTTTTGCATGGGATTACAAGGATATGCATGGGATTACAAGGATATGCATGGGATAGATCTAGCAGTTTGCACCCACCGTATCTATATAAAAGAAGAATTTTTCCCACTCAGACTACCTCAAAGAAGAATCAATCCTGCCTTAAAAGAGATAGTTAAAGAAGAATTGCAGAAGTTGTTAAAGGTCGGATTTATCTATCCTATCTCTGGTAGCCAATGGGTATCACCTTTGTTCATAGTCCCTAAGAAAGGAGAAAAATAGAGGGTATGTGTTGATTATAGAGGCCTAAATTTAGCAACAAGAAAATATCATTTTTCACTACCATTTGTGGATCAGGTATTGGATTCCTTGGCTGGTAAAAGATACTTTTCATTCCTTGATGGATTCAGTGGTTACAATCAAATTTAGATAGCCTCAGAGGATCAAGAGAAGACAACATTTACTTGTCCTTGGGGCACATATGTGTGTGGGGGAAAAAGTGACACTAAGCAAACATGCCCTAATCTCACCTTTTGACACACATTTGTGGAATACGAAAGAGCCTAGAGGTATCACACAATTGGCTACTTCTTTTTGTGGAAGAGAGAGCCACGGGCTACCTATTAGGATTTCTATTCCTTTGTTGCAAATGATAGATAGAATGATGCAAGTTCAATTCCTAACCCCAAAGTGCAAGTATGAACTAATAACAAGATTGCAGAATTGAAACTAAATAATGGAAAGCTGTAAACACAAGGACAAGATAAGAATGCAGATGTGTACCTGGAGTTAAAATCTGAGTGAAAATGTTTGGGACGGGGGTGCAGGCGCCACTGTCCTAATTCTGCTCCTAAAACTGTTGTTTTGCAACCTGAAAAGCTGTCAGAAAAATGTTGAAACTTGCTATCAGACAGAAGAACCAGGGCACCCAGTGCCCCTGTCCCAGGGACCAGGGCACCCAGCGCCCCTGTCCTGGCAGGACCAGGGTGCCCCAGGCCCCTGTTCTGGTCTTCTGGGTTGGAATTTGGTGTGAAGTTCCATCTCGGTCCGCTTCCGTCAGATCTGTAGCTTGTGGCATCGTCCGAATCCTGAAACCTGCACTTATATCTGAAAGGGTATGGTGGGCGGCTATATAGGGTTTTGCCTTAGTCAAACCCCCACTTTGGTGATTTCCACCTCCATGAATAATCTAGTTGTATTGTAAAAGTAGTGTGTGCAGACCTTGTGTGTGTGCAAGATCCTAAAATGCAAGTAAGCAAACTAGAGCAACCTAGAAAGTAAACCCTAATTGCTTGTAAATGATAATGTAAATGCTCCAAATCAAGATGCAAAGTGATCTAAAGAATGAATACAAATGATATAATGAGGCTTATGCAAAGACATGAAAACAACATGAAATCATACCCAACCCCAAGGGAGGGGTACAAGCCAATCTTCAGTTGGTGATCCCTTATTGCTCTTCAATGCCTTCAAAGCCCTAAATGGATGAATGAAATTGATGAATGCTTGATGGGTGGATGTTGAATGTTGTTGAAGTATTCAAAGATCTGCTCTTTCGCTGCGTAGAAGGCCCTTGAAACCAAAATTCGGATCCTTTCAAATGAAGAAAGAGAGCTCTTATATATGAAACCCTAGGTCTTAATTTCAACTTTTGGCCGACCTAGAGATTATATCTCCCACCAATTTCTTGGGGTTAAGCTTTATTTTATGATTGGATCGCGCTCCTAAAATTTCGGGAAAAATGTCTGGGACCGTGTGCACTCCGGGCGCCATGGTCCCGACAACTTTTCGCCAAATTTTCAGGACCATCATATATGATGATTTTAGAGAGAATCTTGAAGTTACAGGTGATTTTGAGATGTTTTGACCCCCGAAATCAAGCCCCCAAGTTCAAAATAGGACCTAATTAGGGTTTTTGATTAAATGATGTATTGGAAGAATAAAATGAAAGGGGCACACTTTAATGAAAAGGGCCCAACTTTATGATATGGGAGATGATAAAATAGGACCTTAGACCTAATTAATTTAATTAATTAAGTGCTAAAGGGGAAATGCAATGCAAAATGAAAAATGCGCCAAGGCGGGTGCTAAACTAGGTGTGAAATTGTACCACCCTAGCAAGTGCGTACAATTTACGACGCTACAATATGCATATTATGTTCTTCCTTTTGGGTTGTGTAATGCTCCAGCCACTTTTCAAAGATCAGTGATCAATATCTTTTCTGATATTTCTTGAGACATTATGGAAATCTATATGGATGACTTTACAACTTATGGTTCTGAAATTGAACAAGCATTAGGGAACCTGAAAAAAGTTTTGCAGCGATGTGAGGACTATAGTTTGTCATTAAATAGTGAGAAATGCTTCATCATGATGCAGGAAGGAATAGTCCTTGGTCATCATATCTCTATAAAAGGAATACAGGTGGATCCAACAAAGATTGAAGTCATTCAACATATCAATGCCCCTGTGAAGCAAAAAGATGTAAGAAGTTTCCTTGGTCATGTTGGATACTACAGAAGGTTTATCAAAGATTTCAGTAAAATTGCAAGTCCATTATATTCATTGCTTACCAAAGATATGTAATTTAAATGGACCTATGCATGCAATGAAGCTTTCTTAAAGCTTGAGCATGCCTTGACTCAAGCACCAGTTCTTAAAGGTCCAAATTGGTCTTTACCATTTCAAATTCATACAGATGCATCTGATTATGCACTAGGGGCAGTGTTAGGATAGAAGATTGACAAATTGGAAAATGTAATATATTATATTAGCAAGAACTTACTGTAATACCCTAAAAATGGTCATCTAAACCATGGGCCCCTAATCTCGACAATGTCACCAAGGTCCTAACGAAAGGTAATTAAATAAATCTTGAGCACACAATTAATCCTTTAATTATCAAATGTCACATGGCAAATTAATCAACTAATATTAATTAAATATTTATTTAATTAATTGATCATTCCAAGTAAATCATTTTTAAACAAATATCCTATTTATTTTATTAAATATCCTAGCATATTTAATTAAATAAATCAATTTGCTATTAAACCATTAAAAAGAGGAATTAATTTAATTAAATAAATATCATCACAAATCTTCAAAAAAGGAAACAAATCAAGAAAGAGGAATTGGAAATTATGAGCACAAATCTTCAAAAAAAGAATTAATTGACAAAAAAGAATTAAAATTTGAGAAAAGAAATCAATTGGAGATAATCTTGAAAAAAACAAATTAAAAATTGATAAATAATCTCAAAGAAAGCAATTAAAACAATTAAATCTTAAAATTGAATGAAATAGAGAATAAATCAGTTTTTTCTTGATTTATCTTAATTTTAGTTCAATTTCCTTTAAAACTGAGAAAAGCATCCAATCACATCAATTCACCTGGATTGTGCTTCCTCTTGGAAAATTTTGACCGCTCATCATCAGTTGATCTCAGCCGTTGGTTTCTTTCTGAATTTTCTATAAATCCAGGCTCTCATCTCTCATTCAGAGAGGTTGGAGAATGTATTGTTATTATGTTGTTTTTGCTCTAGGTTCATTGAGAATTTGTATTGGAATATTGCATATTTATTATTTCATATTGATTAAATCATTTAGCTTAATATTGCTTAAATCTTGTTAGATCAATATTGCATCCATCTAGCATTCATCATGATCATATAGATAAAATCCTTCGTCTTGATGTTGCCTATTCACTAGTATTGCTAAATAATCTGAGAGAAATCTTATACTCGCATCTTTTAGAAGGAAATGGGTCGATTTGTTATGGTTTACTATTCATTGATTATATCTGATTAACCATGCATGTAATGACTTGATTGAAGTGTTGTGTCTTGCAGATACAGGTTCTTATTCCACTTTTCACACACACATTTTTGGCACCCACCGTGGGGCAAAAAACATCTTTTTTCGGCCTCAAAATCATTTTTGTTTATCTGTAGGTTTCTTCCATACAGCCTCTGCAAAATATCGTATGAGCAGTTTCACTGCATCGTATGACATTATATTGATGCCTATCATTTTTCGTACAAAACAAGATCATATCCTTTACATTGTCATACGAATCATAATTTCCACTCGTATGACATACTGATTCTTTTACACTCTATCATTCTATGTTGATTTCTAACTCGTACGACACATTGATTATGCTATATTTTGTCGTTCTGTATTTATTTCTAACCCGCACGATAAAAGTGTTCTGTCATTCTATTTTATGAAGATTGTCGTACGATTCTGTGTTCTAATAGATAAAAAACAGATTACCTTTTAGGATTTTTTGCTTAAATTTTGATTATGCTAACATTGACCCTGAATTGTCTTCTGTCTACCTGAGATTTTTACAGCCTAACCAATTTCTTGCAGGACGCTTGTCAAAGAATTTATCAATCAAACATACACCTGTCAAAGAATGAAAACAACATGACTACTGACATGTTGTTTTTGTAGGTTGCCTAAAGAGAATCAACCAAACATTATGTATTCTTTAAATTCATTTTTTTAGGCACCTAACTTGCTATCTGGTTAATGAACAAATATATCTTTCATGTTTTCAGAAAAATCTAAGAGGTAGGACAGTATGCTCTTGTCTTTTACAGACAATCAAAAATCTAGACCCTTGAAGCTTTTTCTAAGTTTTGAGATTTGTGTACCTTTAGCGAGCCTGTCATAGTGGGAAAAAGTAATTATCCTATGAGAATGACCCAAGTGATTACAACTGGACCTGAGCATTCCAACTCACTATAATAAATAGGTCTCTGGTGATTAAAGTCTTACAGGATGGGATTATTTGAGTTTTCTCTTTGAGATCTCTCATATCGAGCATTTTGTAGGGCCTCACTGTCTCAATCACGTTTACATGACTACAACTCATTTCGGTACCTTGTCAGGCTATAGGCCTCAATCATGCTTGCATGACTTCAAGGGGTAATTTCAAACGGAATTCCTAACTAAGAACTATAAGATAGAAGCTGCCCAATTCACCTCCAAAAGGTTGATAATCTTTGTGCAAGAGAGATAGTAACTCTCCCAAGACACTTGCCATATCGTGCCCCTATTAGCATTTGGAGTCGGCTAATACGGCGTTAAGAATCCATTGTGTGAGACTCAACGACCGTATTCTGATTAGCTATTGTGTGTGTACCTAAGTCAGCAAGCAAAGGTTGTCTTCTCTAAGCCAACTTTTGTAGGGTTAGCGTGTTGTGATTGGAATTACTATATATCTTGCATGTTTTTTATGTTTTCATCCCTGAAACTAAAACTAGAATATTAAAACTGGAGAAAACAAATCAACAAACTCAATGATCAAAACTCTGTCCATGTCACAAACTAGTCTATCCTAGTCAAAAATTAGTCCATCTCAGATTTTGTTATACTCAGTTATCATACTTAGCCATTGGAAGACTCAGAATTTTTAGTCTCTGCTCTGTGAACAGTCGTACGAGTCTATTGAATTGTCATCTTGCACCATATCCTGTGTCGTATGAGTCTACTAAATTGTTGTCCTAAGGTCAATCTTATGTCATACAAAACCCAGCAATCTATCATTTTAAGCCAAATCCTATGTCGTACAAGATAGAACTGAACAAAATCATTTGTTGTCCGAGACCTACCCATTTGTTGTATGATACTAGGCAACAACTCATACAAAACAAAATTGTTGTCGTCCTAAAACTGTTATACAATCGTATGTTCTCAGAAATATAGTTGTACGAGTCTCTAATTTTGCCAAGTCCAGAACAGTCAAACCTGTCCAAAATAGTCTACAGTGAGCCTAAAACTGGTTATCATCCTCTTGAGCATAAACAACCTTGATAGTGTACCTCTGTCATTGTGTTGCACGATTTCGTCGATCATCTCTAAGCTAGTTCAAACAAACATCTTATCAAACCTAAGTTAACTTAGATAACATCTTACACAAGATAGATCATTCCTGAAACCAGACCAAATCTTAATTACTTCTCTTAATCACTACGTTAAATGAACTACTAGCTACATTTTGATCTTGACTTCTGCAAAACATTTGGCTCTCGGTCCTGTCGGTTACAAATGCCTGTTCAAACCAGAAATTCTCGTAGCAAAAGAGACAAAGAAAAAGAAACACCTTTTTTTTTCAAAAGACAATCCATTCTTCAAAGAAAACCCTTTTACAATAAACCGTCCTTATCATAGATACATGTTTATGATATACCAATCTTTGGCCAGCCCTTATCTCCCACCATGTCTAGAAGAAAGAGAATCTAGTAAATGAAACACTTACGAAGATTTCAGCAATCATGCCACTGACAACGATTCCTCATCAACTGAATCTGAGCTTCTTGAACCTCCTGAAGATGAAGTACATAGATGTCAGAATGATAAAGAATTCTAGAAAATGATGAAGGTCATCATGGCTAGGGAAAAAGAAGACTATTTCCTAGAATTAGCAAAACAAGGTGCCAAACTCCCTACTGGTTATAATGTGGAGGCCCTCATCACTAAAGAGGAAGAGACACCATGGGGAAAAATGAGCAAACAAATGCAAGCATTACAAACTACAGTCACAAGAATAGAAAACAAAGATAAAACACCAAAACAATATTCTCTGGACACAATATGCCCATTCCCATTTGACAAAAATCTTTACATGTCTCCATTTCCTTCACGAGTTGAGATCCCAAAATTTGACAAATATGATGGTACCTCAGATTCTCAAGATCATGTCAGAGAGTTTTGTGTCACTTATATGGAGTTCATGCACGATTAAATGTACCTCATGCACCTTTTCCCAAGGAGTTTAGGGGGTCAAGCAATGTAATGGTTCGCAAGCCTACCCAAAGGGATAAAAACATTTGAAGAACTAATCCAACTATTTTTACAATAATACTCATACAACATTTTTCACCCAGTCACTATGATAGAGCTTTGCAATACCAAACAAAAGACAGGAGAACCCTTTCTCACCTTCCTCCAATGATGGAGAAAGATGTTCTCTAGATATTCACGGACTATCCCAGATCTTGAGAAAATGGATATCTTTGTCAACAACTTAGTCCCTGAATTGAAGTGCAGTGTCCATATGCAAGTACACCCTTCAATCAACAAAATGGTAGATAACGCCCTCAGAATGGAAGATGTGCTTATAAAAAAGGGAGATATATCACTTTGGAATGAAACATCGCAAGGTTCTAGCTCTAAAGAAAAGAGAAAATACTGGAAATATGGTAAAGACAGCAATAAGAACGTCGTCAGTGATGGAGTGGTAAATACTATCCAAGAAAAAACAAAATCCACAATATTTAACTTGGCCAGTGGCACACAAGCACTCAAGACAGCTGAAACCACAACGGAAAATCCTCCAAAGAAAACAAGGGAGTGGTTTAAAGACAAACCTTGGGTCTCAAAACCTAAACGTGATTTTACTCCTCTAGATGAATCATATGAATCGGCTTTTATAACTTTATTGGCAAATAATCTGATAACATTACCAGACAATTCTAGACCATATGACCCAGAAATTAGACCCAAATGGTGGAGAGAAAATGAATACTGTGACTACCATCGGAACAAGGGACATAACATAAACCACTGCATGAAACTCCAACATGAAATCCAAGATCTCATTGATGTAGGCAAGATCATTGTTGGAAGTCACATGGCTAATGTTAATCATAAGGCTTATAAAGATCCCTTACCCAATTATGAACAAGGAGAATCCTGAAAGTCCAAGGGAGGAGCTAGAGTCAATTATACTTACACTAATCATGATAATGTGATCAACATGATTGAATCTATTCAGCCTAAATATTGTAATGTGATCATAGTCTAGGATCATCAAAGTCAAGCATAGACTGCTAATGTCATGACTCATGCTCAAAGGAAGATTTCTCTCCCAGGAACTAGTCCCCCAACTTTTGATCAAACAACATCAAAACTGCCAAATAGACAAATAGACACAATCATGGCTAAATAGAAACAACCAGCTTCATCATCTTCTCCTGGTTATAGTATTGTCAAACAATTGAAGAGAACCAATGCTCAAATCTCCATTTTAGAACTTCTTAAGATCTCTTCTGCTCATAAAGAGGTCCTGGACAAGGCTCTACTTACCACCAGTGTCCCTGAAGATTTAGACATAGATTGCTTTCAATCTATGGTAGGTCACCTGACCTCACCTCATTACCTCACATTCTCTAAAGAAGATGATAATTCACTGAGTCACCCACATAACCAGCCATTACACATTGAAGCCATGATTCATAAACACCGTGTTAAACGTGTTTTGATAGATGGAGGCATTGGGTTAAATATTTGTACCTACAATCTATTGACACAGTTGGGATTTTGTGAGAATGTCATTGATCCAACAAAGAAGATAACAATCAAGGCTTATGATGAAAAAGAAAGAACTTCTAAGGGACTGGTATCATTACCATCATAGTAGGACCTATGGAAAGAGATGTCATTTTTCAAGTCCTGGATCTTCATCTTTCATACAACATCTTATTGGGTAGGCCATGGATTCATGAAATGAAAGTAGTACCATCTACATATCATCAATGCCTGAAATTTCCCTATAATGGAGTTGAAGTCAGTATTCTTGCCGATACAAGTTATACCTGTAATACATAAACACGGGGTGTTGATGCTTTTGTTCCTAATAATAGAGCAACTTCTACAGCTAAAAGTTAAGAATCTTTGTTGAAATATTTGGGAAAGAAATTGAGAATCACAAACACTGGCATGAATGGTTACAAGATAGAGCCTATACTCTCACTAACGTCTCTTCCTTCATCACCAAGACAGTCAGGAAAACCATCAGAGGGTATGAGGCCACAAAATTCAACTTCAAAAGTCATTTATGATGGCACCTTTATAGAATCCTCTACTTCTCTTGTAGCTGAAATAGAAGGGGCTGATGTCCTTAAATTGCTCTTCAAAGAAGACAGTGCAGATAAAGAAATATGACATTGTGAGATTTCTCCAATACAATATGGTCCAGGCTATAAGATGCTACAATGCATGGGATATTCAGGTATTGGTCCTCTTGGTAAACATAAAAAAGGTATTGTTGAACCTATTCAGTTACAAACTAAGTCTGTCAATGATAAAGCCAGACTAGGATATGATCCAAGAAAGAAATCGGATCAGAAGCACACATCTCACCATCAACGTAAGTGGAAGAAGAAGGTACTACCTTTAACAACACAAGAACTTAATACTCAACAAACTCAGGAAGAGTGTGACGATGAACAAAAAGAATTGCCCACCAATAGAGAGGAAATAGATGGTAATCAAGTTCTAGTTATATCAATTATAATACCATAGGAAGTAGAAGTCCTAGAGGATATGAGAGAAGAAGTATACAGAATCAGAGAAATGTTTGCACCACTCAATGTTCCAGTCACTTATACTGACAGACAACAAGTAGATGACTCAGAAACTGATTCAAATGAGTATGAATGGGGTCCAGATCACATCTTAGATACATCTACTACAGAAACCCTTGAAGAATCCAGTGATATTACAAATGACGCACAAGAGATGATACACTTAAGAATGAAAAAGGAAATAGAAGAAATCAGACTAAAAAGACAAGAAGACTATGAACGACAGCTGGAGGAAGAATGGACACAAGTAATTTCTTCACCTACTAACTCCCCCTCTAATGAGGTAGGACAAATCAGGTATGGAACTACAAAAGAAGAATTAGAAGCTACAGAAAAAAAACAAGTCATCAGTCCAAAGGAAGCTGAATGGAAGAGATGACAGGGATTAACAGAACTATCAAAGTCATGTCCACAAGTGTGTCAAATATAAGCAATCAATGAACCAAATCATGAAGGAACTTGTAGCATCAAAGATGTAGGTGTTGATACTATATATACCTTTACTAAGCCACTTGAAGATGAGTCAGCAACTTCATCCTATGACTCTGATGACTCAGACAGGAGCTCTATTTACGACAACAACTATTCAACAATGCATTATGACTACTCTATCATGAATGATGAGATATTGTCTACTGTTACCCTAGGATATGTAGTCCAATCTGAAGTAGGTGACAATGCTAGAAGTAGGTCAGTTGAGTTAGGTCCAATAAATACTAACATGAATTTTGATAATCGTGTCATGACTCTTCCTGGTCTTGAGACACATACGCAAGTTAGTCTTTTGGAACTCGACTGGTCAGTCTGAAGCCATGATGATAGTACCGTGAACTCCCTTGAGCCTATTCCAACCTTATCCTTAATGCATCCGGAACTGATTGATAATACTCTTTATAACCAACCCTTGAATGTACCTACCTTTGCAAATGACTATACACTAGCCTACTATCTCAATGTAGTTGAACCTATGTACTCTTCCACCAACGAACATAATGAAAACATGACTGAAGTGGATATCAAGTGTCTTAGTCACAAAAATAAGAAAAATAAAAATTAAAGATCTAATGGTGAAAACCACATTGTAGTGGTGTCAGAATCTAAAAAAGAGAAAATAAAGGACGTACCTAAAGGTGGAAACCTCTCTGAGGTGCCTGAAGGTGAGATAGATATACTACCAAGTCACTTCCAGGAGAGATCTTCCATATTGATCGAGCCAACTTAGCCAGTAAACATTGGGAGTCAAGAGACACCACACATCATTCATTTATCTCAATCACTATCAGCATAAGAGTTAAAGGATTTCAACAACCTTTTTCTAGAAAAGAAGATCAACTTTGCATGGACATACTCAGATATGCTAGGACTAGATCCTGATCTCATCATGCATCACCTCTCTATTATACCAGGAGTAAAACTACTCAAAAAAAAACTCCAAAAGATGCATCCTCATGTTGCACTACTAGTCAAAGCTGAACTAGAGAAATTGCTAAAAGCTAAATTTATCAAAGCTATAGACTACGCAGAATGGATATAAAATATAGTACCTGTATCAAAGGTAGACAAATCTACTAGAGTTTGCACAGACTTCAGGGATCTCAACAAAGCATGTCCAAAAGACGATTTTCCATTGCCCAACATTAACATCATAGTAGATATGACTACTGGATATGATATGTATTCATTAATGGATGGATTCTCTAGTTACAATCAGATCAAGATAGCACCTCAAGATCAAGAGAAGATAGCTTTCACATGTGCGTGGGGAACCTTCTACTAGAATGTTATGCCATTTGGTCTAAAGAACGCAGGAGCAACTTACCAAAGAGCAATAAACACTATCTTCCATGATATGATGCATAAAAACATGGAAGATTATGTTGATCACACCTTGGTAAAAACTATGAAGAGATCTATGCATATTCAAGAGCTAGGCCTCATACTAGATAGAATGGAAAGATTCAAGCTCCACTTAAATCCAAAAAAATGTGCATTTGGAGTAACATCGGAAAAATTGCTTGGGTATATAATATCAAGAAAAGGAATTGAGGTTGACCCTAAAAAGGTCCAAGCTATAATGGAAATGCCTCCACCCAAGAATATCAGTCAGATAAGAAGTTTACAAGGCCATCTTCAGTCAATAAGGTGTTTCATATCTCAACTAGCAAATAAAGCTCAACCCTTCACGAAGGTATTAAGGAAAGGGATTCAATACAATTGGGATAAAGATTGTGAACGACATTTACAATAAATCAAAGAATATCTTTCTAATCCACCCATATTAATGCCACCGATTCAAGGTAAGCCACTGATCCTGTACATATCAACTACAGATACTTCACTAGGGGCACTTCTGGCACAATAGGATGACAATAAAAAAGAACGAGCTATTTATTACATCAGCAGAACATTGGTGTCATATGAAATGAACTATACTATAATAGAGAAGGCATGCTTAGCATTGGTCTTTGCATCACAAAAATTAAGGCACTATATGTTGGCACACTCTATTAAGCTGGTAGCCAAGATTGATCCACTCAAGTTTCTTCTCAGTAAAGCAACACTTACAAGAAGAATGGACAAATGGGTCATGGTCCTTATAGAATTTGACATTGAATATGTGGAACATACAACCATCAAAGGACAGGTTATTGCAGACCAACTTGTTGAAGCTCCACTTGAAGATAGTCAACCTTTGCATATAGAATTCCCAGATGAATCAATCATGCACCCTATTGAACAATCATGGAAGATGTTCTTTGATGGGTCTTTCACTCAACATGGTTCTGGTGCCAGAATACTTTTTATTACTCCTCAGTAATACTCAATTCCGAAAGCTTATAAGATTCTCTTCCCTTTCACAAATAGCATTGTAGAATATGAAGCTTTGGTAAACGAGATTAAGCTGGCCATCGAGTGGAAGATTGTTGAATTACACATCTATGGAGATTCTCAACTCATTATCAACCAAATCAATGATCTATATCAGACAAGAGATGAGAAACTGATGCCTTACAAGAGAATGGTGGATGATCTCAAGAAATATTTTACCTATGTATCATTTCAGTATATCCCCAGAATAGCAAATAGAGCAGTGGATGCAATGGATACTTCGGCATCTATACCTCAGCTACAGGAGACTAATTTTCGCTTTGAATTCCTGGTGGAAGAGTTACATTACCCTGCCTATGATTCTCCCGAGTCCCAAGTAGTTTGTTCTATTATTAGATAGGACTCATCTTGTTATAGCCACATTTACTCTTACCTGCATGACCAAGTTGTCCCTGTCAATCTTCCTCGAAATGAAAAAAGGAACCTAATCTGAAATGCATCATGATACATCATCATTTCTAATGACCTATTCAGGTGAGGTTTAGACAATACTTTGCTTAGATGTCTAGAAACTGAGGAGTCCCAACACACATTATCCGAGGTTCATGAAGGTGTTTGTGGATCCCATTTGAATGGTCTAACTTTAGCATGAAAAATACTAAGGGCTGGCTACTACTAGCCAGACATGGAGAAAGAAGCTATAAAATTTGCTAAAACTTGTGAAAAGTGTCAGTTGCATGGGCACCTTATATACGCTCTAGCAAGGGATCTCATACCCTTTGTGACACACTGGCCCTTCCAACAGTGGGCGTTCGATCTGATGGGCCAAATATATCCTGCATCATCTAATGGACATAAATTTATTATCACTGCCACTGAGTACTTTCTGCTCATCAAGGCAACCGACAAATAAGTAGCTCTATTTATTCTTAACTATATCATTTGTAGGTATGGTATACCTTCATCAATTATAACAGATAATGGAGGATAGTTTAAGAACAAAGATCTAGATGAACTTTGCGAGAAGTTTAAAATCAAACAACACTGGTCCTCAGTATATTACCCTCATGGTAATGGACAAGTAGAGGCATATAACAAAAACCTACTGACTATCTTGCACAGAACAGTGAACAAATCCAGGAAGGATTGGCATCTGCGGCTCAATCCTGCACTGTAGGCTTATAGAACAAGTATCAGAACACCTATTGAGGCTACACCTTTTTCTTTGGTGTATGGGTCAGAAGCAGTATTACCTATTGAAGTAGAAATCCCATCTCTAAGAGTTTCCTTGCAAGGTCTTGTTATTGATGAAGACTATAGAATATCTAGATTGCAAGAGCTTGAATTGGTAGATGAGCATCGACAAGTGTCATTTGATCATCTCAGAGTATATCAAAAGAGAATGTCCAGAGGATATAACAAGAAGGTTCGACATTGAGAATTTTAGGTTGGTGACCTAGTCCTGAGAGAAAATCCTAAAAATCAACAGTTTCAAGACAACAAAGGGAAGTTTGAACCCAACTGGTTGGGTCCCTATATCATTACTGTAGCTTTTGGCTCTAGTGCCTATCAACTCTCAACATTGGAAGGAGAATAGCTCCGTGAACCAAGCCTATCAACTCTCAACATTGGAAGGAGAACAGCTCCACGAACCGATCAACACCATCCATCTGAAGAAATTCTTCACCTAAATATTCTCTGCTCCAACAACTTATACAATGAAAAGTTCCTAAAGAAATCCAAAAAAATTAGAAAAGGTCCTTAAAAAAATCAAAAAAAAGTCTTGAAAAAATCCTAAAAAGGAGAAAAAGTCCTGAAGAAAAGAAAAAAAAAAAAAACAGAAGAAAAAAAGGAAAAAAGAGAGAAAATGCCCTAGTGAAAACCTAGTAAACAGGCACCTTGGTAAAAAAAAAAAATATGAATCTCTGCCAAGCAGGTGAAAACCTAGTAAACAGGTGCCTCTTGTACTCAAGCACTCCATCTATCAATGCAAAGTTGGCATTCCCGCTTTCATGCATCTTTGCTTTTGCTTGTACATATTTCAGTCACTTTTGTGACATCCTAGTTCATTGGAACCCTCATGGCTTGAAACTGATCAATGTCCTAGTCTTAGGTAATCAACAGAGCACATTACATGTCCTAAGCAATATCAACCAAGTCAACTTTATGTCAGTGAAACCTGGTCATCTACTTCGAGTCAGTCACCTGTCTCCTGACTACTGAAGAGTTTTACCACTAAGTAAAACAAGCAAAACAACAAAACGGAAAACAATCACTAAACAGTTTGAGCTATGAATGAAAATTTTATTTGTGTGTTGTCTTTTATATTGGTTTTTGATTATTATCCCTCTGAGTAACTTGAGGAAGTCTATCATGACTTAGAGGAGCAAGGATTGGGGGCATAATATTTTCTTATTTTTTGCTTGTAGGAATGATTCCAATGATCTGGAAACATCTAAATTAGCTAGGTGTCTGTGATAAGAGCCTTCACATCAAGGTGAAATCACCTCACATACCTCGACTCTGATTATTTGAATGCTACAGGGAGGTTCCCATCATTTCTTTGTCTGTTTTAAGGGAATTTCTTTATTGTGCAATCCGGGTCCATCCATAATTTGTCCAAGGATATGAATGGAAAAAGGGTCATTGCGGACAAGATCATTAAATATTGCACATGAAAAGCAAGGAACACTACTCTGCCTACTATAAATTTTAAAACGCTCAATGATGACAATTAAGTTTTTCAAAGTCCAGTGACTAGGTTTAGGTGGCATCTCATTTTGCATTTCATGCTGCATTTTGTGCATTTAGAGTGATTTTGACATAATAAAAATGATCTCTTTATCATCTGAATAAGAGTTGGAGCTTCATCATTTCTTTGCTATGTGGTCTCTTTCATCATTTCTCTGATCGAGTACTTGTGTATTGAGATGTTAGTTGCATACATGAGCATTTAATATAGGTTCATACATTCACTATCATTCATTTGAATCCATCTTATTGCATAGACAAAATGAAACATTTGCATTACTCATTACTCATTCACATTTATTTATTTGCATATGAAAAGAAAGAAAAACACATCATCCATATTCATTTGCATTCATACATTCATGCTGAAAAAAAATGCAAACATATAGAATAAAGCATATAAGGACATCTCATAAATGGATCAACACAAGTACGATGAAGTCCAATTGGATCTCGTATATATATATCATGTCAAGTATAAGAGTACAAAATGATGTTGAATGACATATACAAACTCCCATCGGAGAAAGAATCGTATAGGCTACAAAAAAATGGGTGTGTCTAGAAAAAATATCTGAGCTACAACAAAAAAATAATCTAGCTCACACCCTCTCCCTCATCGCCTGGTGGAGGAGCAGGAGCCTGATGACCAGGATCTTGGTGAGGTGCCCGCACTCCCTCTAATCATATCATATACTATGAATAGGGTATCACCTGCTACGCAACAGGAACTGCAACACTATATGCTACAACATAGTAGGCTGCCCTACTACTCTGGTGAAGGACCTCCTGTCGCAAGGAATCTATCTCTACTCTTAGTGTTGTGATCTGGCGATCACGCTCCACCCTCACCTTGGCAAGCTGTCAGTCCCACTCCGCTAGCTGAGTTTGAGCCACTATCAGCTATGACTACAGCTCTGCAAGACGTGTCCTCATCGATCATCCAACATTTGTCCCCTGCTCTCTCACAGGCTCCTCACCTCCACCTCCACCTCCAACTCCACCCCGCTCATCCCTCCGCTGTCGAACTTGTCTCAGAGCTACTCGCTCCTCCTCAGTCCCACCCAATCTCACTCCCACTCCTCCTAGGGATCCGCCCTCACCCCTCTGTTGTCCACCCTCAGCAGGCACCCTACTGCTACTAACACTAGGATTGCCACCTATCTGTCATGGAGCCTCAGCTCTTTATGTCTGTCCCTACCTATGGCCCTGTCCCTATCCCTATGCTGGTATGGGGGCATCATCCTCAACATCCTCGATACGAGGAGACTGCTCACCCGGATGTGTAAATCACGGGAATAGATGCTGCTGAAAATGATCTCTATACTGGGGCAATACCCTTGCATCTGCTACATCGTCTAAGTAATCCCACCTCAGGCGGTGTAAACCTGTCAGCTCCTGCATCGCCAAAGCATATGATAAATGTGGAGACCATCCCTATCTCTCCTCATCTACATACCGAACATAAGTTGTATACTCCTGTGAGATCTCCTGAGCCCGACCATACTGCCTCATTACTTGAGAAATGATGAATCGCTCCACAATGGTCTGTGACCTCCCGATCAATGGGTGTGTAACAAATAGGTCCCTACGAACTAGTTGCCAGTCATCCCATGGCTCCAAACCTCTGTATGGTCTCCATACGATGGCTATCAGGTCATCGAGCTGCCTACTCCAAAAATTTGTCTTGCCCAGATGGGGCTGTGTAATACATCCAGCGTACCTATAAATGATCAGGTGCCCAAGCTCTCTATTGTTAGCTACTATTGGTTGACAAATGGGAAGGTGCTCCCAAGCCCACACCTAAAAAATATATACCTTGGTGGCCATGCTCCGCTCATCTCTGTATATGATCTCATGCATCTCTTGATACATGTGGGCCAATAAACAAGAGCCCGAGCCAAGTCTCTGAGGGGTCTCTATCAATCTCTCTAACATCTGGCCCCATCCACACTAGAAGCCCTACTGCCCTCTGTCTGGCATAAAAAAACAGCCTATGAATCCCGCTAGGACGCATGCCAGAGGATACTCCTCACTGTACCTGCTCATAAGAATATCCCAGCTCATGGACCGCGTCAAAATGTCAAGATCACCGAAGACATGCCTGACTGCCTATAATCCTCTAAGGTGCCCTGAATCATAATCCACCTTATCCCCAGCAAAAGGGATACAGAGGATCTTGTATATTGTTAGGTCCCGGAGACAACTGAGAGGGGGGGTGAATCAGTTGTCAAATAAATTCAAACCAGAAACTAATTAACCAATCTTGATACTTAATACCGGTAAACCAGTTAAGCATGTCGGTAGACAGTGTTAACAGTAAATTATTATACCGGTAAGGATTAATGCATGAAACATAAACATAAAGTCATCCACAACACATAACACCAATATTTGTACGTGGAAACCCTGTAAGGGAAAAAACCATGGTGGGAAACCTTACCCACAATCAGATGATACTACTATAGATAGTAAGTGTACATAAAAGGGGTCTGCACATGTAGAAAGCCCAATAGCCTAGAGCTCACTGCTCAAACACAAAATGGGAGTCACACTGACTACAGTTGGATGGTTAAATCCAATAAGAATGTACTGCACAAAATAGCATCTTCTTATGCTGGATTTAGTACCGATGTAATGTTGATATGCTTCTACAAAAACCTAGCTTCACCTTCAAATGATGTCTTTGTGTATACCTCTTCTTAATCTCGCATATACCTTCACTCAATTCTTTTTCCGCATTCCACACTTGATCTTACAAATAAGATCTTACATTTATACCATACCCTAAGACCAATTTTAGTAGGTCGGCTCTACAAGATATTACAATAAAAATATTTTACATACAATATAATATCCGATGCGATAACCGATTAAATATGTCGGCTTAATGCATTTACATCAATAATAAGTCATCTCCATATCATGCCATGCTGATTTGGAAAAGATAAACCTGTCGGTGTAACCCTAGATAACCCTGGACCTATTTGTTGGTAAAAGAAAATATGCAAATATGAATATACCAATGATTAATTCTTCAAAACAAAGTGTCCACACAATGTCTTCAACATTACCAAGTGTCTTCCATATCATTCCAGGTACCGGTGAACATTATATCCTACCGGTGAACCATATACCAGTAACTGTGCAATAGTTACTCGCTTGTCGATGAATGCTGTTGGATCTCCAAAGTGCTTGTTTTCAGTAGGTGTTGACATCAATGACAAAACCATACCAAAATACCAACTATCTCCCCCTTTGGCATTGATGGCAACAAAAAGATGGAAAAACCATCAAAGTGCCAAAACCGAAATGCCAAATACCAAAAACCAATAATCTCCCTTAGACAACAATTTCTCCCCCTGGGAGCAACATGTGTTTATCCAAAGATTTATTTCCAATACAAGTCTCTCCTAAAAAGATAATGTGTTTTTCCATAGATATCTCTCCCCCTTTGACATCAAATGTCAAAGTTACAAAAATCAAGTTCATACAAAATACCAACTACTCCCCCTGAGAAGTAGCTTCCTCATCAAAAGATGGGAGTAAAATATTTGTCTTTTAATTCTGTCGATTGACGACAATCATCAATTGTCTAAGTCTCTACCGATGGTGGTATGACTTCAAGCTAATCTCTGAGATCTTCAAAAGTCTCCTTAGGCAAATATTTTGTGAAAATATCTACAAGTTGTTCTTTAGTATTCACATAAACCAGTTTTATCTCCTTTTCTTCAACTTTTTCCCTTAGAAAATTAAGTTTGATAGAAACATGTTTTGTTTTAGAATGTAATACCGGATTCTTAGATATATCAATTGCTACAGTGTTATCACAATATATAGTAATGGGTTCCTTGCATTTTACCTTTATGTCTTTCAACATTTGTTTAAGCCATAGTACCTATGTACAGTTAGTTGCTGCTGCAACATATTCTGATTCTGCTGTTGATAAAGATGTACAACTCTATTTCTTACTCAACCAAGAAACTAATTTTTTTCCAAGAAAGAATGCTCCTCTAGTGGTTCTTTTTCTATCATCCACATCTCCTGCCCAATTTGCATCTGTGTATGCACATAGATAAAAAAATTCATCTCTAGGATACCATAATCCAAGATTTCTTGTGCCTTGTGAGTACCGGAAAATCCTTTTTACAGTTGATTCATTATTTTCCCTAGGATTACTTTGAAATCTAAAAACAATACATACTGCATTCATAATACCAGGCCTGGTTTGTGTTAAATACAGTAAACCTCCTATCATAGATTTGTATCTAGTTGGATTAACAGGTGTAGATTCATCCCTTTGAGATAATTTGTCATTTGTAGTCATAGGTGTGCTTACCGGTTTAGAGTTCTCCATCCCAAATTTCTTTAGTAATTCTTTCAAATACTTGGATTGACTCAAAAATATACCTTTATTAGTCTGTGAAATCTGCAATCCTAAGAAGAATTTTATTTCTCCAATCATAGACATTTCAAATTCTTGCTGCATTTTAATAGAAAATTCCTTAAATAATCCATCTTCTCCTCCAAAGATTATATCATCAACAATTACTTCAATAATCAAGATGTCATCATTAGTTATTTTGTAATATAAATTGCTATTTGCATTTCCTTTAGTAAAACCAATCTTTAAAAGATACTTATCCAACCTTGCATACCAAGCTCTTGGGGCTTGTTTTAATCCATATAGAGCTTTTCTTAACCTACAAACCATATCATTGTCATCTGTTAAAGAAAATCCATCAAGTTGTTCAATATATACTTCTTCTTCAAGATCTCCATTCAAAAATGCACATTTAATATCCATTTGATAAACTTTGTAGTCCTTGTGAACTGCAAAAGCCAAGAATAATCTGACTGCCTCAATTCTGGCTACCAGTGCAAAGGTTTCATTGTAATCAACTCCTTCTTTCTGAGAATATCCCTTACACACTAGTCTTGCTTTATTTCTGACAACCTTACCATTTTCATTAAGTTTGTTTCTAAAAACCCATTTGGTTCCAATTACATTTTTATCTTTAGGCCGGGGAACTAATGTCCAAGTATTATTTTTCTCAATTTGTCCTAATTCTTCTTCCATAGCTTTAATCCAAAATTTATCTTCACATGCCTCATTGATAGAGGATGGTTCAATTTGAGAAATAAGACATGCCTCTTCATTTGCCAATCTTCCTCTTGTCATAACTACTTTAAATTTGTTTCCAACTATCTGATCTTCAAAATGATTCAATCTTACATATCGGGGTGTCTTAGTTTGTTGTTGTTCTTCAATTACTGTGGAATCCTCTGATGATACTGGAGTAACTGGATCTTTGTTCTGTACCAGTGGACAATTATAGGCAATTTTTAGCGATGATAAGTTGTTTTGAGCACAAATTGATTCAGAGGAATTTTTGAAAATTTAGCGATAAATTGAGTGCAAAGTTGATTTGTAGAATTTAAATTGAGATTGAGTGTTGATTCGTGAGAAATTGAGTGCAATTAAAAGAGAGAATGAGCTTTTGATGAGAAGTGCTAAGTGGTCCAAATTCTGAAATTGACTATCAAAATGATCTCGAATTTCGATTTCAGTCCTAAAAATGGAATCAGAACGGTCAAATTAGCTAAGGGTACAATTTTCATGTCCATCGGAGCAAGTTGAAAAATTAGGTTTTTGGCTATATATGGGACAAAAGTGTCATTTTCAATTCATTTTAACCCTCCAAGTTTGAAAATTCAAAAACCTTCTACGTAGAAAATGGTGGTCCCTACTCATCAGCATCAATTCAAGCACCAAAGAAGACATAATCGACCCCAAAACTACGAGCCAGCGGTAAGTGATCGATCTTAAGCCTGTTTGTGTTTCCAATTTTGAATTTTTTTGTTCAATTTTCAAGTTTTCTGCATGTTTGGGGTTGGGCATCATGTTTTTTTCATGCGAGACAGGCTCTTGTCTCATACGAGAAACTGGTAAATTTTCTTTCATCATTTGAGCCCATTAGTTTTGTCATTCTAGGGCCACCCATGTGTCGTACGCCAGGTCTGTAAAAAGACCATTTTGTCGTGCAGGGTCCAAAAGTTTGTCATTTTGAGGATGTTTTGTCATACGAGAGCTAATCCTGGCTCGTACAAAATGTTTTTTTTCTATGTTTTGTCATTCAAGGGACAGTAAGCATTTTTGAGGGTGTAAACGTGAAACTTTGATTTTGCATTTGACTTAGTTGGATTTGCTTGATGTTTTGCTTCTCTTGTAGGCTCATTTGGAATGTTTTCTAATGCTTCGTTGTTGGGTTTTTTGCAAGTTCGATTACCTCCTATGTTGTTCAGATGTGTGTATCCCCCTACCATGGAATTAGTGTGATATTTATCTGAGGTTGAGAAGGCTCATATTGACTTGTTCAGCTTGACTCATCTTTTGAGATTACCTGATATCCGTGTGAATCACGTAACACTCACGACATTGGTAGAGTGGTTTCATTCAGAGCATAATACGTTTCATCTACTGGTGGGGGAGTTGACGATCACTCCTGAGGATGTATATGTTGGTATTTTGGTATGATTTTGTCATTGATGTCAACACCTACTGAAAACAAGCACTTTGGAGATCCAGCAGCATTCACCGGCAAGCAAGTAACTATTGCATAGTTACTGGTATATGGTTCACCGGCAGGATATAATGTTCACTGGTAGCTGGAATGATATGGAAGACACTTGGTAATGTCGAAGACATTGTGTGGACACTTTGTTTTGAAGAATTAATCATTGGTATATTCATATTTGCATATTTGCTTTTACTGACAAATAGGTCCAGGGTTATCTAGGGTTACACCGATAGGTTTATCTTTTCCAAATCAGCATGGCATGATATGGAGATGATTTATTATTGATGTAAATGCATTAAGCTGACATATTTAATTGGTTATTGCATCGGATATTATATTGTATGTAAAATGTTTTTATTGTAATATCTTGTAGAGCCGACCTACTAAAATTGGTCTTAGGGTATGGTATAAATGTAAGATCTTATTTGTAAGATCAAGTGTGGAATGCGGAAAAAGAATTGAGTGAAGGTATATGCGAGATTAAGAAGAGGTATACATGAAGACATCATTTGAAGCTGAAGCTAGGTTTTTGTAGAAGCATATCAGCATTACACCGGTACTCAATCCAGCATAAGAAGATGCTATTTTGTGCAGTACATTCTTATTGGATTTAACCATCCAACTGTAGTCAGTGTGACTCCCATTTTGTGTTTGAGCAGTGAGTTCTAGGCTGTTGGCCTTTCTGCATGTGCAAACCCCTTTTATGTACACTTACTATCTGTAGTAGTATCATCTGATTGTGGGTAAGGTTTCCCATCGTGATTTTTCCCCTTATAGGGTTTCCACATACAAATATTGGTGTTATGTGTTGTGGATGACTTTATGTTTATGTTTCATGCATTAATCCTTACCGGTATAATAATTTATTGTTAACACTGTCTACCGGCATGCTTAACTGGTTTATCCGTATTAAGTATCAATATTGGTTAATTAGTTTCCGGTTTGAATTTATTTGACAAATGATTCACCCCCCCCCCTCTCTCAGTTGTCTCTGGGACCTAACAATTGGTATCAGAGCTTAGTCCTCTTTTGCAAAAGTTTAACAACTTGAGGAGATCCAATGTCTACAAATTACTTCAGGAAGGACACTCCTAAACTTGATGGAACCAACTATGGGATATGGAAGATCAGGATGGAGACACATTTGAATTGCATCGGTAAAGACATCTAGGAAAGTTACAAAGAATGGTTATACTGATGTTGTAGCTGGTCAGACTACTCCAACTACCTTAGCTAAAGATGAAGAAAATGATTGCAAAGCAAGAGAAGCACTTTTGAGTGCATTATCAGATCAACAAATCATGGGATTATCAGATAGGTCTACTGCTAAAGCTATTTTGGATCATTTGGAAACACTAAATGAAGGAGATTCCATAGTTAAGATTGCAAAAATTGAAAGCTTCCGAGTCAGGTATGAACATTTGAAAATGGAAGAAGATGAAAGGATTTCTGCTTTTATGGAAAGAGTAAATGAAATTGTTTTAGGTATTAAATGTTGTGGAGGAACTTTGAGTGAGGATGAAATTGTTTCAAAAATATTAAGAGGATTACCACCAGCATATAAAATGAAGGTTACTGCTATAAATGAGTTGAGAACAATGCCTAATACATCAGTAACTAGGGATACATTGATTGGAAAACTTTCAGCCTTTGAAATTGAGGAATTTGGTCTTGTTGCTACTATAAAAACTGATTTGGCCTTTAAAGCATCAACATCTTCTGCTCCATCATTTGACAAATTAGACTGGATTGCCTTTTATGCAAGAGAACTTGAAGAAACCAGGAAGGAGAATGAAGAACTTGAAGAACTTGAAGCACTATTTGCAAGGAAAATGCCAAAAGGTCCAGTTGGAAGTAAGTATGAAGGTAAAGCACCCTTTAAATTTTTTAACTGCAATAAGATTGGTCATATGGCTTCAAGATGCCTTGATAAACATGCTAGACTAAGAGAAGAAGCAAGAAGAACATACAAGCCTAATCCTGAATATCAGAGATACAAATTTAAGAAGAACAAAGACAAATCTTGTTACATTGCTGATGAAGGTGTGACTAATGATTTTGATGAGGATCCAATAGACAATGGATGGGTTTTTGTTGCTATAACAGACGATCAACTGGCACCTACTACTCGACCGGTAGAACAAGCCCTAGCAGCTAAATTTGAAGCAAAGGATGAATGGATCATCGACTCAGGATGTTCACATCATGTGACAAGAGACAAAGGCAAATTCTTGAATTTTCAAGAATACAATGGAGGTTTAGTAAGATTTGGAGATGACAAAGCCTATTGAATCAAAGGTAAGGGTTCAATATCTCTTGATGGTAAGCATAAAACTGACAATGTCTACTATGTTGAAGGATTAAAGCATAAACTTTTAAGTGTTGGTCAATTAGTTGAGAAGGGATTTCAGTTACAATTTAAAAATGGAAAATGCAAAATCATGAATAGAACTGGTTTGGAAATTGCAATCGGTAATCAGACTAGAGGTAATATCTTTCATTTGAATAATAGTGAAAGGGCATGCTTAATTGCACATATAGATGAAAGTTGGTTATGGCATAAGAGACTATGTCATGTAAACTTTGATTACATGGTAAAAATCAGTACTTCTAAGGCAGTAAGAGATCTACCTAAAATTGTGAAACCTCAGAATACAATTTGTAAGGAATGTCAATTTGGAAAACAAGTTAGAGCTAGTTTCAAAAGTATTCCAGAAAAATCCAATAATGCTCTTGATTTAATTCACACTGATTTATGTGGTCCAGCTAGAACAAAAAGCTTACAAGGTGATAGATATTTCATGCTAATTAGTGATGATTACTCTAGAATCTGTTGGGTTACTTTTCTCATAGAGAAATCAAAAGCACTTGGAAAGTTCAAACTATTCAAAGCAATGGTTGAAAATGAAACCGGTAAGAAAATCAAATGTTTAAGATCAGATCAAGGAGGAGAATTCACATCTAAGGACTTTAATACATTCTATGAAGTGAATGGAATCAAAAGACAGTTATTAGCACCTTGGACACCACAACAGAATGGAGTTGTTGAAAGGAAAAACAAAACTATCTTGGATGCATCAAGAAGTATGTTGTCAGAAGCAAATCTAACACATATGTATTGGAGAGAGGCAGTTAGCACTACTGTCTATACATTCAACAAATTTCACATCAAAGGTGAAACCGGTAAGACCCCTCATGAACTATGGTTTGGTAATACTCCTACTCTTAAGTATTTCAGAATTTTTGGAAGTAAATGTTATATTAGAAGAGATGAGTATATTGGCAAATTTGATCCTAGAAGTGATGAAGGAATATTTCTTGGTTATTCATCCAAGAGAAAGGCATATAGATGTTTTAATAGGAGATTGCAGAAAATTGTTGAGAGTACAAATGTAAAGATTGATGAACAATTCAGAGGAACTTCAAGGTATATAGACTCTGAACCAGCAACATAAATTGTGACAAATGATACTCGTGACCTTATGACCTCACATCTTCAAATGTCGAGAAAATTTTCAAATCTTCATCGAAAGTTGAGCAAAAATCTTTTCAACTAAAGAAAATCAAATAAGACCTCATCGCTAGGGGCATCTCAACTTCATCGCTTTATATCAAGTTGAGATTTCTGAATCAAATCAATCTCTAGGGGCATATTAGTTTCAACGCTTCATATCAAGCTGATATTTGTCTTCATCTGAATCAATCTCTTAACATTAATCAGTTTCATAGCTTTTCATCAAGCTGATTATTCGTTTAAACTCAATCAAGGGTTTAAAGAGTTTCTTTGATCACACTAAATCTAAGCAGGTGTTTAGTTTCATCATTTCTTGATCAAGCTGAACAATTTATCTTCGCTCATTGTATCTTGATCAATCAAGTTCAAGATCAATTTTTATCATCACTCACTGTGTCTAGATCAATCAAGTTCTAGATCAGTAAGATCCACTTCTTGATCAATCAAGTTCAAGTTCAGTATCTTTTGTTTTCTATCGTTCCTAAGTTCAATCAAGTTCGGGATCGATATCGATTTAATCAGACTTCATTCAACTTTGTCACTTCGAATCAAGCTTAACACCTCACTTTTCATCTGGTTCGTGATCAGACATTAACTATTCTTTGAACCAATGCGTTGCTCACACATTAATTCAAAGAGGGGCAAATGTAATACCCTAAAAATGGTCATCTAAACCATGGGCCCCTAATCTCGACAATGTCACCAAGGTCCTAACGAAAGGTAATTAAATAAACCTTGAGCACACAATTAATCCTTTAATTATCAAATGTCACATGGCAAATTAATCAACTAATATTAATTAAATATTTATTTAATTAATTGATCATTCCAAGTAAATCATTTTTAAACAAATATCTTATTTATTTTATTAAATATCCTAGCATATTTAATTAAATAAATCAATTTGCTATTAAACCATTAAAAAGAGGAATTAATTTAATTAAATAAATATCATCACAAATCTTCAAAAAAGGAAACAAATCAAGAAAGAGGAATTGGAAATTATGAGCACAAATCTTCAAAAAAAGAATTAATTGACAAAAAAGAATTAAAATTTGAGAAAAGAAATCAATTGGAGATAATCTTGAAAAAAATAAATTAAAAATTGATAAATAATCTCAAAGAAAGCAATTAAAACAATTAAATCTTAAAATTGAATGAAATAGAGAATAAATCAGTTTTTTCTTGATTTATCTTAATTTTAGTTCAATTTCCTTTAAAACTAAGAAAGCATCCAATCACATCAATTCACGTGGATTGTGCTTCCTCTTGGAAAATTTTGACCGCTCATCATTAGTTGATCTTAGCCGTTGGTTTCTTTATGAATTTTCTATAAATTCAGGCTCTCATCTCTCATTCAGAGAGGCTGGAGAATTTATTGTTATTATATTGTTTTTGCTCTAGGTTCATTGAGAATTTGCATTGGAATATTGCATATTTATTATTTCATATTGATTAAATCATTTAGCTTAATATTGCTTAAATCTTGTTAGATCAATGTTGCATCCATCTAGCATTCATCATTATCATATAGATAAAATCTTTCATCTTGATGTTGTCTAGTCACTGGTATTGCTAAATAATCTGAGAGAAGTCTTATACTCGCATCTTTTAGAAGGCAATGGGTCGATTTGTTATGGTTTACTATTCATTGATTATATTTGATTAATGATGCATGTAATGACTTGATTGAAGTGTTGTGTCTTGCAGATACAGGTTCTTATTCCATTTTTCACACACACACTTACAGGGGCCTGAGTTAAATTACACAATCACTGAAAAAGAAATGTTAGCTGTTATATATGCACTCAACAAATTTAGGCACTATATCACAGGATATCCCATATTTGTGCATACAGATCATACTGCAATCAAATATCTCATGAATAAGCCTTCAATTACTGGTAGATTGGCTCACTGGTTATTGCTGATGCAGGAATTTGATATCACAATTTTTGATAAACTAGGGAAGTCTAATGTGGTTGTAGACTATATTTCAAGACTTCAGTTACAAGAAGATTCTACGATGATAGATGATGCTTTTCCAAATGAACATTTATTTCTCATCCAAGCTCATACTCCCTGGTATGCTAATATTGCCAACTATTTAGCTACTACTAAAATGCCAATTCATTTCTCTCCTAAAGAAAGAAGATTGTTAGTTGAAAGAAGTTTTAACTTCTCATGGATTGTTGATTGTTTGTTTTATACTGGGCCTGACCAAGTCATGAGAAGATGTGTGAGAGAAGATGAAACATATGATATCTTGCATGCATGTCATGATGAGCCATGTGGAGGATATTTTGCTGCCAAAAGAACAACACTCAAAATACTAAATACAGGATACTATTGGCCCACATTACACAAGGATGTAGCATAGTATACAAGGAAATGTGACAGATGCCAGCGTATGGGAAGACCTACAAAATTTGATGAGATGCCATTATATCCACAAATATTAGTAGCACCATTTGATAAATGGGGTTTAGATTTTGTTGGCCCAATTGATTCACCTTCTAATGGCAAATCCTACATTTTGGTATGTACAAACTATGTAACAAAATGGGTGGAAGCTCGTGCCATGACACATGTAAGAGATAATAAGGTGGTTGAGTTTCTTTATGAAGAGTTATTTACAACATATAGAGTACCAAGAGAGATTGTCTCAGACCAGGGACCTCAATTTACTTCAACATTGATAGCAGCTTTGGTCAATGAATGCAATATAAGGCATAGAAAATATACTCCATATCATCCACAAGCTAATGGACAGGTAGAAGTTACAAATAAGGAGCTTGAGGCTATTCTTACCACAACAATATCTGTTCATAAAAAAGACTGGTCTCATAGGCTTTCAAAAGCAATTTGGGCATACAGAACAACTTGGAAAACACCAATTGGTTTTACACCTTTTGAGATGGTTTATGGAAAAGCAACAATGATGCCTATTGAATTTGAGCATAAAACTCTAAGGACAACTTTGTAATTAAATATGACATTATCTAAAGCATAGAAAGAACGTATTCAACAATTGAATACTCTAGACGAATGGAGGAAAATGGTTGTCCAGCAGACAGAACTGCTTCAAAATCAAAGAGCAAAGTGGCATGATAAGTATATCAAAGAGAAGAAGTTCAAAGTAGATGAATGGGCACTACTGTATGATTCCAGATATAAAGATGTTATAATTCTCAATGAATGGGTACTACTATTCGTTTGACCATAATTGATCCTGTTCGCTTTAGGCTTTTGGTGAATGGTCACTGACTGCTTCTGTATCATAAACTGACCACTAAAGAGGAGTTCCTGCAGCAATTTGACCAAAAGGATGAAACAAAGGTTCCTGCAGCAACTAATAAGGTTCCTATAGCAACTGACAAGGATCTTGCAGCAACTAATCAGCTTCCTTCTGCAATTGAGCAAAGTAATAAAGGTAAGGTTCCTGCAGCCACTACAGTGAACATGCTTGCTGCTTCATAATTCTTCTCGCATCATTTCACAATAAATATTTCCATATCTTATGGGAATATTCTTCTCTGTAAATAAAATTCCATCCACATCATTCCATCCCACTTTCTTATCTGTCATTTCGTCGTCATTTTTGTATGACTGCAGGTATGCACATATTATGTTTTGTTTTAATTACACATTTATTATTTCATTATGATTAAGCCTTTCTAAATCTGTGTACACTCCCCAAAATCTTGTCAGCTTGTGTGGACACGTGCTAGGTTAAGTTGGGGGGGGGGGTGCTTTATGGTTCAGTTTCCAAAAGTTAGTGATTATCCATCCTTTTTGGTACTTAGAATTGATTGCTTGTCGTCATTGCTTAACAAGTTATTGTTTCACGCAAGGAAATAATAAATTCTACTGCCGAAATTGAGATATGTATGGAATTTTCAATCTAGCAAGTCTGTCGGATATTTTGTTCCTCTGTTTCTCAGATGCAGAGTGTTCTATACTAGAAAAGTAAGAGATGGGTGGTGTTCCAATCCGCCATGAGCCAATAGTCCATGAAGTGTTGCTGCAGGATGCTCTTTGTGAGCATTATTTTAGACACCATGGCTGGATTGATTAGTTTTTGAAAATCAAAGACTTTAATGAAGAAATAGTTGCAGAATTTATGCATTCCTTTAACAAATGAGAAGCTATGGTTAAAGGTTTAAGGGTTATTACTATGGAGCAGTGAATTGTAGTACCCTTGCCCTAATCAATTTCTAATCTCAGTTTAATCTTGGTTAGTTATCATATATAATGATTATAGTCAGATGTTTTTATTAAGTGCATATCTGTTAATGTGTTTCCGCACTAGTTGTATGCAAGTTGTTCAGTGTTCCTATTTCGTGGTATTAATATCGGGCTAATGCTTTCATTAAGTTTATATATGTATGCATGTATGACTCTTGGTTGCAGGAGATTTCAGGTACAATGTTGCATGAGTGCGAGGTTCGTCTTCACCTGGACTTGCAAGTTTGAGTGTACCTCTTTAATCCTTAGAGTTGGATTAGGTGGTCATAAGACCCTAGTTGACCATAGTCATGCTCAAGTGAGCATCGTCAGTTGTCGTCGGTATTCCCTTTTTGTTTGGGTTTGCGAGTCATCTGTCTGGTTGACCTTCTTGGTTTGCGTGTTTGGTGTGTATGGTTAAATTAAGTAAATAGTCCTTAGTATTTAATTTGATTAAATATGTGTTTGTGCATTAAAGATTAATGGACTAAATTAAACAAGATTGCTTTATGTGATTTATCATTAAATTGGATTGCTCGATTTAAATTGGGAGCAAGTTCAACTAAATGGTTAAATTTAAATATTAAATGTATTATGTTTATGCCTAAGAAAAGAAAGATCTAATTTTAATTGAAATAGAATTAATTTTATCTTCTTGGCATTTTTGAAATGGAAAGGTTAAATTTAATTAATTGAGAAAATCATTTTTAAATTTGAAAGGCAAGTTTAATTTGTTGATATAGTTTAAAAGAATCATTTTTGTGAATTATTTTAAATAAAAATTTTAATTCCAAAAATGAAATTTTTTTGGTCAACCTTTCCCTTATAACCTAGACTTTTGGAAATTTTGGGGATGGAATTTTTTTGGACAAAAATATAATTTTGGAAAAATATTTTGGAGGAAATTTGGGGGTTTTGGGAGGAAGAAGGTTTTTGGAGCTTGCAGGTTGGGCTCTCCTTCAAATCTCTTCCAGGAATGCGTATGGAGGTAGGAATTACCTTATTTGTCTTCCTTGTTACCAAAGAAATGGTCTGTGGTTGAAAGAAAAAAGTTTGTTGTTAAAAAAATCAAGCTTTCAAATTGATTTTAGATTTAATTTGGATATGTGATTTTAAAACTATGCATATGACTGGTGTTCTTGCAAAAATAGTTGAATCATTGTGTTAAAAATGATTCTTTTTGCCCATATATGGATTTTTGTTGAAAAAAACTTATTTGGGGTTTTGATATTCCTCAATTTGTTTTGGGTGTTTGAAACACATTTGTGTTTGGAAGGAAGAATACCCATCAAAAAAAAAATGAAACCAAAACATATTTCATACCAAACTGATTTTCATGGCAAATCGAAATTGTGTTTTATAAAAAAAAAAAAAAAAAAGAATATTTTAGTCTCTGGGAGACTGTATTTTTTTTACTGTGCATTTTATATAGTAAAATGTTTTTAAAAAAAAAAAATTTTAAAAAATAAATAATTTATACCCATGTGGCAGGGCACAAACCCCCACCATGCGGGAGGTAGCTTGCTACCATGGTAGCGGACTGGTAGCAACGCTGCCCATGGCAGCCGCTTGCTACCATTTGGTAGCAGCGCTACCGTGGGTAGCGTGAGCTCCCAAGGGGGGGCCCACGTGGGTACCCTCCCTCCCCTTATAAAATGATTTTTGTTTTCTTAAAAAAAAAAAAAAAAGGTGTTTTTTTTTATATGTTTTTTTTTTAATAAAAAAATATATATATTATAATTTAATATTATAATAAATGTATTTTTAATTAAGTTTATTTTTAATTATGATTAAATATTCATTAAGTAATAAACTATGATTAATTTGTTATTAATTATTTGTATAATGGAAAGTGTACATTAATTAATGCTCAAATTTTATTTTATTATTAATGAATATTTTTTTCTAATTAAATACTTAATTTGTTAATTCTGTCATTAATTATTAATTTGTTATATTTAATTAATCGTGGATTAATAAATATATTCATTAATTAATAGTTAATTTTGGATTCTTCTATATGTGCGTAAGGAAGTAATTTTTGGATTTTGGAAATGATTATCTTCATTTGGATTCCGTATATATTTATGTTTCCTTGATCCGTATAGTGTAAATGGGCTTGGAAAATATGAAACTGTAGAGATTGGTTTTGAACCAGTATGTCAATGATGTTTTAATTGGAGATTAAATACCTTATTTAATTGGTTAATGGTTGTCTGATTTTATTAATGTGAAATTGCTTTAATAATTCTTAGTGGTGTATTTATGTATGTTCGATGCAAATGAACATCAATGAGTTAGAAAACCAAGAACAACCTATACCTATATGAGGTAGATAACTGCAATCTAATATGGATCATGTAGAAAACTTGATCGACTTTTAATGTTTAGATCAATTCGGAAAAGATTGTATCTGCTGAATATTACCTATGCGAGTTTAATTTATGTATTCGCTTTTGCTTATGTAATGGCAAGTCATGCTTTGTTTGATAGGACCCTGTCGTATGGATTGATTTGGGGTACCTGTTTCAGTCCTCGGTTCCGAGTTGACTGTTGTTTTGTGGTAGTGTCGTATTTGGTCATATCCTTTGTGTGGGTGTCGAATGATGATTCGTGTTTGACCATGGTTGGTCAGGTCTCTGGTTAGAGTACCATCAGTAAGTGTACCTCTTTTGAGTCGCATTTAACCAAATGGATGTTCCCTCCTTTTTAAACTCCGTTTGTCTGACCATGTCTATTCCTTGGTTTTTTAGTTCTTCTGAGTATAGTCTAGTGTCGTATGGGAAAGTGGCTTTCGATTGGGGGCGGCGCCCAAAGTAGTTGTTGGGTAACCCATCGAAAGTGAGTCTAATAAGTGATAACCTAACAGTAGATTAGAATGTAATCTCTAAGTAAGATAATTGTGCCTCACACATAGGACGAGTGCTAACACAGACTCGACATGTTGTGAGAAGGCCTGAAATGGCAAACCATCATCCTTGTCTTTACGAGAGGATGTGTGGGTCCACATGAAGCTTGGATGGGCTGGAGGTTCAGATTAGGTTGCCAGGGTAACCCAGTGTATGGGGCCGGAACCTATGAAGACCTGTCATGGTAACCATACCAGGTTGTGTGATGACGCTTGTCCCTACGTTCGCTAGTGTGTTGTTGTATTGCCTGATAGGAGTACCTTTGTGGGTTGTCCTTTTGTCTATACCCTTGTGAGTACTTGGTTTCATGTTAGACCTTGGGTGGTGATGACTCAGTTTTGTCGATGCTCTCCTGGACCTTTGTATTAGCTCTGATTATGTTCAGCTGGATCCTTTCCTTTTCAAGGATCGTTTATGTATTAATTGACCGATGCGGTCATTTGTATATTGATTATGTTTTGCCTTGATGGCAGGATTGTAAATTATGAGAACCTCATGTATACTTAACCTTATTATTTATTAGAGGAGTCTTGCAGTTGAGCAGACCCGAAGATGTAGCCCTTTAGGGGTGAACTTCAAGATCATCTTGGTGTTATGTGATGCTTTTATTTCTTATATTTCATGTTTAGTGTTAGCATGTATGAATGCCATTTTGATCGAATGCATAAGTGGTTTAGATGAGATTTATCATAGATGCATGTATGCAATCGTCTTTTAAAAATGCAGTAAATTGGAATATGAAAGAATGTAACTTAGAGTAATGGAATCTATTCAGTTGTTGTTAAGGAAATTAAATATGCATGGAAAGACCGTGTATGTTTATGATAAAATTCTAGTGTGTTAGAATAGTAGATGCATGGCTTATATTTTAATGAAAAGCTTGAATGTAAAGTATGAATGAATCATAATGGATAAACATTAGCATGTGATTTATATTTCCATCTTTTGAAAGTAATTATCCTTGTTTAAGTATTATCTCGTTATAAGATAATCAACTTATTGGATTAATTGTGTGAGTTAAGTGAATTGTGAAATTTAAGTAATCTCATTGGGAAACTCTTTAGGTGTTAGTTTATGTCTTCCGCTATGTAATCTAAATCTTTGATATCTTGTTGTATCTTAATGTTGTGTTTATCTTAAAAAAAAAAAAAATTATTGCACTCTATTCTTGTGTTATGGCTTAATCCCTTCGGGGTTTCCTGGCGGCACATTACATGAATAGCTGAAGTAACAGGGTTGCCGCAATAAGGAGAATCATTTCCAGAATCAAAAGATGCAAGGAGCGCCAGGGAAGAACTTATAATTCCCACAGATGGACCTCTAACAATGGACAAGTAAGGAACTAGAAGAGTTTCCCTGCCAGCAGAGTGGCCTCAAGTAGCTTTGTATGTCATGAAATACATTACTTGTGAAGGGAGATATTCAAATATACATTCACCACATTTTAAATTACTTAGTCATTTACGGCATGGCCAGAGGGTGAATGTCCCTAATTTTCTATACCACCTCATTTCTACAAGTGCTAAGGAGACACGTAAAAATGGAAATCATTCTGTTAGCCATCATGGATTTGTTAAACTGCTTGTAGAATATTCCCTTAGAGACATTTCATAGATGGAATGGGGAGTATTTGAGGATATACTACAGTTAAGGGTTAAAGATGCCCCTATTGAAAATGCTCCTATTGCAGAGAATCTGCCAGTTGAAGAAGAAAATGTTGCAGAACCCTCTTCCCCCATAGTTGCTACAGAGGATGATTTTCTTGTTGTTGAAGGAGTTGTGGTTAATGTGGAAGAAGAGAGGGGTGAAGCAAATGTGGAGCAACCCTCCACTTCTCTTCAAAGAGAGTCACCAATTTCTAAGAGGAAAGGGAAGGAACCTATGGCCCAACCGCATGCAACTCAAATTTCTCCTACAGTCAAGAGACGTAGGGAAAAAAGAAAAACTCATGTAGCAACTGAAACCATTCCTGCAGCCACTCCAAAAGTTTATGGGAGAAGAACACGAAGTAGGACACAGAAAGCTCATCCAGTAGGTGATCCGATAGAGGTTATTGCAGTGGAAACATTAGAAGAAGGAAGCCCTGCAAATATTGAAATACAAGAAGAAGGAAGCCTTGTGGATGTTGAAATCCAGGTAGAAGTTGATGAAGATAGACCGTCAAATCTTGCTTTTGTGGCACAACAACTTGAGGAGGTTATTGAAGAAATTCCACAGCATCTTGAAGAAATTGTTTGAGATATTTCACATCAGTTTGAGGAGAACGTTGGAGAGATACCAACACAGATTGATGAAATTATTGAAGAGATCCCATGGCCTAAGGTAACACCTATTAGACCTCCTTCATCCCTAAGCAGTTTATCTATTGCTTTAACATTTTATAGACAATGGGAAATAGAGAGGGATAGATTGCAAGAGATTATTGATAAACAGAAAAAAGAAATTTAAAAGAGGGATAACAAAATTGAGGAATTAGAGGCTAAGGTGGAAACAATTGCAGGTATGGTCCCCGAGTTGATATAATGTAGGGCACCTCCAAGGGTTTATGTTGTGCATCTGAAGGAGCAGTATTTGAATTTCAAATTGAACCACATTATTAGGGAGCTTTGCCCCTCTTTAGAAACATCTCAAGAATTCTTTTATGCTTACCAAACCTCTCCACCAGCTGTGAAGAATTTTCTATGTGAATTTTATTTACATAGCTATGTTGTACCCTCAGACAGTGAGTGGAACCCTTTATTATATATTGGGCATATCCATATCAAAGCTTTAATGTCATGGATCCAAAATGAGATCAGCATGGGGGCACAAGCCAAAGCATATAAAGATTTAGAGTTTGACTGTCCAATGCCATTAAGGAAAGAATCAAAAGAACCAAGAGTTCTTTATTATGAATGGCATAAATTACTTGTAAGGGATGATGTTAGGAAAATAGTGCTTCCAATGAGAGAAGAGATATACCAGGCATATGAGCATTTAGTTTAGACTGACAATGCAGCTACAATAAATGGGTTAACTCAGCTCTGGAATAACTTACCAAATAAATTGAAGCAGGGGGGAACCTTATTCACTGTAAAATTTTCAAGAAGCTATGCAAAGAGCCCCTAGATATATACAGTTAGGCAGAGAGAAGACCAACAACTAGCTACCACTGATCTTTCAGCCTCCTATTCTCATGTGGCTACTATTGTGATGTCAGCCTACGGATTAGTCTTATAATGCAATTACAGAAGAATTAGCCAGATGGTCCAGGCTGGAAAAGATGAAAGGATTCTACTGGAATTTAGCTTCAGGAGGAATAGGTCAAGGAGCCATTGGTGATCTGAGAGTTAATGCAAGAGTTACAAATTTTCCTTTTGTTGTAGGATCAGCAAGCTCTTAAAGTTGGGGGGCATGATAAGTTGAGACTTTGTCATATTTTTATCCTTAGAACTCTTGAGTTTTTGACAATCTTTTGGTTTGCATAGTAGTAGTGATGTATTGAAAATTGACTATATGTATTCCATATTTTAAGCCTGAACTTATTAAATCATGTTTAATCTTTGCCAGTCTATTCCTACAGCCATGCCATTTATTCCTGCAGCCATGTGATTTGTTCCTATTTCCATGCGGATTATTTAGGGCAATATCATATGTGAATTAATAGATGTGTTAATTAAATAAAATGTGTATGTATGTCCTTGTATGTTATTTCTATTGTAGTGTAGGTAATAAATGATGTCGTGGTGGATATTTGCCTATCACGCCTAATGAAGGGAAGGATACGTAAGAGATAACTGAAGATCAAACTGTAGAAGAGCTGAGCAAGCGTAAGGGATGGCATAAGCGGAGTATTCAAGCGACACTACCAATGTATAACTTTAGTGGGAATTAAATTTGCAAATACTGCCACGACATGCAATGAGTATGGTTTGGTTTAGATCCACGTTTCCTATAGGATAACTCTAGTTATCTCTTCTATCGGTCAATCATCTGCCTCTTCTTCTAGGCGTGATTTGTGTTGTCTATTGTAGTTAATTTCTTTTTAATAAGAATATCTTCTTCTTCTCAGGGTTAATTAGATGGAAGGGAGAATAATAGAGCAGAGGATTTTTTATAATCATTCTTGAGTTTCTTTTCATATTAAAAACTATGTAATCACTTTCAGAAAGCAATGAATAAAGTTATGTTACTCTGATCTGTTAAGAGTTGTTTTCAGGAAGCCTAGTATCACTCATCCAAGGGGGCCCACTTGGTGAGTGTGTTGGGACTCATCAAATTTGAAACACAAGTTTAGAGGCCCAATTCAATTTTTTGCTCTGCATGTCAAAAAAGTACCTAAATGAGTCAGTTTGAATGGCCTAGTTTGCGAGAGGGTAAAATGGAGCCGGTTGATTTTCAGAGGGTAAGGCTCAGGATTCATGTCCCACACCTTTCATTTGGCCTATTCAATGATGTGCAACTTTCAAAATTCAATTTGGATAAGTTTATGAGGTACCCATTTTGAGGGGTGAGCTGAAAGTGCATTTTAGGCACAAATGCAGATTTTATTGAGTAGCCTTCCTTAAGTGATTACATATTTTTCCCTATTGATTTTCATGATGAATTTTAAAATGGATTGAATTCTATGCATAAATGTTAGTTAGCTTGTAAAATTTCAAGTTCTAACGAATCCATTTGCTCAGTTTTTGAAGTCAAATCCATTTGTAGTTTGTGTGTTTTGGCAAGTCCCTGTTTCAACAGCTACTCAGAGCCCTGTTTTGCACAAGTGTAAAAGTTGCCTCAGTAAGCATCACATCATAATGTTTGTTCTGAGTTAATGCTGATATAAATGATGAGCTATGTTTCTAGTTTCATGCTCCTACCAATCCATTTAGTCGGTTTTCAAAAGGGTGTCCCCCCTAGGTCTAGCAGAACCTGAAGTGCTGGAGGATCATTAGGATCCTATGTTATGTTGTCCAAGCCCTGAAGTGTTTCATGGATTGAGATTGGCCATCTCATAGATAGATTTGTAGGTGTTCTTGGGTTATCACTTTTGGTAAACAACAAAAATGGCGACTCTGCTGGGGAATAAATGGATATAAATGCTTGATTGATATGGTTAGAGGTTGAATGTGTTCCTAGTCCTGTCAATTTCATATACAGCCAATCTGTCCATTGTGTATGCACAGAGTGTAAATTGATTTTATGGTGAAGAAAATGCTCCTTGTTCTGGATCTGTAGAATGATATGTGTTTCATGTCATATTTTATGAAAGGTAACGGTAAATTGTATTTGTTCAAAGTTGTAAGAAGCTCTTGCAGCTATGTGCGAATTTTTCCCCAATTCCTTATTGGGTGGTGACTCTGTGGTTCATACTAGTGTTAAATAGCCTAGAAGGGTGTTTATTGCAGCAAGATTGAAAGAGAAATAGAGAATTAAATAAGTGTTGGATGGCATTCTGTTGTTCAAATTATCCTCTGTGCAAGAGGTGGCGACTCTGATGTAAAAGACTGTGCTAAAAGTGAAGTAAATCTCCAGATCTACAAGTCTTACAGCTGCAAATCTCTAGGTATTTTTCAAAGGTTTCAAATGCAAAGATGTTTGTTCTGAAATTCTAAATGTGTAAAATAGTTTTCCCATTAAGTGAATAGCACTAATAAAGAGGGAAAGAGGGGATTTCAAAGTCCATTTGCATATCCATTCTGCTGAAATATTCAGAGTATATTATCTTTCGTAGTATGCAAATTTGGAAAATCTCTGTGTCAAGCAATGCTGTGAAATAGTTTCAATATAAGGATACTTGCTTGAAGTTTTTATCCAAAGTTATATAATCATTTGTGGAAGTAAGGAAGAAATGTGTAGTGAATTTTTACAGCCCCAATCTTATCCACATATGACCATGCCTATTGAAATGTCCCAACCATGTAATGGGAAGAGTTTCAATATGAAGTATTATGCTGCTCTAAACTTTGAAGGTATCCCGGGTTACCTAAATCCCATGCCCATAGAAATCAGAAAGTATTTGCCCATATTCAGTGGGAAGAAATCAAAATCAACATGTCAACATGTTAAAAGATTTTTAGATTTGATAGGAGAGTTTGAAATTTGCCAAGAAGATGTATGCATGAAATTGTTTATTCAGTCATTGAAAGAGGATGCATGAGATTGGTTCTCTTTTTTGCCAGTGAATTCTATTACCTCATGGGAAGAATTGGTTTCAGATTTCATGGATCAATTTGATGAGAAGGTGAGTGATTCCAACTTGCTGAAAGAATTCACTTATATACAAATCAGGGAAGATGAATTGGTACCAACATTTAATATCAGATTTTTGCAAGCTTTGTCCAAAACTTCCAGAAAGTATAAACTTGATGATAAAGCATGTCTGGATGTTTATATGAGTGCTTTTGGTAAGAAGATGGGTTTCCTATTGAGAAACAAAGAACCCAAAACCTTGTATGAAGCTTTTAACACAGCTAGGGACATGGAAAATAATTTGAAATTTGGGATAGCTAAGAGGTTTGTGTTTGTTGTGGTTTCTTGTCAAAGTACCTTCAATGGTGAAATACCATGTGAGACTCAGCAATTCATTCTGTGTCCAAGTGCATCAAGCTTTGCAGTTCCAAACGGTTTGTTTGATGCATGTGTTTTAGATTTAAATGAGAGTCAAGAACCTCTGCTTTTAATGCCGGTTGTCTCTCATAGTAATGATGGAATGATTAGTGTGCAATGTTGTGAAAATGTTGATACAGAGATAGATATATACAAGGGATATGTACCATTTGATTTGTATGCCGGTTATGCTGATTATGTGGCTGCCAATTACCAAGTGAATCATGCATTTCTCCAGGATAACATTAATGAAAATAATGATGGTGATGACTATCAATCTTTACATGCTACTGATGTATTTGATGTTGAAATACCAAATACAGAGGGATTACCAAGTGTTGCTATTTGTGCAAGTGAAAATGTGCAATATGATGAAAATCCGAATTGTTTAGTGCAAACAATTGTTGACCCTCACTTAAACATTGATAATGTCACTTGTGTTGAGGATGAAGTAAATGTATTTTCAGATTTCACTTCAGATTTTACTTCTTGTAATCATGTTGATGATCTTTTTATCTTGAAATTTATGCACAAGGTTAATTTAGAAAATTTCAAGGGTGCACATGATTGCAATGAAAATATAGCACACATGGATGGACAATTTTTTACGGAATCTCAAATGGAACAACAAAGTGCAATGCAAGTCTAGAAGATTGTAGAACTTAAGAAAGCTCTTGAGGTTGTGGATAAGAAGGTTCAGATATTGGAGAGCCTTCGAGTTGCTGATGAAGACCTTCTGCAATATAGTGAAGAGAATTGTTTAGAAAAGGACTGTGAACTGAATGTTTGTATACTTGATGAACAACATGTTGATCTAACAGATGGTTTTATGATAGAAAATTTTAGTGGACATGCTGAAAACTCATTTGATGAAGTAAATTGCAGCAATGTTCATTTTCATTCTTTGGCTGATGACAAGTGTTCTATTGGTGAAGAAGATCAATTGTGGCAAGATAAGTATGATTATCTTGATTTTTAGAATGATGGTCATAGGATGAAATCTTATGAATGTGAACATGGAACACTAAGGATTGTTCTAGACGAGTTTCAATTTCTTCTTTGTTTGATGAAGATGATTATGATGATCAGATGGATGGCGTCTTTAGCAATTTTACTAATGCTTTGTTCAATGTTGATATAGATACGGACCAGCCACTTTAGTGTTATAATGTTCATAAGGGGATTCTTCATTTTGTCTCTAACCCTTTGTATGAAGAAATAACTGATCATCCAGATGTTGTAAATGATGAACCAGTCCATAATACTGATGAAATTCCAAACAGCAATAGCATGGGTTGTAAAAAATTATTTCATGATGAAGGTAAGAGGCATGGGTTGTGTGATGATCATTTAAAACCACAAATGAGAGTGTTTTAGGTGGATGTAAGCCTAAAAGAGAAAGAGTTAGTTGAGGATTTACTTCAACCGGAGGTATGCATTCTTTTCCATGAATGGGATGTTGAGAATGCAGAGGTTTTCAATTTGATAAGCAAGGATAGTATGAGGTGTGATCAGCATAATGAAGTGTCACGTCTAGATTGTAACATGTATGTTCCTTGTTTGCATCAGTTGACTAGTAATGCCCCTCATTTTATTGATTTAAATGATAATAAGGCATGTGCTGATAAGAATTACAATGTCAAAAATGAATGTTTTTTTTTTGAAGTTCAGCATGATGATGTCCTTGCAAATGACAGAGTTGAGTGGGATAGTGAAGTGTATGGCAGCTTGTGGGAAAGCCTTTATAGTGGGTTGTCTCATGGTTTTATTTTTGTTGAAGTAGTGTGTGATCACAAAGTTCAAAATTAGACCAAAGGTATGCACACTAGTTGTTTCAGTAATGAGACAAAAGAGGTGGATTATAAAAGCTATGCTCAGTTGTTATTGAAAGGTGCCTTTGTTTGGATTATAACATCAGGTGATGAGAATCAGATTTTTGACAGAGGTAAATGCTAAGATTGTTTGAGCAACTTATGATTCAGTTTTAAGCATGTTTGTATATTTTGTATAGTTGCTTTTTTTCAGTTGTGTGGTTTTCAATAAAGTGCCCTGATGTTTGGGTTGAATAAGGAAGCCCTATTTTTGAAATGAGATGAGAAGAGAAGAATGATCCATTTTTGGGTGGTCTGCTTAACCGAAGATATCTGGATTCTTGTGTTGATCTTGCAATCAAAAATCCCTAGTCAGAGCCACTGTTGGGACTCATCAAATTTGAAACACAATTTTAGAGGCCCAATTCAAATTTTTGCTCTGCATGTCAGAAAAGTACCTAAATGAGTCAGTTTGAATGGCCTAGTTTGCGAGAGGGTAAAATGGAGCCGGTTGATTTTTAGAGGGTAAGGCTCGGGATTCATGTCCCACACCTTTCATTTGGCCTATTAAGTGATGTGCAACTTTTAGAATTCAATTTGGATAAGTTTATGAGGTACCCATTTTGAGGGGTGAGCTGAAAGTGCATTTTAGGCTCAAATGCAGATTTTATTGAGTAGCCTTCTTTGAGCGATTACATCTTTTGCCCTGTTGATTGTCATTATGAATTTCAAAATGGATTGGATTCTATGCATAAATTTTGGTTAGCTTGTAAAATTTCAAGTTCTAATGAATCCATTTGCTCAGTTTTTGAAGTCAAATCCATTTGTAGTTTGTGTGTTTTGGCAAGTCCCTGTGTCGACAGCTAGTCAGAGCCCTGTTTTGCACAAGTGTAAAAGTTGCCTCAGTAAGCGTCACATCATAATGTTTGTTCTGAGTTAATGTTGATATAAATGATGAGCTATGTTTCCAGTTTCAGGCTCCTACCAATCCGTTTAGTCGGTTTTCAAAAGGGTGTCCCCCCTAGGTCTAGCAGAACCTGAAGTGTAGGAGGATCATTAGGATCCTATGTTATGTTGTCCAAGCCCTGAAGTGTTTCATGGATTGAGATTGGCTGTCTCATAGATATATTTGTAGGTGTTCTTGGGTTATCACTTTTGGTGAACAACAGAGTGATCCTATGTGTTCGTTAAAATTAGTTTTCTTTCCTTAGCTGTAGTAGAAGTTCTTGTGTTGATTGTTCCTGCAGCCACTAGAAACAGATCCACTGACTATTCTTGCAGCCAAGCTAGAACAAATTAATTTCTATTTATCCATATTGAATTTATCCAACATTGTTTTTATGAATTTATTCATAATTTTTCCTATAGCCTTTCCATAGTTTCCATTCTTGTTTACCTTTTTTTGCATAATGTTAGTTGTAGTAATGCAGAATAGATGTTGTGGGAACTTAGTGCATATATAGTGCAGGCCCATTTTAAGTACTACGTCCATGGGTTGACAATCAAATGAACACTAGCTATGGAAACAATGACTTTACCAAATGAATGTCCAAACTTCAGATTGAGACTTCAATTAGAGTTATTATTCTTATTGTTTGGGTGAACAAGTTGCATTGTCATTCTTTAGGATTTTATCTTGTCATTCCTTAATCCAATTTGTCAAAAAAAATTCAAAAACATAGGTTGCATTTGTCATCCTCAATTGCATTTTTTCATTTTCAAATTTCTCAAAATCCAATAAAAATAGGGTTGCACTTTCATCCCTAAACTTCAAAAAAAAAATGGCATATAGCACAATGGTTGAAACAAGCTCTCAAACTTCTAGGAGACAACATTACCCTTATCAAACCTCCAACTTTCATGGGACCATGTCATTGCAACGAAACAATGAATCATCTCAATCCAACATATACATGTCCCAAAATGTGCATCAAACTTATCAAGAACAAACAAGTGTCATACCTATTTCTCCATCACTTTAAGATAAACTATCTCAAGAAATAGAGATCTTGGAATAAAATGTTAAAAAAGGTGAAGAGAGCAGATCCCAGATGTTCAAACTATTTCAAAACTTTGGAGATCCCATTACAAACCTAGAGCCAATTGATGTGCGAGCTCTTATTATGAAATCAAACATACCAACTATTCTCACACAAATAAACATGAGAAACCAATATCAACAACAAACACATCCAACAATTCAAGTCCAACAACCAATACAACAAATGACACAACTCTCAGCACCACAAATTGCACAAACAAGTCAACCACTACCAAAGTCACACACAATTACACAATCAATTTTTCCTTCAATCACATCACATGTCTATGAATATCCTCCTATATCTTCAAATACACCACCAAGGTTTCCCAAATGAATTCAAGTGTATTTACAAACATGTCACCCTTTGGACATAAATCAAACATGGTCAATGTATCACCTATCATGCAACAAGGCCATCTTCCCATGTCTAGCAATGTCTCTTCTCGTCAAGACTTTGCACCTCAAGTAGCCTCCATATCTTCCATCATTTCTTTATACTCTGAAGTCACACAAGAGAATTCCACACCATCTTTATCCAATAACACAACCTCCCAGGGGCTATCCATAATATAAATCCAATATAATCTAAGTCATGATGCTAGTCCTTTCCATGCTTCATAAATTCAAGACCCAATCACATCATATACTCCTATCAAAGAGAGTCCCATTCAAAATCCTTTCTCATCAGGCCAAAGTGTTGAAACATTCCAAGAATCTCCCATGCATATCCAAACTCCTTCCCCGTGTCAAGAGGATGATCCTAAATCAGAAGAAATGAGGCCTGAAACAAATAAATATCAAGAACAAACCCTTCCATCCTACCCAATTTTTGATCAAGATCCCACCAACCAAGAATCTTATGATGATCCCCTCACTCTTTTCTATTCCATTCATAATGATACCCTTCCATCTCAAGAACAAAGTGTCCTTTCAAGTCCCATCCCATATCCACCTCCTAAACAAGATCAGGATAGCCCTTCTACCCTTCATAATAATCCATTTCCAAGCCAAGATCAAAGCATACCTTTACCTTCATGTCCTAAACAAGATCCCATTATTTCTCTAAATCCTGATCAAGATTCCTCCATCCCTTCATCTCCATGTCATAATCCTCCATTTATCTCACAAGATTTAATCTCAAATGAATTTACCATTTCTCTCAGTGATCCCAATCCCTCTACACAAGTTATTCATGAACCCCTTATCAATGAAATCACCAATCCAGATCATACTACACAGAGCAACTTGTCAGCAATTGTATGTGAGCCATCATCACATGCCAATGTGGTGATAGAAACAAGCATGGCACTAGCTAATAAAATCAACACTCAAATTGTTTCATTATCTTCTTCATGCATAAGAATAACACCAACTAATGAGATTGACACCTGGTTGGCTTCATCATCCTCTTCAAGTGCATCAATAAAAATAGGCTTAGCACCTGCTCATGTCAACTTTGAAACCAAAATCAATTTGTCTCATACACCCACACTTGAAAGATTGGGGGTAAGAGAATCTACCACAGTTGGATTTCTTTGAAAATTATAAGTCTATAGCTGAATTCATAGGTGCAAGAGATAGATTTCCCTCTGATGACCCACAAAATCCAAAAACTAAGGAAATCAACATTGGAGATGCTAAACCTGTACAGCCAGCTGAGTCCTTATATCCTATTGGAAACGACATCTTTATCCGACTCTTCAAACAAAGACCAATGAACTACCTACACAAAACTCCCCAATCCTATGAACAACATGCACCTTAAATGATATTATATCTAAGGTCTAGGTTAGTTTAGGTTTTAATTTCCATATTGCATCTCATTTTATTCAAAGAACTGCATCACATATAGTTTCCTTTTCAAATGCATCGCATTTGCAAAATTTCTGCATTAGCATATCGTAGCATCAACAAAACAAGGCAACTATCCAAGTTTATCATTTGTTTGCATTCAAGAGAAACAAGGGTCATCTCATTTCTTAGATATTTGGACATGAAGTCTTTGAGGTCCTAAGGTCATTCATTTTCAACATTACACTGTGACGATGCTTTACTTATGGTTGGGTAGTGATTTCACTATTTGAGACTTGTTAACCCAAAATATATCAATTGCTATATCTCAAACACATTAACAAAATCTCTAATTCATTTGAGACACCTAGTTAATCATATGACTAGTGAAAAATCTAACATTCTACTTCAACGCCGCTGTAATTGTCACACCCAAGTATGTTTCATTACTTACAAGTCACGACAAGAAAATAACAATAAATAAAAAAGTGTTATGCCAAATATCCACCTCAAGGCAAACGAGCAATGATATATAACTGAAATATCACGCATACAAAGTGCGACAAAAATATTGACTATGGGAACATGTAAGTAACTCCATGAAGGCTATAAACACCTGCTGGCAATGGAGGAATATTTGAGAGATTAGAGTCTATAACCTTGTCAGAGCTCTAAAAGCTTTCTGGCAGCGAGGCTCTATTTAGGATGCTTTTGAAGTTAGAATAACCCATGTAGGTATTCATATAGGATGTTAAGGATCTTTAGTGAACACAAGAATAGGAATTATCTCATTTTCATACACATGGGCAAAAGAAGATCAAAGTTTCAAGAACCAATGGAGAAGTTTTTGGCATCTCCATTTGTAAATCCTAGTCACTAAGAGTGTTAATTTAGATGTTCCAAGGGGAACTTAAGGATCGATTGACTGCTTACCTATAAAATGTTTTGTACCTCCAATTCAATTGTTGTATTACAAAATGATAAACAAACACAATCATCCTTGTTTGAATAGGAAATACATCTTCATCATGCATAATGCATTAACATAAGTCATGTAAAAAATTTATTGTCTCCACATGCATTCTGCATATCATCATGTCATATAGGTCTGCACACTAGGGGCATAGCTAAAAAAAATCATAAAATATCCTAAAAAAACCTTTAAAATCAAAAAATCAAAAACTAAAAAATCAAATCAAGAAAGCATAAACCGTCCATCAAATCAAATCAACAAGAGACAAACTCTCAAAGTCTACAATCAAACTGATCACATGTCTTGTTAATCAATTTATCAATCAAACTCTACCAAACATCAACATGTCTTATACATGGAAGGGTACACTCGAAACCAAACAGATTGGTCTTATATGGGGTATTCACTCTCTCAAACCAGACATTCCTATCAATCATCAAACTATCAAAACAATGACATGGATTAGTATGGTTGTTGGATTTTTTCCAAGTTAGTCTTATCTTTATCAATTGATGATAGGTCATGTTTCATCAAATCCAAAACATTGAAAAACAAAAATCAATCCAAAAACACTCAAATACGATACTGAAAAAAAAAACCAAAAACATTCAAATATGATCCTAAAAAAAACCAACCCAAAACATTCAAATATCAATCAGCACAATCAAAAAATCAATCAAAAAACTTGTAATAAAATGTCTCGCAAGAAACAAATACCGTAGCAGATATCCAACAAACACTTCGCACAAAGTTAACAAAGGATACGACTATGCAGTCTAACATCTGCAATCAACTGATCAAGTTGTCTTATCAATCGTATCATATCCTTATCAAGTGATCATTATCTTGTATTAAATAGAAGAGGATACACTCGAAATCAAACAAGTCAGTCTTAAACGGGGTCCGCAACTTTCTGAGATCAAATATTATCAACTATCGCATCAAACAATCAAAATGAAGACACATATCAGTATGGTTGTTGGATTTTGTCCTAGTTAGTTTTTATCTTTTATCATTTGGTGATAGGTCATGTTCCTATGCTACTCAAGGATGTCTACAAGTGACTAGAGGAGCCGGTATGGTCATGATATTTTTCTTTGTTTGTTGTTTGTGGCGTGGACCAATAAAGTTATGGGGTAATAGTTCCGGTGGGTATCTGTGTTGGTACGTTCATTCAACAAATATCCTATGCAAAGGTCAAGGATAGTTATGCTTGTGACTATCCCACATATCTTGAAGCCTGGCATTATTCTTAGAATGGAGGGTTTCACTCTTTGTCTGCTACATGTGTGTTTCTTCAATGTGATATCTTTACATATTGGTTACTTATACCCTGATGTGCTAAGCGCGATATTTGAGAGCCGCCATACCACAAAGAAGAGAAGAACAATGGAAGCTACATGTGATCATGGAATAGGGAGTTTGAATTGATAGATTATATTCATATTGCTTTGATTGCATTATTTCATTGATGTTTATTTAAATTCTATTAGGATAGGGATTCATGATTTTCCTTTTATTCCTAATTGATTACAAGATGAATTTTAACATACAACGGGAGGAATTGTTTGTAATTATGTGGGAGTAATTGTACTTTGTGATTATCTTTACATGTATCTTTACATGTCAAGTCATTTATACTTTTACATTACAAATATTTGCATCACGTTGTGTTCCCTACTGAGATATTTATGAAAAATTTAATGGATGAATCCTTTTAATGGTTTGTTATGCAATAACATAATGATTCCTATTATGATGTATGATTCACCTAATACTATTTTCTATCTACGCTCTTAATCTAATTCAAGGAGATGATGCTCTTAATCTAATTTGACTACTCTCTAGAGGGGGCATCATCCTCATTTTTCTATCCTTCTAGGACATATCACCACCTTTTTGCATCCCAAATGTATCTAATTGCATGAGTCCTAATTGAAGCAGATCCCTGGGATATTTTTCTATTCTTTTCAAAATGATTAAATGAATCCTAATTGAAGCAGATCCCTAATGCATATAATTAACTGAATTTATCTAAAATGAACTCTTCTAATATGAATGGATGAATGTAAGCTAGAGTGAGAGAGAGAGGAAAAGAGAGAGGGAGAGAGGGAGAGAGGGAAGGAGAGAGAGACTTGAGAGAGAAAGAAGGTAATAGGAAAATAGAGAGAGAGATGTGAGAGAGAAAGAGAAAGGGAGGATAGGGAGAGAATGGACAAAATAGGATGGAGAGAGAGAGAGAGAGATAATATTCATAATATCTACAAGTTAGTTTATCAATTACAATGTGTAGTCAAATAGGTTCTAAAACCAACACATTACTCCAAGAGTGGGGACATGAACTACATGTCACCCAACCCACACTATACTTGGTCCAATGAACATCCACACACTTTGTCTAGCTCATGCATAGCGCAATACTCTAGTGCATTTATTTGGAACACCCTGGAACAAACTAGGAACTAGTCATAGTGAGCATAATGTCAACCTTAACTTTCCTTCTTGATCTCCCCCTATAAAATTTGAATAGATTTGTCTTCGTGTTTAGCCTTACTTATTTTTCAAACTAAAAGCCTCAAAACAACATAGTGGTAGAATGTGGTAGAAAATATTACATCACTGTACTAATAGGTTGTGAGCAATAGACCTTTGAAAAATCTCATAAATAATTTTTAATATAGAAATGTTTAATATCTCATAGGTCAATTTTGATTTTTACATATAATTACATATAGAAATGTATAATATCTCATATAATATACCATACCTTGGATATGTCTACTTATAATTTCATATAAAAATGTTTAATATCCCATAGGTCAATTTAATTTTTTACATATAATTATAATATCCCATTTAATTATAATTACCATGCAAAGCAAAAGACATGTCTATGTAATTGAAATGTCCCATTTACATATAATTATAATATCTCATAGGTCAATTTTAATTTCAAAATACTCTGCAAAGCAAAAGACTTTGAAAAACTTCATTCCCACAAGGCAAAGCAGAAGACGATTGGCGCGTGAAGGAGAGGAGATTCACAGGGTTAGAGACAGTGATGAATGAAGACTTCATTTGCGCGCACAGGAGGAGGAAATATTGCAGGGTGAGAATATGTGGTGAATGAAGAACCTGACCAGAAGACTTCATTCGCATGTGCCAAGGTTAGAGGAGACAATCTGGTTGGATGCATTCCCAAATCCCTAACCAAGGTTATAGGAGACACTAAAGATAATCATTACTTAGTATTTTATTTGCATTTTTAGATCTGATTACAAAATTTTGGGGGTTTATTTACACTTTTAAATCTAATTGGGTTTTTCATCCAAATTGGGTTTCTCTATTAATTACTCCGATGACACTATGACCTAAAAATATTAATGGAAATCTCCTCTTCATACCTTTTAGTAGCTTTCTCTTTGTCTTCTTAACTTTATCTTATGCTTTCTTACTACTATTATTACTTGGTTTGTATGATTCTTTAAATATTTTCACCAAGGCTTCAATATAAATATGTCTAATATTTTATAGTTTGCAATGTCTTCGATCACTGTCTCATGTAAATCATCTCATATTTTACCTTTAACCCTCCTAACCTACCTTGTAGCTTCCAATGATTATTTTTTCCTTGATTTCATTGAAAATTATATGCTTCTTTCAAGGCTCCCTCATGAAATTGAAGCATTAGTACAACACTAATTGATTGTTCCATCAGATAATTCAATAAAATAGTATTTCAAGAAAAAACTCTATGTCATCTTCCTTCTTCAATTCTTCAACATCTAAATTATCTTCAGATGCATGGTCTTCACTAGTCACCCTTTTGCTTATTTTGGAGGGTAGCTCAAACCAACCTGTCAAACCTCCTGCTTCTGTGTCTAGCAAATAATTAGCATCAAGTATCTTTTCCACCTAACTTTTCTCTCATCATTCATAGGTTTGTTCTCTTCTTTGGTAAGTTGTCTTCTTCTTTTCCTATTATCACAAATATGTTTTAATGCTCTTTTGGTATCATCCAAAATAACTTGGATGTAATGTTCTACAAGAAACCACAAACATTGTTAAGATCTAGTGAAGATCTTGGTTGGTGTTTGCAAAGCTAGAGAGTAAGAAATATCTTCCCTTCTATGCCATCATTACCTCTACATTGTCATTTCTATAGGTACTTTCATGGTAGGTCTATCATATTTTCCTATAGAAGATTACATATTTTTCATATTTGTTTGGTTATCTTGACTTCATAGGATTGTCAAAAACTTTTACTTGTCATGGCTACCATCCTTGATGATTTCCATGGCCTTTAAATCTTAAGGCTATCACTAATCAAAATTCCTTGACTTTCACTATTACTTTCCCTTTCAAAGTATGTATATGTTATCTTTGCATTGTATATGGCTTGAAAATTAGGTAAAAGGCTTTGATACTCCTTCATGTAATATCATATGATTTTCCTTATTTTGACTGTCATATCTCTTTGTTCTCACTCTTACAAAGCTCATGTATTTTATTATCAAATGGCCTTTGCATTGGATAGTTATCAATTGGCCTTTCCCTTTTTATATACATAACTATAAGCCCGAAATAGATAATGCTTACCTTGAAATCTATTAGACACATTTTGAAACTTAGCTATATAACAACTATCATGGTTTCTTGCATGTTCGTGAATGATCATGACAATAATTGACTCGTAGACTACCCATTTATAGATTAAGTTTTCTTTCTCTCTATAGACCCTACTATTATTTATTTTGTATTATGTATTGTCCTTTATGTATTTCTTATTATCTTAATTGTTCCAACCCATATGCTTGGAAGCTATGGTAAAGTGAAATTGAAACCCTACCATTATATACATTTAGAGAAATATTGTTATATGTGACTAAATAATTACATTTACACCATTTTCAAATGCTATAAATTTTTGTGTTCTTTATTTAAAGTCAAGGAATGACCTTTCTTCACTCCAACCAAGGTGGAGATATGAGCCACTTTTGCAAACTCAAGTGGAACTTCCAAATTTTCAAAAAGGGTCAAAATTAGCATGACCTCTTTTTCTATTAAGTTTGCATATGGGTATGCAAGACCTTGGAATTTCTCTAAAAGCTCCAAAATTAGATTTTGTACATTTTGGGTGATTTTCAAGACAAGACTAGGTCTAGGTGATAAGATAATAAAGACTTAAGCTTTAAAATTTCTCAAAAATTTCTTTAAAATTGGGTTTTCATGATTCAAACGATGTTGTGAGGCCTTGAAAGTTAATGATACATGTAGATTACTCCAATATATTTAGTTAAAAAAAGTCTCAATTAGGTGCACAAATCAAAATTTATGGTTCCCAAAAGTTAGGCAATTTTTGGGCAGGAGTTACAAGTTTTAATTTTCTTCTTAAAGTCACAAAAGGGGTTATATGACCATTTTTTGAGCATTTTTTGGCAGTGGAAGTGGTAAGTCGTGATAAAAGGAGGGAAACTAGAAAATAGAAGTATATTTGAAGGCGCAATAAAGCATAAGGCTCCAAATACTAGAGGAAATAGGTTGAAATGTGTTGCATCCTATTGATGATTTTATCCTCTATTTTGATTCCAATTTTTATAATGTGATTTATTTTTGTTCAATAAAACAATATCCACATATACTTGTGAGTAATTTGAGGGAAATTAAGGAGAGTGAATAAAGGTTATTGGAGAGATACAAGGTTGGGTAAGGCAAGTGCTAGTTAAGACTATGTTATGTTTTGAAATCAATTAGACATAAGGTTACTCTTACTTTGAAAGGTATCTATGTTTTGTTTGCTCCAAGATGTATTTTTGTACTTATATTGTTTTAACTTTTGCTTCATGATTGGTCCTTCATAGATATTACAGTTGACTATCCCACCTTATACCTTTATCCTTATTGCCAGAAGACTTCATTCGTGCGTGCAGGAGGGAGATTCACAGGGTGAGAGACGGTGGTGAATGAAGAACCCGACCAGAATTCGTTCAGCGAGAAATATTTTGTATCAATCACTTAGCTAATCAGTCTACAGGTGAGCAATCACTTAGCTTCATCTTATGTGAATTTTGAACATAATCAGATTTATTTGTTTCCCTTTTGCTAAAAATTACCCTATCTGATCTCAGCTACTTCATAGACTTGGCTAATCATTGATATAGAGAGTAAATAAAATAGTTTATCAGAATGAGATCCATAGGTCAATTTCAATTTCATAGTAAAATACTTGAAATTACTATGCAAAGCAAAAGACTTCAAAATTGATGCAAAGCATCCATACACAAACTCACCAATTAGGGACAACTTATCCCAACTCACCTATCTAGTAGGTGAGTTCCATAAACTAGGTGCTCTCACTCTCCTAATTCATCAACACCTTTCCTTAATATGATTCACAAACTCACACATCTACAACCACCCCAAGGCTTAATAAACACCATGTACCTTATTTCCATGACTGAACACAAGACCTAATACCTTCACACACCCCTCAAGTTCTCACAACACTCGGTTGACAAACCACATTCCATTGGATCAACATGCATCTATATTTAGGATAGTCATTATGAAACTCAAGACCCTTGCTTGGAAACACATATGGGAATGACAACAAGACCCTCATACACTCTCTTGACAATCAATGTTTCCCAATCCTTGAACACTCAAGATGGTTTGTGGTATAAGTAAAGGAGACTTGTAAAGGGAAATTAGGATGTAAAAGTCTATTTATGATGTAATTGGACCTATTTGGATCCATTTTGAGTCATTTGAGGTCTAGGTTTGGTCTAGGTGGGATTTTGTGCAAAATTGTCAAAGTTGACAAAAAATGTTGTCATGCAAAAGTTGCATTTTGGAAGAAAATGATGTAAAGTTGGTTCCAAATCAAGTTGAAGGTAGTTACAATGTATTTTGGTTGTGTATAAAAGAATATCGATTCATTCTTGTGAATCACAGTCAAAACCCTCATTAGGATAATCAGTGGCCAGATAAAATGTATTTTGAATTAGTTCCTGATTGATTGGTCATACCAATGAGGAAATCTTTGTATCATGTTGTGTTCGTTCTTATAATATTGTCTGCAAGGTCTGAAAGAAATTTTAGCATATTCTCAAATAATGGTTTATGACTAAAAATGTGTCTTGGTCAAAATATAGCAACAAGGAATGGTTAATGGTGAAGCTTATGCAAAGGATTCATTGAGTAAGAGGATTAGGGGAAGAAAGGAGAGTGAATAAAGGTTATTGGAGAGTTACAAGGTTGGGTAAGGAAAGTAAACAACCCCAAAAGAAAAGACCTTTGACTATCCTACAAATGATAGTGGCTACCCTTGTTGACAGGGTATAAGGAACTTATATTTGCAAGATCCATTCTTGATTGGTTGGATGATTAGTGTTGGTGGAGAAGTTTTGGTAACTACTATCAAATTCCTAGAAGTCCCTAAGGCATTGATAAGAGTGAATAAGTCTAAGGGTATGACTATCCTTGCATAGTGTATGATTGTCCTAGAAGTTGCATCACTTCAAAATGGCAATGAAATAGTGTCCTAGAAGTCAAAGGGTATGACTGTCCTAGAAGTCTAAGGGCATGCATGTCCTTGCATAGTGTATGAATGTCCTAGAAGTTGAATCATTTCAAAATGGCAATGAAATAGTGTCCTTGAAGTCTAAGGGTATGACTATCTTAGAAGTCTAGGGGTATGATTGTCCTAGAAGTCCAAGGGTATGATTGTCCTTGCATAGTGTATGATTGTCTCAATCACAATGAAATTCTTGCATCACTTCAAAATGGCTTTCACTTTTACCACTTGTCTGTTAACTTTTGATTTCGGTTACTTCAAAACACAAAAATTCATTTGAGGGGGGCATAATTTGGAAATGAGAAGTGCACATCTAATTTAAATAAGAAGTGCAGACCTAATTAAGAAATTATAAGTAAGCATTGCCAAGATATTGGATATTATATCGAATCTCCTCTCCTATGCATGCCAATAGTCTTCTGATTTGCCTTGCGGGAATGAAGTTTTTTGAAGTCTTTTGCTTTGTAGAGTAATTTGAAATTGAAATTTACCTGTGGGATATTATAATTATATGTAAATGGGATATTTCAATTACATAGACATGACTTTTGCTTCGCACGGTAATTATAATTAAATGGGATATTATATGGGATTTAATTATAATATCCAATATAATGCCTAACATAGGCCCCAACGAGAATGTTGTACCCGCGATGAAATAAAAATTGACCTATGGGATATTAAACATTTTCTATGAAATTATAAGTAAACATTGCCAAGGTATGGGATATTATATGAGATATTATACACTTCTATATGTAATTATATGTAAAAAACAAAATTGACCTATGGGATATTAAACATTTTTATATGTAATTAGAGAATTTGTGATCCAAATGAACATTATCAAGCTATGTTGAATATATGTTTTGCACTATTTGACCAATATAAGCAATGTATAAAAATGTGGTAACATAGACAAGGTAGTGACCTGCCAGAAAAAATAACTTAAAGAAATGCGGTCTCATGGTGATGGAATGCAATGATGGTGATGGAATGCCATGACAGTCAAATTACTATGGATTTTCATGGAATTCCATCACCATAAGAACACGTTTCTTTGAGACATTTTTTCAAATAGTTTGGTGCCTTGTCTATACAAGGTAGTGAACAATTTGATAAAATTCTTAAGACAAGCATGTATTTAGTTGTATGTACCTGATTCTAATCAGTAAATACGCTACTTTTACCTACCCCTAATTGTGTATTGTGTAGTGTGATGAAATGATTGATTTTTTACAGTCCTGAAGAATACTCTTTACCATTCATTCTAGTATTTGTATAAACTATGATGACTGCATATTGTAACAAGAAATAAATCTATTCATGTTGTCTACTATGTAATTTTTAGCATACGTATCATGTGACATATGTAAATCTGATTATGATTGACCTTCATATAAGATGTAAGCTAACATAAAATAAATGAATTACATATGCAGGAACCTGTACCCCTTTGACGAGGATCCTACACAATCTACATAAAGGCAAGGCGACGATTCTTCTCATGGATCGACAGGTATAAGTCAATACACCCTATAGAAACCATTTATTATTTTCTTTCTTTCTCTTTACACCCATCTTGGAGTGTTTTAATAATAAGCCAGGTTTTAGCAGCTATATTTTGTCAAAACTTTGATTTTTTTTCTCACCTAAACCACCTTGACATCCACATGGTATAGCTCATTCCACTTTCTCGGCCCTCCTATATGCTTTAAGTGATGAGGAAGACTATTTTTTATGTTTTTGAAACTCCAAAATTACCAGGAAAATAAACTTGCTCAGTTTTTGAAACCTCCACATTAGCCGCAACTCTAATACAATTATCAGCACTTGAGGCCCTAATTAGGCTTATTCGAATTTAAATCTCAACCTCAACTTTAGGGCTGACTTCTTCATCAACATTACCCTCAATGATGAATTTGGGGAAAAAGCATGAGCCATTCTTATCAATTCATGCAATGGACCTTTGACAACCCACCCTCAAATCTATTTGCAACATTTGCAAAAAATCAACTAAATATGGTGAACCATTTATTACAACTTCTTGTCATCTCTCTCCATGGAATCCTAAAATGTATTTCCTCTCACAATAAAAATTGACCCTCTACCAACTATCTCTCTCATTTGATGGAGTGCAGGTACCACCAAATAGGTATTTGTCAGATGTGTCTTCCTTGAGTGAGGGAAATTCAAGAAGAGAAGAGGAAAGCGAGACATGTAGTAGGTCTAAAAGAGGGAGATCAACTAGAGGTCAAAAGATTAGAAGAACATTCCATAAACGCATGGAATTTTTTCTTCCTCAAGGGGGGTCATGTTCTTATGATGATGAGAGCATAGGTGATATCGAGGTACCCTTAAGGTACAAACATCTATAGAAACAATGGGTACCCAAGGAACCTCCTCCAATAAACACTAATTTTTGTGTTAGCGAGAGGATATATCACATAACACCATCATCATTACATGGTTTGGGCCTATTTTCCATGGACAACATAAAGGTTTGTTACAACAAAGTTACTGAATTGATGGAGTATGTCGGACCCTACTACAATTATAAAAATTTGATGCAGTTAGTTTGATATACACGAAGTATGCGTAGGTATGCATTGTCAGCAAATTATATACAACTAAAAGATAATGATCAAAGTAAAAGAGTGGTTGTGTACATTAACGAAAGGCCAAAAGAAACAGGGAATATTGTAGGTTTTATAAATAGTACATGACCTGGATCAACTAATAGGTAACCTAATTGCATATTCGAGGTGCGCAATGGAAACCGTGTATTTGTATTTGTAATAAAATCAATAAGTGCGGGGGAAGAGCTGCTAATCGATGATAATTTGAATCGCATAGATACAAACAAAGTTACTATCATGGGGGTGGTACGTACTATATACCATTTAAACCAACCTCCAATTAATGACTCCAATATACCATTTTATTATTAAGTTTTTTTGGTAAGTCTATTGGTTTCATTTCACTAATGTTTTTTTATATTTAATTTTTGTCACAACGCGACATTGATCTGACACATAGCACAGACTGGCATGTAGCTCCGGGTACTTCTACCCAGTAGGTAAACCTCATTGTAATTATATAAATTAGATACAAGAAAAATGTTATATTATTATGTTCTTTTCTTTAGGGTTTAGATTAATTTGATAATGTTACTAATATTCTTGTCACAGATCGATGTTCGGGGAAAGGCACCTATAGTAGCTGAGAACATCAATACAGAAGTGGACTCACTATTATGCGATTATGAAATCACATATTCCACAAACCCTGCTAAGATGATAAGAAAGACACAAAAAAAATTAATAAAGAAATCCTTAAATTGTTATTCATAGTCCCTCAAACTGATGAGATAAAAGAGAGGGTGAAACAATTGACAGAGAGAGCACAAAACTTGCAAGTAAGCAGTCATGAAATCTCTAATTATAACATAAGTTCATTCATGGTTTATATTTTATACTCTTTTATGTCATGAACTAAAATAACTACGTTTTGTTTTTACAAGAATTTTTGTGTCCTCATGAAGTTGGTGACCATGATCAAGATACTCCAGGTAGTTTAGGTGATTACCATCTTCTATGCATACACCAACTCATATTTTTACATATTCATGTCCTTCCGTTAATGTGTTATTTCTCAAATGTTTAATGTATTGTATATTTAATGTATTATTCTCCAAGTGTTGTCCATGTTCCTGTGCATACACCACCTCATCTAACCCTATCATCCGTACCTATATTGTCGACTACAATGTCGGCAACACGCATCATGCAGGAATCGGGTACTATACCGACTTGTGTAGCAGGACATGTGCCTGGGGATGCAGAGGCCACTAGTGGTGATATTTTAGCAGCTTTTCCTGGATCTTCCCATATTACTAGTATGGGAACATTGCCGGTCACATTTGTGGTGACCAATGATTTTGTTCCCATAAAGATAGAGAAGGTTCCAGGTACTTTAAAATTATTATTATATATAGTCCAATTGTAATTTACTTATTGATCACTCATTTTGGACTAATGATCCCATGATTTTTTTGTAGGCAATGATGCTTTTTATAAAAATCTAAATGATATTACATTGGAGATCTTCGAGCCCACCATATCTACACGATGGAATGCCCAAAATAAATAATTAAAAGATGAACTCATAAACTGTTTGGTTGTGTTGTTCGGAAATGACACATTCAACAAAACCAAGGTCCTTTAGAAAGATGTGACATATCTAAAGTATGTGAGGGACCAATATAGGACACATTTAGAGAAGAAAAAAAAGTATGAGCATCCCCCCATGATTACAAAGAGGGAGTGGAAGGACCTGGTTTTGGATGGAAATGAGAAAGCCAAAAAGAGAAAAGGACATAAACCACCAGGCGAAGGAAGGTATGTGATAGTATTAACAATGTAATTATGTACTAATTACTCTTTATATTTACATAATCTAACATATTTCAAAGTTTTTATAGGTTGCCTGACACATTGAAGGCAACTAAGGTAAGACTAGAAAAGCATGGGCAACACAAACTTGTCTCTGGTGGTTATATGAAAGTTGTTGCACGAATTGTAAGTATCAATAAATTAAATATCGCATCAAAATAATAAATTGCAAACATTTTTTTTTAATCAAACAATAGAAGCAGAATTAATGATATTAAGAAAAAATGCATGGCTCTGAATTCAATAGAGTACCCACAGAAGATGACATCAAAATTGGCTTCCAGCTTGGCTATGGAGCTGTGGTTGAATGCCTAAGATAATTGGGTGGGTAAACACAAGATTTTGGTGCATCCATCACATAGGTAAATAAGGTAAACAAAAATTATTTAAAATTGAATACTTGAGAAATAATCTATTCGATGCTAATTTCCAACATAAAGCTACTATATTTGTTTTAAATAAGCAAGCAATGATAACAATGCACATGACATTGGAATGCATCCTGCTAAGGGTGGAACACAACCTGCACATGATGAAGGTCATGGTGTGCATCCCGGTATTGGAAGTATTCATGTGCTATACAATTATTTTCTGCAATTATTAATACAATTAAACATATTTAGTTGAAATTGGTATAGTAATTAATGTAACCTTTTTTGTTTTTATTTTAGGGCATGTAGAGCATGGTGAACAAGTTGGGCATGATTAGGGTAGACAACGACAGGAACGTGATGTGCCCCCATCAGGTACAGATTATTCCTTTAAACGAATTTAATTTCAATTGGTGTATTGATTAATGTAACCTTTTGTGTTTCAACTCTAGAGAATTTAGAGGGTGTTGAGCATGTTGAGGATGAGTCTAGACAAAATGATCATGAAAATGATGTGGCCCCATTAGGTAAAGAGCACGCCTATAATGTTCTTTTAATTAATGAAATAGTTGTAACAATAATAAAAAATATTATGAGTTTAACCCATTTCTTTATTATTGCAGCAGACCCCCCTTTGCATAGACATCCTCATCATGAGTATAGGACTATGCATACATTAAGATCATGATCAGAGGGCACAACAACCGAAGAGAGAAAAAATGATGAAGAAAACAATGCTCCACTTAGTCTTTACTTAGCTTCAAAAAAAAAGAATGATTTAATCGTATTATTTGTTAATGAATGAATTTTATATGTTACTGAATGTTAATGAATGATGTGTGTTAATGAATGTTGATGAATGAAGATGGTTAAAAGGTAGTGTGAAGTGGATTAGATTGTAAACATGCAAATCAAACACAAAAACACATGAAACCAAAATATATAATTCAAATCACATGAAAACATGAATAAAGATGCATATACGTCACAACCTTTTTACCTTCTCCTTCGGATGGAGCTTAGATGGAGTTGAAATGCGCCCATGTGCCTCCAACTTGATGTCGATTTTGGTCCTAGATTGCTTGATGTGGATGGCTCTCCAATGTTGTGCACAAATGGATAAAAATGGATTTTTGAGGAATGCGATGGATGATATGACTAAGTATGGATGAGGGATGATTTTGGCATGGTAAGGATGCAATGGTGATTTTCTAGGCTCAAACTAAAAACATAAACTTACTAAACTTGGAGATGATAAGTGAAGGGATGGAGTCCTCAATTTATAGGAAGATGAGAGGAAAAATGGATGGCTAGGATTGACTCAAGATGGAGGGTCGGGATTTCTTGTGAGATCACACAAGACCCAAGAGGAGGTGTGGAGACCAAGAGATATGCCTTAAAGGCATTTCTTGTCTCCACACTCCTCAAGGTACATTGGGAAGGCTTCCCAATGTGCCTTGAGAAGAGCAAGGGATTGGACATTCCTTGAGGAATGGGGAGGAAGAATTAAAAATTCTTCAAAAAGGGATGATCATAGGGATTGGAGGAATAATAAGGAATTAAAAATTCCTTGGAAGATGAAATGCCTATAGGAATGTGAGATTTTGAAAATCTCACATTCACCTAGGAAAAGAGCATTTAAGGAGAGTGTTTGGATGGAAGGGACATGGAGTTGACTTTGTGGCTAATCATGATGATTAGCCACTAGCAACTCATTAGGAGGGGGATAAGAGGAAAGGTTAGGTGGGATTAGGATAGAAAAGATTTGTAGGAGGATTTGACTAGGAGAGAGAATGAGTGGAGGGAATTAAAAATTAGAAGAATAAGGCTAAGTGAGTTTTAGGGAGTTTCTAGAAGAATTATTAGGTTAATGATGGATTAAGAAGATGATTTGTAGAAACCATGTAGGTTAACCAATTAATTGAAATTAATTAGTTAAAAGGAGGATTTGAGAAGATTTAATTTTAGAATAATAAAAAGAGAGTTGATTTATTAAATAAATCAATCACAGACTATAGTGACAATATTAATTGTGATTAATTAATATTGAGGATAATTTAGAATTTGCATAATTAATAAATTAATTATGTGAGGAATTAAAAATAATTAAAATAATTATTTTTAAGTGTCTACATGTTGCCCCTCTTTTACGCAGCAGAAAATTTGGCAATGGGTAGAAGATAGAAGAAGAAGAATCAAATGCCCTAGCGTAAAGTGTGAGAGGTGTATGCCCCCTCGAGAAATTGTTCGAAAAAAAAGATGAAAAAATCTCAAAAATAAAGAAAGAAGAATTTTAGTGGAAGAGATAAGTGAGGAAGAAATATGAAGCAGATGTAGAAAATTTAGAAGGAAGAATAGAAGATGCAAGACCGCGGAGGAAAGGGGGCCCTCACAAGGGCCCATATAAGCCACAACGGGCCCAATGAGGAGTCATTGTTACACACAAGCCTTGGAACCACTCAGAGTGAAGAAGAAGAGAAGGCGAGATGCACCGCATTCCTATCCATGATCATCGCACCGAGAGGATCCAATGGTTCGATTGACCAACTAGCTATGGACCACCGGTATGTAGGACTATCTCGCCTTTTGGAATTTTTTGATTAGGGTAGAATTTAGGGCTAAAATTAGGGTCTAGGTTTGGTGAGGTGCTCGCACTGATTGTTGTTTCAGTGTGAGTGCCCCTAGGTTAGCGTGAGCGCTAGCGAATAGCACGGGCACTCGCTGTAGGGTTGGGTAGCACAAGGGTTTTTGGGGGGAATGGGGGATATTAGCATGATTGCTTGCACTTTGGCATGAGTGGTCGCGCTTCGATGCGGGCACCCAAAGGGTTACATGGGTGCTCGCGTTGACTGGTCTTGGAAGGGGGGCTAAGTAGGGTAGGATTATTTATTGGTGTGAGTGCCTGCTGATTGGCGTGAGCATCACGGTTTTGGCACGAGCATTGGATAGATCAGCACGTGCACTTGGGAAGGGGGAAATTAGGTTTTCGCTTAGAATTTTTGGATTAGGGTGAGGGTATGGTTGGTTCCAGAGGGGAGAAGGGGACTTGTGGTCATCATGGAAGTAATGATTTGGTTTGATGGATGCAAGTGGAGATGGGGTCATTGGCTTCAAGAGAGAATTGGCCTGCTACAATGAGCTTATATAGGGAGTCGAGTCGTGATGAGATGGAGATGTCGACTACTCTAGGATTACATTATGTAGGCAGGTGGCCAAGGATATGAGCGCATACTGCGATGATGATGGCGCTAGTGGAGAGGTGGGACAGTAAGTATAACACCTTTTGTTTGCCTACAAGGGAGGCCACAGTGACTCTTTTGGATGTATGGAGGATCTTAAAGATCCCCATTCATGGTGTCATCCCTAAGTATCAGTTAGATGCAGCTGATTTTTACCTTCGAGAGGCATGTGAGTATGAGACCCCATCAATGTTGGATAGGAGCAGGATGCATTTGGATAGGGCGATGGGCATTCGACGAATTCCTCAGTTGATTTTGGTTATTTGTGGATTCTTGAGTGGGCGTATTATTCCAGATTTGGGCGGGCATGGATTTCCTATGGAGTGGAGCAAGTGTTTATACTTCATGGTTCATGATGGCCAACAGTATGCATAGGGTGCAATGATGCTAGCCTAGTTATACCATGATATGCATCTGGTGGTGTATAGGGAGTACGCCAATTTATTTGCAGGAGTTACACTTCTACACATCTAGGCTTGGGAGCATATTGCAGTTACTCGGCAAGTAGGGGTACAGGACAGGTAGGCCCGACAACCATATATGGATAGGTATAGGGGACTACTACATTATACACAAACAACATCTGTTTGGTTTTGGTGGAGGATTCTGGATGAGCTGGCACAGTTTACATGGAGGCCATTTTTGGGATGCGAGAGGTGGAGGGATGGCTGGCAGCTGCACTGGGTGAGAGTGGAGATGTGGATATTTGGGAGGTTTGTATATATTATGGAGTACTATGCCCCATTCAGGGTGGCCAGATAGCTTGGGCAGGTATAGGACATAGTGGGGGATATTCCAGTGTATCCTCAGATTACACAGGAGGTCAGATATTGGGGCCTGACAATGAGTCCCTTGGAGGGCAGGACTAGCTTCTAGACAACATTTCACTTAGTCTAGGATGAGAGAATGGGGGCAGGGGAGGATCCAGGCACCACGGGTGGATACAGAAGCTAGTGGGAGGGGTACTTGTCAGTGTAGCTTACCATTCCAAGGTTTTGGAGGATGAGGAGCTATAGCTAGGGGTAGATCAAGTGGTTGGTGGTGAGGATGATGGCCTAGGAGAGAGAGTTGTGGTTGGCACAGGGTGTGGTGTGGGAAAACGGCAGAGGAGAGTCCAAGTAGTGTGGAGGAGGGATCCGAAGGAGGGAGAGGGAGAGGGAGAGGGAGAGGATGCCTCAGTAGGAGAGGCCGCAGAGGCCGTGGTTGGCAGGGGAGAGGAGGTTGTACCCATGGATGTTCCTGAGGCATAGGAGGAGGAGAGGGGAGGGGTGGCACAGGCTGATTATGACAAATTACAGCAGGAGCAGGATAGTATTCGAGTGAGGTTTCATTCTATTGAGGATGAGCTACATGTAGAGAGGGCTCAAAGGGAGAGTATGGGGGTAGAGGTGGAGCGGTTGACACGGGAGATATTTGATTTGACGGAGAGTCTCCATACCACAAGGACAGAGGTGGATGCCTTGAGGGAGGAGAGGGAGGAGTCAGAGAGGATGCTAGACGAGGCCCGGACAGAGATAGCCATAGAAGGACTACAGGATGTTATTCATCAATAGAATGCCGAGCTAGCAGGGCTTGAGGCCAAGGTACAAAGGGAAGAGGTGGATGTGACATGGCTGCGGGGGGAGAGGGATGCAGATCACCAAGTGTTGGTTCCTGCACGGCTTGGGCAGATATATGCTGATATTATGCAACACCGGGATAGGGCAGAGAGGGCAGCCCGAGAGGCAAAGTATTATAGGGGTTTGTATCACGAAACAGTGCCTGTAGCATAGAGAGAAACCTCGTACACTGAGAGTGTGCGATCTCATAGGACCCGGAGTCAGCGGCTGTCACAGAGTCAACAAACAGGGGGATCAGTGGGTTTTCGGCCACCGAGAGGGGGGGAGGTAGGAGGATCAGGTGGAGGAGGTATAGTAGAGGGGGGGGAGAGATAGGAGGGGAGAGTTAGCTCCTTGTTTGGCTTGTTTATCGTATTTTGACCCTTCGGGGCAATCATTGTATTATGACAGACATATTTACCTCTTTATATATACATGATTTGGTAATGATGGATGATGTGTGTATCTTTTATTATGATGGATTCTCTTTGTTTTTCTTGTGATGCGATGTATGGATGCAATTATGGATATGTTGCAGACATGTTTGTGATGCAGTGTGGATGCTTATATATGTATGCCTATGATATGTTGCTGACACATTTTTGGATGCCGGATGAGTGATTATGCTTTTTGATATGTATATATGTAGATGTATGATGGATATGTAGATGTAAAATGATTTTTGATGCAATCTGAATGAGTGTAATGTTATATGGATGAATTAATGTCTTTTATTTATGTGATGAAATCTAAGTGCAACCTATGTGATAAATATTTTTATGAGTAGTGTAATGAAATAAGTAATGGAATCTATATGAATAACATGATGTGAATGAATAATACAAAGAGGGAATATGCCAATAATAACACAATGATCATAGATAGAAAATAGAAGAATATGGAAGAGACGGGGAATGGAGGAAGTTGAGGACTCCATGGGATTATTGGACTTAGGATTTTATGGAATGGTGGTAAAAATTATGCACAAAAAAATGTGGAGAGCCAACCTAGTTTGATATTGCCTTGGGTTACTTGCACCACTAAATATAGAAATTAGGATGCCACAAGAAACCCAAGGTGTGGACTGACTCTCAAACAAACGGGAATTATTTACACACAGGTATGCAAGTGTTGAGAAACACTTAATACAAAGTTGTGGGTACGTGCAAGGAAACCCTCAAACACACTGATATCTCTTGTACATGAGAAGGTAAGTGTTGATAAACACTAGTACTAGGTCCTCGGTTTATACAAGAGAGATCCAAAACATGCCATGCTATGAAAATATGCCCCAGTATGCACCTATTTTAAACATACCTGGATATGGAAAATCCAAGCAGTCGTAGATAGATGCCATCATAGGGTAAAATATGCAAGTCTAAATGAAAAATCCAAGAAATCAAACAAGTCATTCACTCATGACCAACCGATACCTCTTGCCAAGAGTAGGATTAGGGTGGAGGATTAGGTTGCTAGATGAGGGAAGGATTCATCCCTAGGGAAAAGTGGACCTTTGGATTAGGCAAGTGATCATATGGTTTTTTCTTTGAAGATTAACTTGTGGACTTAGGACTGTTATCAAGACTTCGTGAAGCTCACACAGAGGCACACAAGATCAGTTTGATGGGACATTCCTTATTCATGACTTAGGTGAAGAATCATCATCATACGCATGTTTTATTGGGAGGCGGAAGGGAAGGAATGTTGCGAATGGGTGGAATGGATGGAGGGTGTTTGCAGTATCAACCTGATAGACAATGGATCCAGTTATTTACCTTGGCGCCTGCATGGAAGTTTTCACCAAGGTACTTGTCCATAGCGCCACAAAGTGGTTTTCACTGATGGACGAATTGTTTTTTTTTTCTTTTCTTTTTCTGATGATTTTTTTTTTGTGTGTCACAAGGCACTTGTTTGCCAGGTTTTCACCAAAGTGACGATTTTTTCAGGATCTTTTTCTCATTTTTTTATTTTTTATTTTTTGATTTTTTGATTTTTTGACTATTTAAGACTTTCTGAGGACTAGGCATAAAATATTTTGAGGTGCATGATATTCATTGGATCATCCAAAGGATCACCTTCAAGAGTAGCCAATTGATAAGCTCCTGATCCATATTTTGCTGTGATTACATATGGTCCGAGCCAATTAGGCTTGAACTTGCCTTTCTTTTCTCTTTCTTGTAGATTTTTTTGATTCTCCATGAGGACAAGATCACCAATTTGAAATTCTCGGGTTCTAACTTTTTTGTGATAACTCTTGTGCAGATGGTTTTGATATAACCAGAGATGATTCAAGGCCTTGAGGCACCTTTCATCTAACAATTCAAGCTCTTTTGAGTGGGCAATTATGTATTCTTCATCTAGTAGGATATTTTGCAGTGATACCCTTGGAGAGGGGATCTCGATCTCAAGGGGAAGGATAGCTTCGGAGCCAAAGACCACGGAATAAGGGGTGGCACCTGTGGGAGTGCAGATGGAGGTGCGATAGGACCACAAAGCGGGATGGAGTTGGAGGTGCCAATCACGACCAGCTTCATTGACTATCTTTTTGAGGATTTTGATTAAGGTTTTATTAGAAGCCTCAACTTGACCATTCCCTTGGGGATAATATGGGGTGGAGAAGAGATATTGGATGTTGAATTTTTGGTAGAGTTCTTTGACATCCTGGTTTTTAAATTGTCTGCCATTATCTGTAATAATAAATTTTGGAATGCCATATCGACAGATCAGGTAGTTCAGGATGAATTTGGATATCTGCTTACCAGTCGTAAAAGTAAGAGGGATAGCCTCTACCCACTTGGTGAAATACTCGATGGCAGTGATAATGAATTTATGTCCATTGGAGGATGAAGGGTGGATTTTCCCAATGAGATCGAATCCTCACTATGAGAAGGGTCATGGTGTAATGAATGGCTGCAATCCTTGTGATGGTGCGTGAATCTTCTCGCCATGTTGCTGGCAAGGGATGCATTTCTTCACATAGTTATATTTATCAACTTCCATTTTAGGCCAATAATATCCTATTCTCAAAATCTTTTTAGCCAAGGTGAGCCCACTTGAGTGTGCCCCATAGATGCCCTCGTGTACTTCCCATAATGCCCATTCCACCTCTTGTTTATCTATAAACCTTAGAAGGGAACCATCAAAATGCCTTCTGAATAGGGTGTCTCCAATGATGGTGTAACGAGCACATCAGCGAATGAAGGTTTGTTGTTGGGTTTTGGTGAGATATGGGGGAATGGTGTTATCTTTTAGGAAAGTGAAGGTTTCTTGGTACCAAGGGGACTCAGGACCAATGAGTACACACACCATTTCAGACTCTGGTAGATCATATGCTGGTATAAATAGTTGCTCAACCAAGAACTCACACTTCTGACTATGTGCTGGCATCTGAAGGAGAGAGCCAATGGTGGCCATTGCATCCGCAGCCCTATTGTTTGTTCATGGGACTTGGTCAAACTTGATTGTCATGAAGTGTTTCTTGAGATCTTCAACTATGGTATGATAGGGAAGGAGTTTGACATCTTTTGTTTGGTATTCATCGTTGACTTGTTTTATGACAATTTGGGAATCACCATAGACTTGTAATTCTTTTATATTCAGTGGATAGCCAAGTGCAATCCTATGATGAGTGCTTTGTATTCTACGATGTTGTTGGTACATGCAAAAGCTATCTTGTATGACTTTGGGATGTCATCTCATCGAGGTGTGATTAGTAATATTCCTGCCCCTGATCCATTTTGGGTGCAAGAGCCATCAAAGTACAATCGCCATGTGGAGGATGTGGTAACAGTCATAATGAATTCATCCGGTAATTCTGTGAGAATAGGATGGTCACTTGGAAGTGGAGTGTCTACCAACTGGTTTGTGATGACTTGTCCCTTGATTGCCTTGTCCACATAATCAATATCAAAGTCGCTTAAGAGAATGACCCATTTAGCGGTTTTGCCAGTGAGGGCAACTTTTGACAAGAGATATTTAAGTGGATCAATCTTAGCAATTAGTTTTGTTTTGTTGTTCAACATATAGTGTCAGAGCCTCTGTGTGCTAAAAGCCAATGCCAAACATGCTCTTTCAATGGGGGTATAATTGATTTCATACCCTACTAGTGTCCAATTGATGTAGTAAATGGCATGTTCCTTCCCTTGATCATTTGCTTGTGCCAGCAATGCCCCCAATGCCACTATGGTAGCACATATGTACAAAATAAAGGGTTTTCCAGGAGTAGGAGGCATAAGCACTGGGGGTGATGCCAAATATTCTTTTAGTTTTTCAAAGGCCTTTTGACACAAGCAGTCCCATTTGAATTTTGTGTCTTTACGCAATAGGTGTGCAAATGGATGGCACTTATCTGCAAGTGGCGAAATAAAGCGTCTAACAGATTGGATTTTTACCTGGAGATTGTGCAGTTGTCTGAGAGTTTTCGGTGGAGGCATTTCCATGATGGATTTTACCTTTGCAGGATCAACCTCAATGCCTCTATGGGAAACAATGAAACCTAATAGTTTTCCCGACATGACCCCAAAAATGCACTTCTTGAGGTTTAGGCACAATTTGTATTTTTCCAATCTTTCAAAGATCTGCCTTAGGATAGGGATGTGTTCCTGTCTTGTCTTGGATTTGCCTAGCAGATCATCCACATAGTCCTCCATAATTTTATGCAAGAGGTCATGAAAAATTGTTGTCATGGCACCCTGATATGTAGCTCCAGCATTTTTGAGGTCGAAAGGCATGACCTGGTAACAGAAAGTCCCCCATGGTATTGTGAATGCAATTTTATGTTGATCTTCGTCTACAATCCTGATTTGGTTATATTTAGAAAATCCATCCATAGGTGACAACATCTCATGCCCTGTTGTAAGATCTACAACCATATCTATGTTGGGGAGCAAGAAATCATCTTTAGGATAAGCTCTATTTAGATCTCGGAAATTTGTGCACATGCGGATGCCCCCAACGGGTTTGCCAACAGGTACAATGTTGGAGACCCATTCAGCATAGTCTATTGGTTTGATGAATTCTACGTCTAACATCTTTTGGAGTTTCGTCTTGACCAGAAGTGTAATATGCGGGTGCATTTTGCGTAATTTCTGTTTTACAGGTTTTGCATCTGGGCGGACAATGAGATTGTGAACCACTAAGGCAAGATACAAACCTGGCATATCAGCATAGGACCATACCAAATTTATTTTTACTTCTGTAAGGAAGTTGATGAAATCTTGCTTCTCTGTTTCTGTGAGGGGCTTGGCAATGAGCATATTTTTTGGAATGACTTCGGTGCCCATGTTGATACTATATGTTTCTTCTATCAACAAATTTGATCTACCCTGTGAAAGGTTACCAATGGTAGGGAGGTCAAGTCCCTCATCGTCAAGTACCTTTTCCAGGTTTTCACTTTCGAATACATCCTTTGTTTTTATTTTTTCCTCATCCAAAGGTGCCTCGGAGAGGTTTTCACCTAGGGAATAATGTTTTTTGCTTTGATTATCTTTTTTGTGACTAAGGGCATTGACCTGACTACCAAAGTATCCCTTTTCGTGTAGTTGAATACCCTCAACTCTGTTACAATCTTCCATATTTCACATCGTTGGGAGAGTAATGAGAGCGTTATCATCGGTGCAGATGTATAAAGTGGGTTTGTCTTGTTGGGCCCAGTCTATGAGTTTAGGATGGACAAGATGTAGCTCGTGTGAAAGGGGAGTGGTCATGGGGGTGATGGTATTGATGTGAGAGTCAAAGAAGATATTGTTTTCGTATTCATAAGGCATTTCATGGAACTCTTCATCGATGCTTTCGATATCCAAAGAAGGACTAGAAGGGGCACCAGTGATAGTAATCTTAGGCACCATGGTGTACCCCAAGCCTCTGTTGTACTTGTAGGGGATAGGATTTATGGGTTCTTTTCTTCCTTTCTCCTCTGGTCCCATGTCGTGTCCTTTGTAACCCATTTTTTTTACTATAGTTGATGCTTTTGGGTACATCTTTTTGGATATTTTTTCTGGATCTTCATCTTCTTCTTGGTACAACAATGAAGAGACATTTGCATCGAGGCTCTCCTCATCAAGTGGGCCCCATTTCTAAAAGGTGGTATTTTAGCATTGTATGACTGGTTTCGGGTCTTTTTTGAGCTCTTTTGGTTTGCCAAATGACTTAGGAGATAGGGGGAGGTTGCCTATTAATAAGACGTCCTCCAATTTGTATTCTCCATAGCCATTGTCCAAGATCTTGATTTATGTGTCTGGTTGAGATGAGGTGGAGGCAACATTTGATGTGTCAGATGGAGGGGTTAGCGAGGGTCTATTTAGTGGGCAATGATATGGATGTTTCCCCTCTAAGAATATTGTAGGGGAGATCAAGATCTAGTACTTGGCAAGGGGTTTCAATTGTAATAGGGCCCACTTGAAGAGGTAAGGTGATCATGCCCTTCGAAACTCTTTCTGCATCATCATATGCTTTTATTGTGATTCTTTCTGATGTGTCGACCAGTTCCTCAGAAAGTCCCAATTATTTTATTAACTTGTATGTATACAGATTAAGTCTGGATCCACCGTCTATCAAAATACATTTGACTTTGTGCTTTTGGATAAGGGCTTCAATGTGCAAAGGCTTGTTGTGGTCTTCATCTGTAGGAGCATCATTGGAGGTGAATACAAGGTGATGTTGGGCAGCAAGGTTCCCGATGAGAGCTTGGAGTTGGGTAGTATTGATGTTATCAGGAATGCGAGACTCAAGGAGGGCTTATTCCAAAATTTCTTTATGTACAGGGGAATTCTTGAGAAGTTCTAGAATGAAAATATGTGTGGGGATCTTCCCAAGTTGGTCAAGGAGGTCATATCGACAGGTGGAAGACATGGGTGGGGATTTTGGTGGGGGAGGAACTCCTTGGACAGTGACTTTACCTTGGCATGTGGTTGCATTTCAGTCATTCTGGGAATGGTAGGTGGAAGGCATGGTGCCTTGAATGACTGTCTTAGTAGGATTTGGTCTTTTTTGGGAAGGGGGAGGATTAACTCCTTGGATAGTTATGGCGTTAACATGGTTATCTGCGGGCTCAATGCGACCTACTAAAGAGTCAAAGCTGACTATGTGATTATTGTAGTCATAACACTGCGTTAGATGATTATCCTTTTCCTTTATCATGCTTCGGGAAGGGTTCCTGGTACATTTTAAGTTTGCCATTGGTATTACCAGGTTTTGCATTTGCTACTTCAATCTCACCCCTATCAATGAGATCTTGTATGTATATTTTAAGCTTCATGCATTTTTTGTGTATCATGTCCCTTGATACGATGATACTCATAGTGTTCATTCTCATTATACCACCTAGGTTTGGGTTGATTGGGATTAAACAGGCAGGTGATCGGAAAAACCACTATGCCTGCTTGGACAAGTTTTTGAAACACCATTTCAATAGGCTCAGCAAGAGGAGTGAAGTCTCTTAGAGTCTTGTTATTTGATCGAGGTGGTCATCCCTGGACTGAGACATTGTTGTGAGGATTTTGGGATTGATTTTGATTGTTTTGATTGTTGAATTGATGATTATTGGTGGTGGGTTTTGGGGGAGCAGCCACAATCTGGACCCGATTTGCATCAGTTACACCGTCGTTGACTACGTTTTTTTTTTTAGACCAGAACTTTGGTTTGTCATTATGATAAGAGGAAGAACTTTGAGTCCATTTTTGGTAATGTTTCAAGGTTCCTTCCTCCAGCAAGACACGTTTGAGGGCGAGGCCCTTATTGGTCAATTTTTGGAAGGATTTGATACATTGATATGTCAGAGGTCTTGAAAGTTTGGGCACCAAGTTCTTTTGAAATAATTCAAATTGATGTTGTTTTGGCATGTCCCATTGGAATTTCTTGATAAGATGTCTCCACCTTTGCAAGAAGCTAGCGAAAGTCTCTCCGGGCCTTTTCTTTGTGTTGTACAAGTCCATCATAGAAACATCATTAGCCATGTTGTAGGCATAGTGAGCTACAAACTTCTCTGCCAAGTCTGGAAAGGAGACAATGGAACCTCGTGGTAGAGATGAGAACCATGTCAGGGCATCTCTTGTGAGACTCTTGGGAAAGATTCTATGAAGGTATAGGTCACTATAGGAGACTTCTTGACATAAGATGTGAAATTCATGGGCATGGTCGTGGGGGTCTCCTTTGCCTTCATACTTGGTGAATTTAGGGATCTCAAATCGTGTGGGGGAAGGGTGTAATTGATAGAGACGGGTCATAAGGACAAGGACAAAATTCCTCAAATGAGTAAGGTTTCCTCTTATTAGTCCCTTCTTTCATGTCCTTGATGATATTTTTCATGTCTTGAATTTCCTTAATGAGCTCTTGTTGTGGATTTTGATAATGATGGATTGTATTTGCCCCAAGAATAGGGTGAGTCAAGGAAGGTGCACCACCACCAATGTATTGATATGATGAGGAGGTAGGAGCATTAGATGTGATGACTAATGTCGCAGGGATTTGAGTGATAGTTGATTGCGGTCCACAAACTGCTGTGACAGGATTGAGTATAGCCCGGATACAATTTGCGACATTGCTGACAGGAAGAAAAGTTTGTGGAATAGAAATATGTGGTTGAATGGAAGAATATGGTATAGAGGTATGTTGGAGAATAGATGAGATCAGATTTGATAGTGGTATAGATGGTAAGGAGGAAGGAGGTGGGATGGAGATGACAGGGGGAGGTGCCGCGGATGGCATTGATTGAGTTTGGATGATTGGTGGGGCTGCAATTGGTTGAGTTTGAATAGTAGGTGCAACATACTGTGTGGGAGCGAGGTCTCCTTGTGGTTGTTGGCCAAGAGTGGATTTATCAAATTCAAGTGGAAGTTGAGATCCATTTTCAAGGAGGGTCTTATAAGTGTAGTAGGATTGTGTTGGATAACATTTTCAATCATCTCTTGGTTATAAGAGTCCTCTAGGAAAGTTTGCACTTCCAGAGAGAGTTCATCTTGGCTAACCATATTAGGATTTTGGGTGATTGCTAGGTTGCCCACTTTGTGTAAGATCTTGTGTAGGATCTTCATATAGGACACTAATGTCCGGCATGCCATATTGTTGTTCAGCCATCTTTTTCTTTTGGGATCGAGTTGTGACCATACACGAATAACCTTAAAAAAGCTTGGAGGAAGACATTGTTGATGAGAGGACTTAGCAAGACTTGTGGAATCTTTGGATTTTGTCTTTGATGACAAGGGATTTTGCTGATTGGTGGGATTCTTGGATTAGAACCTGGATTTGATTAGGATTGAAACCTTAGTCCTTGGATAAGGATTTTAGGTGGTGGATGAAACCACAAGCAAGGTAATGACCAAGTTGGGTAGAATTTAGACCTTGGAATGATGATTAAAAAGCCTCTTTTCCACCAAGGGTTGACTAATGACGCTAAGCAAAGCAAATGTGTAAGTTAAGAGTCTTGATTAACTCAAAAGGATGAGGCAAAAGGTACTTGGAGAGGATTCTTCTTCAAGCACAAAAGCCAATTGATTAATGATGAGGTCTAAATGGAGCTTCACAAGGCATGCAACCTTAATGTGGGGTTAAATTGGATTAAAGGATGATTGGATTTGGATTTTGAGAATTGTTTTGATAATGGAGGGAGATTGATTTGATGTGCTAAGTCCTTAGGAAATTGAGGATGATTGATTGAGGAGGTATGATAGTGATGTTTAGAAGAAATTTGGTGACTAGGTTATTCTTGGCATGATCATGACTTAATAGATGATTGGTTTGGATGGCAAGTTGTATGAAGGGACAAGACCACCCCGATTTTAATGATAGTTGGTGTTAAAAGACAAACATTTACCTTGATGGAGGGCATGTACTCTTCGTTCATCACTAGCATCAAACTCATTTCTATGACCATGGACGTAATCGTGGTAATGATGCAAGAATGTCCTATGTTTGAGCAAGAGTTTACAGTTGGTATACCAAAATTTCTGGCACCTAATGAGTTATGCTTGTGTGAGATTCTTCTTCTTGATAGGTCGGTGAATTGACTTCTTAGGATGTTTATACAACTTGGGCTTATGAAACATGAGACGAACGAAGTTTTGACGCAATTTGGACTTTGTGTGGATAATGACTTGGATAATTGTTTACTTTTTGACAAATGTTTTTGCAAAGTGTTTGAGGATAGTGATGTGTTTTTAGTCTACTCTTGGCAAGTATGCATCAAGAAAAGAAAACACAATGATCGAATGATTTTTAACTCAAAGACACTCATGCTCATATACAACACTCTTAAGGCTGGCAAGGACAATAGTCATTGGATCCCAATTGGTTTCCCAGCTACGCTTACCCAGAGCGGACACTTAGATGGTTGACCCCATTGGCTCCCCTCCATGACACTCACTTCTCCGGGGCAGCCAAGCATCAATTCCCATGAAAACTCCTCATGGCAAACTTTGTGTCTCTACTAAGGGCTGTAAAAATATGGGCGGCTTCGAAGGTCTGACCTCCTACACCAATGACTAGAAGGTTTTTGGTCACTATGCACAAGGTTTTTAGTATGGCTTCTCGTTAGGAGATACCCTTCATAGTTGTGCAAGCACAATTGAGGCCTATAGCCCAATGAAGCACCAAGAACTTAGTAGTCACACAAGTGTGATTGAGATCTCTAGGATCCTAATAAGCACCCAATGTGAGAGTGAACTCTCATATAGCCCCAACAATTGACCCTTTCATAATCAATGGCCTATTTATTATAGTGAGTTGGGAACCCCAGGTTTGGGTGTACTCACTTGGGTTGTTCCCCTCTTACCTTCTCAAAGAGCAAGTTGGGAGGGTAGGCCTGCTAAGGGTAAGCATGCAACAAACATGAAAAACTTGGAGGGTATAGATTTTTTATTGTCTAGCTAGACGAGAGCATACTCTCCTACCTTTACAATTTTCACAAAACACATAAGACAATAGTTCATTTACCCTCTAATTAAATCTAGGTGCCTAGTTAAAAAAGAAAGCACAATATTTGGTTGGAACTCCCAGGCAACCTGCAAGTAGTTTAGATTAGTAGTTTTTCTATTTTTCAAGGTCTTGGACGGTCGGTCAAAGCTACAAGACTAAAAAAAGAAATTAGGACTAACTGGACTGAACATACAGTGCACGTGCTGAAGTGTAGTCAGTTGTGTTGAAGCACCTGCACAAGTGCTAAAATGCCTGCATACGCACTGCAGTTAATAAAAATAGTAAAAAAAAAAGATAAATCAACGCAAAGCAAACTGGGTTTTTATACCTGTCTGTCGCACTGATCTGGATCGGTTGCGCTGAAATGCTTGCGCCCACGCTAAAACCCTGAAAATAGAGACCGAATAGATTAGCGGGTTAAATTTTTAAAATTCAAATTTAAAAATTGAATCTTTGCTAAGGGCAAGAAATTTGCAAAAACAGTCGTCCTGATTAGAAATCGCTCGTGTTGAAATGCGTACGCCCGCGCTGATGCACCTATGCCTACGTTAAACAAACAGATAGAGAGCAAAAAATTTAAAATTTAAAACAAAGTAGGAAAAGATTTTAAATGTTTTGAAACGGTCGCGCCGATGCACCTACACACATGCCGAAGAAGGTTTTCTGTCGCACTGAACCCGAGCCGCTCGCCTTGGTTTGCAGTCTCTCGCGTTGTTCTAGAACCTGCGTCTTACAACTTCACAAAAACTCAAGAAAACATTATTTTTTAGGGACGTGGGTCCCACCGAGCATGTCAAAATGAAGATGGTTAAAAGGTAGTGTGAAGTGGATTAGATTGTAAACATGCAAATCAAACACAAAAACACATGAAACCAAAAGATATAATTCAAATCACATGAAAACATGAATAAAGATGCATATACCTCACAACCTTTTTACCTTCTCCTTCGAATGGAGCTTAGATGGATTTGAAGTGCGCCCATGTGCCTCCAACTTGATGTCGATTTTGCTCCTAGATTGCTTGATGTGGATGACTCTCCAATATTGTGCACAAATGGATAAAAATGGATTTTTGAGGAATGAGATGGATGATATGACTAAGTATGGATGAGGGATGATTTTAGCATGGTAAGGATTCAATGGTGATTTTCTAGGCTCAAACTAACAACATAAACTTACTAAACATGGAGATGATAAGTGAAGGGATGGAGTCCTCAATTTATAGGAAGAGGAGAGGAAAAATGGGTGGCTAGGATTGACTCAAGATGGAGAGCCAAGATTTCTTGTGAGCTCACACAAGACCCAAGAGGAGGTGTGGAGACCAAGAGATATGCCTTAAAGGAATTTCTTGTCTCCACACTCCTCAAGGTACATTGGGAAGGCCTCCCAATGTGCCTTGAGAAGAGAAAGGGATGGGACATTCCTTGAGAAATGGGGAGGAAGAATTAAAAATTCTTCAAAAAGGGATGATCATGGGGATTGGAGGAATAAGAAGGAATTAAAAATTCCTTGGAAGATGAAATGCCTATAGGAATGTGAGATTTTGAAAATCTCACATTCACCTAGGAAAAGATCATTTAAGGAGAGTGGTTGGATGGAAAGGACAAAGAGTTGACTTTGTGGCTAATCATGATGATTAGCCACTAGAAACTCATTAGGAGGGGGATTAGAGGAAAGGTTAGGTGGGATTAGGATAGATAAGATTTGTAGGAGGATTTGACTAGAAGAGATAATGAGTGGAGGGAATTAAAAATTAGAAGAATAAGGCTAAGTGAGTTTTAGGGAGTTTCTAGAAGAATTATTAGGTTGATGATGGATTAGGAAGATGATTTGTAGAAACCATGTAGGTTAACCAATTAATTGAAATTAATTAGTTAAAAGGAGGATTTGAGAAGATTTAATTTTAAAATAATAAAAAGAGGGTTGATTTATTAAATAAATCAATCACAGACTATAGTGACATTAATTAATTAATATTGAGGAGAATTTAGAATTTGCATAATTAATAAATTAATAATGTGAGGAATTAAAAATAATTAAAATAATTATTTATAAGTGTCTACAATGAATGTTACGTGTTAATGAATGTTAATGAATGTTATTTGTTAATGAATGTTATGTGATAATGAATGAATGATATTTTATTAATGAATGAATGTTATATGTTAACAAAGAATTTAGAGTGATGTTACGGGGGGAGGGGCCAAATGAGCTTACACCTTCACGTGGTTGGCCCTGTTAAGTAGAGAATATTAAACTATTCTTGAAACAAAGAGAAGCTCAATAAGGTAACACACTTTTCAATATTTCATTATGCTCCACTATTAATCTTATTGAATAATATATATTGAATCTTAATTGCAGGGTCCAATAGAGCCAACACGAACAACAACGCAAGAAGTTACTTAGTGGAGACCATCATAGGTAAGGTCCTTGATTAAGATTTTGTTGTTTACATTCATATTGTTGTTTATATTCATATTGCTGATTACATAGGCAAATATTCATTTAACTTTTTAAAAGGGTAGTCACCAAATACACCAAATAGTTGTCTAAGTCTAAGATGAAAGATTAGATAAGTCTATTAAGTAGCTAAGATCAAGATTTATCAGTATAAGATCCAATTATTGTGAGGAATTTAGTAAAAGTGGAAGCCATTTTGAAGTGATCCATGACTTCCATTGTGATTGAGGCAAGGAGTTTTGATGCAGAGTCGCAGGGAAACTTGGTAGAATACCCAATCCCAACACACATACACACTCTCCAAGGGACTTACTCACACAATTTACCCTTCTCAAATGACTCAACAAGTCATTGGTTGACAACACATGCTTTCAATGTGACCTTCCTTCCTATAGCCCTAATTCCCAATAGGCTATACATACCCTTACAAAGGCAATACACCAATAATATGGCACAGACCCAAACAACCCATACTCAATGCCTTCTTACATCCTATGAGACATGATTCAAGCATTAAAAGTGAATCTTAAACTTACTAATATCCAAGTTTTTCTTCACAAACGTTTCACAATCCTACTAGCCCTAGGTTTTCAATTTTTGGGTAATAACTCACAATTGTCCCAAAATGCCAAGAAAACAAATGATATATTAGGATACCCTTTTGGGCCTTCTAAAACATATGTCAAACTTAGATAGGGTTCTTTTGGACTGGTCATCTTGACCAACACCTGTCCTAATTAGGCAAGAGCCCCAATTAGGCATGTTTACATAGCAACCCCTCTTCAAAATACACACATAAACTTATCTCCACTTGAGAAACTCAAGGTTAGTGTCAAAACCACTAATTTCATCAAAATTTTGCATTTGTGATGTTTTGGAACTCATCCAACTTCATCACCTATCTTAAATTACTTGCCACTCCTCCTAATGCCAAGCACTTCAATGTTTTTTTCCTTGTCCAATCATCATGGCAACCTACATCACTCCTACCATGCTATAATACACTAGTTGGCCCAAAATCCCCTTGAGCTTCATGAATTTTGACTCTCAGGAATGTTGAGAACCAACCATTGTAAATGAAACCCTCGGTAGGGTTTTCACAGGCCTGAAAGCACAAACAATACCAAAGATTAATGCAAACCAATGATTCAAAGCATTCCCACGCTTGGATATGTTAGATACAAGTCCAATTCAACCTTCCAAGGAGTTTGAGAACATTTGTCAATCAAATTCAACGTGAGAAAATCCAAGAAATTTGGATTGAGACAAAATGTATGTAACAGAGATCACATTCCTCCATTCCACCATCAACAACCTTACATGTTCAGCCTCAAAGGATTTTGTATGTGTCAAAACAATGTCTCCCAACATCCAAAATTGAATTTTGAACCATTGGACCATTGGAGACCAGCTAATCCAAAATGTTGTAAAGTTGACAACAAAAGTTGTCATAACAACATTGACAACTTTTACATATTTTTGCATTTGGCCTTGTAACCAACCAAAATGCCATGAAATCATTACATAAGGACCAAATATGTCCATACAAGACCAAAAAAAATATTCCTACTCATCTTGGCCATTCAGAACATGTTTGACCAATGTTGACCCATAATAGGGCCTATTACAAACCCCATTACATGAATACATAGTTGAATGAACAAAATGACTTAAAAGCCTTACAAACATGAAAAAATTCAAATGGGCCTTAGACCATTATTACATCCATGATATGACATGACCATATGGATCAATTATGAGGTTACCCTACACCAATTTTTCTAGGGGTATTAGCTAAGTCTATGAAGTAGCTGAGATCAAAATTTATCAAACAAAGATCCAACCATCATTAGGAATTTAGTAAAAGTGGAAGCCATTTTGAAGTGATCCAAGACATTCATTTTGATTGAGTCGGGGAGTTTAATCGATGAATTGTTGGAAATATATTTTTGTTGTTTATATTCATTTTGCTAATTACATATGAAAATATTCATTTAACTTTTTAAAGGGGCAGTCACCAAATACACCAAATAGTTGTCTAAGTCTAATATCAAACATTAGCTGTCTATGAAGTAGCTAAGATCAAAATTCACCTAATATTTGGGCTTACAAATTTTCCTTTTGGTACACTTACTGGGCTTTACTAATTTCACTCTTTCTAATGATACCCCTGGAACAGAGCATAAAATGTTGTTATAGTTTCAAATTAACAACTGATATCACCTTATTGTATATCTCAATGACAGTGTATTTATGGTCCTTGATGTTCGTTTAAAAGGTAGCTGGATATTATCATGAAAATATTGCGTACTTATTTCACCCTTGTTATGTCTATAGATTATGTCTCTATCAAATAAGATGAAAAGGCCTTTGGCATTGAATGATGTTTATAGAGTTCATTATCTTATACTAAAGGTGCTCTATGATTTATATTTCTTTTAACTGATTTTCAAGTTGTGAACTAGAAAAATGAAGTAAACCTATCTTCATCTATACAAAAACAAAACAATAGTGAGAGTCTTTCTTTGACATTGTTCACCAAATCTGAATGCTCACTGTTCCTTCATTATATTTATGTATGTTGCAACAACATCAAATCTCTGCTCTTTTATTTACCCTTGATTGTAATTATTCAATCTAAACCCTATAGGGGTTTCATGAGGACAATCGTACAATGCATATCTTTTCCATTGTGTTGTAGCAGTCAAATAGAATATGACAATATTCCTTCATGTTTTTTTGCTCAAATATCTCCTATACTCTTGAAGCTACTTCTTGAATCTTTTGTTCATGGATACCTGAACTTTGATGATGAAAACTATTAGAGGCCACTTTTTATAATACCATTGTTGCATACTTTTATTTGAGGAAACCTATGACTATGCCTTCCACTATTATATTACTAATTTCTAATCTTGTACATGGTCCCTTTTGTCATATGACCTCTATGTTTATAGCTTACTTGCACTATGAGATATACTATTTATGACTGCAATCTTAATGCATGTTGTATATGACTATATGTGAATCATATGCCCTTATTGATGATGTGTTTTGGTAGAAAGACTATATATCAAATTTATAGCTTTGGTAATGATTTTATAACTGCATTATGCTCAGGAAGGCAGTAAAAATCCATGATATTCTTGAGAGGATTGTCTTGTCCATTAACCGCTCTTATGTTGGTTGTAGATGTACTCCTTTGGACTATCACAACTGTGTCTTCTATCTTTGCTTGAGTACATTAACAATTATGCTCTGAGGAATGAAATCACTGTACCTGTCTTTATGAGTCCTCTCTGATCAGACTAATCCTACAACATATAGGTGAGCTTTCCTTGTTTATTGTCTACAAATTTTGTAGGGGTAGTTCAATATTTGAGAAATCTTATCAAATAATATTCCATTGTTGCAATGCTTTATGTTCCCTAATGGCAATTGGTGTGTCCATGTTATATGGGGGTAGAATGGACTTTTTTTTTTTAAATATCGCCTATTCATCGGAATTCCAACGGAAATACCTAACATAGGCCCCGACGAGAGTGTTGTACCTACAATGAGAGTGTTGTACCTACAATGAAATTTTTTCGTCGTAGGTACAACATTCTTGTCAGAGCTTACTTACATTTGTCATCATAATTCTGACATTATCCCCATCATTTTTTGACAGGAATGTTGTACTTGCGACGACAAATTTTATCGTAGGCACAATATTCCCATCGGAGCATAGTGCCATTTGTCATCGGACTTTCGACGAAGACCCCAACATGTACCAATGACAATAGTGTGCATGGTTCATCAGAGGTTTGACGACTTTGTCAAAATTCTGACAAATTAGACTACCACAGTATGTATCAAATTTCAACAAACATAGCGTCGGAATTTCGATGAAAAGTTGTTCGTTGAATATTTTATTAAAATTTGAGCGAAGAAAATATTTTCATCATTTCATTGGATCTATGACATTAATATGTCAAAATTTTGATGATAGTTCATTGGAAAATGACCCCAAATGTGTTAGTGTTTGCAGGATCAACTTCTATGCCTCTGCGGGAAACAATGAAACTCAACAGTTTCCCAGATGTAACACCAAAGACACACTTCTTAGGGTTCAGGTGCAACTTATACTTTTCTAATCTTTCAAAGATCTGCCTTAGGATAGGGATATGCTCATCTCTTGTCTTGGATTTTCCTAGGAGATCGTCCACATACTTTTTCATGATTTTATGAAAAAGGTTATGAAACATGGTTGTCATTTCTCGTTGACTTGTTGCTCTAGTGTTCTTGAGACCAAAAGGCATGACTTGATAACAAAAGGTGCCCCATGGTGTTGTAAATGTTGTTTTGTGTTGGTCCTCTTCTGCTATCCTGGTCTGATTGTATCCATAAAACCCATTCATAAGTGATAGCATTTCATGTCCCACTGTGATATCTACGATCATATCTATGTTGGGAAGCGGGAAGTCATCCTTAGGGAATTCTTTATTCAAATCTCAAAAAATTGTGCACATTCAGATGCCCCCAGTAGCTTTTGCTGATAGGGAAAATGTTGGACACCCACTCAAGATAATATATTAGTTTTATGAATCCAGCATCCAACATCTTTTGAAGTTCTTCCTTGACAAGGAGTGTGATATGTGGATGCATCTTGCGTAATTTCTGCTTTACATGTTTAACATCTGGACAGACATCAAGATTGTGAATTACTAAGTTTGGATCAAGGCCTAGCATGTCAACATACGACCAGGAAAAGTTGATCTTTGTTTCTATGAGAATATCAATGAAAATTGTTTTTCTTGATCCAATAGAGACTTGGCAATGAGCAAGTTCTTAGGGGTTTCTTCAATGCTCACACTGATAGTGTCCATTTCTTCTATTAGTAGGTCTGAATTGTCTTGTTGTGAGGGAACAATGGTAGGGAGGTCAAGTGCCTCATCCTCAAGTGCCTGATCCAAGTTTTCACTTCAGGATACGCCCTTTATTTTTACTTTTCCCTTATCTATAGGTGCCTCAAAAAGGTTTTCACCTAAGGAGACATGATTTTTATTTTTATTATTTTTTTTGTGACTAACAACATTGACCTGACTACCAAAGTATTCATTCTCGTGTAGTTGTATCCCATGAACTCTATTGCAGTCTTCTAAGTTGTGCATAGTCAGGAGAGTCATGAGAGTGTTGACATCAACATAAACGTCCAAAGTAGGTTTGTCTCATTGGTTCAAGTCAGTAAGCTCAGGATGGACAAGTTGTAGCTTATATGGGGTGGAAGGGGTTATGAAGGTGATGGCATTGATTTGGGTGTCAAAGATGTCATCTTGGTATTTAAAAGGCATTTCATGAAATTCCTCTTCCTTGGAGTCTTTGACATCCAAAGGCGGATCTAAAGGGGTACCAACGATAGTGATCTTAGGTACAGGAGTGTAACCCAAGCCCCTGTTATACTTGTATGAGATAGGATTGATTGGTGCTTTGATTCCTTTTTCTTCTAGCCCCAGGCTATGTCCTTTGTAACCCATCTTATCCACCATGGCGGATGCTTTTGGATACATCTTCTTGGGGAATTTTGCTGGTTCTTTATCCTCTTCTCGATACAACCAAGAAGAAACATCTATCTCTATACTTTCTTCATTAAGTGGGCCCTACTTCCTGAAGGTGGTATCCTTAGATTGTATAGTGGGGTTTTGATCTTTTTTTATTTATTTGGGCTTGCTGAATGACTTGGGAGATAACACGAGTTTTCCCACAAGTAGGACATCCTCGAGCTTTTACTCTCCACAGCCCTCAGGTTCCTCTTGAGATGAAGTGGAACCAACTTTAGATGTGTCAAATGGAGGAGGTGGAGCGGGTTTATTTAGCGGGCAATGGTATGGATGTTTCCCCTCTAAGAGCTTGCAATACTAAAAAGGTTGGGGATCACCTCTGATAGTGATCTCTCTAGCATTGAAGGAAAACTTAAGGCATTAGTGATAAGTGGAGGGGATGAATTGAATCAAGTGAATCCACAGATGGTCAAGGAGAATGTTCTAAGGGAGGTCAAGATCTAAGACTTGGCAAGGGGTCTCAACTATAACATGGCCCACTTGAACAGGTAAAGTAATCATGCCTTTGGAAACCCTTTTTGTATCATCATAGGCCTTGATTATGATTTTTCCTGATAGGTGAACCAAGTCCTCAGAAAGTACTAATTTCTTTATTAACTTGTATGTACAAAGATTGAGTCCAGATCCACCATCTATCAAGATGCATTTAACCTTGTGTTTCTGGATAAGAGCTTCAATGTGAAATGGTTTATTATGATCATCATCAGAGGGAGCAACATTAGAGGTGAATACAAGGTGGTGTTGAGCAACAAGGTTTCTAATGAGGGCTTGGAACTGAGCATCATTAATATCATTGGAGACACATGATTCAAGGAGGGCTTGTTCCAAAATCTCCTTGTGAACAGGGGAGGTCTTGAGGAGCTCTAGGATGGAAATATGTGCAAGTCTTTTTGAGGTGTTCTAGAAGGTCATATCCGCAGGTGGATGAAGTGGGGGGAGGATTAGGTAGGGGAGGAGCTCCTTGGACAATTACTCTTCCGCGATGAGTGGTTACATTACAGTCATTCTGAGAATGGGACGTGGAGGATGCTATGCCTTGAATGACTATTTTGGCAGGGTTGGACCTGCTTGCCGATTGTGAATGGGGAGAACCACCTTGGATAGTGACCCTAGGTCTATTTTTGGAAGGGGGGGGATTAGCTCCCTAGATAGTGATGGCGTTGACATGATAATCTACAGGCTCTATATGACCCACCAAGGAGTCAAAGATGAATATATAATTTGTGTAATCATAGTTCACAACATTAAATGATGACACATTGCCTTTATCATGCTTTGGGAGGGGTTATTTGTACATCTTGAGTTTATCATTATTATTATCAGGTTTTATTGTTGCTACCTCAGTATAACCCTTAGCAATGAGATCTTGGATTTATTTCTTTAGTTTCATACAGTTCTATGTATCATGCTCATTGATACAGTGATAGTCACAATACTCATTCTCATTATACCACCTAGGTTTGGGTTGATTTGGATCGAATGGTCGAGTTATCGAAAAGACAACTATATTGGCTTGGACAAGATTTTGGAACACCGCCTCAATGGGCTCAGCAAGAGGATTATACTCCCTTGGAGTCTGATTATTAGATCGGGGTGGTCGCCCCTAGATTGAGACATTGTTGGGGGATATTTGAGATTGACTTTGATTATTTTGTCGATTATTGAATTGACTGTTAGTGGTGGTTGATTTTGGAGGAGCAGCCATAGTTTGGACCCACTTTGCATCTGTGACACCATCGTTGACTACCAGAGAGTTTTTTAGTGGTGAATCTTCGCTAATTTGCGAATTCCACGATTTTATTTTTCTGAAAATGGTGAATAGTCTGGGCAACACAGTGGTCAAATCACCCAAAATTTTGGGGTTAATGGTCCACTATATTCTATCTTCACCATTGACCACATACCGTTCCACGTGGATTCTTGTAATATTCACTTGGAATCACTCAAACGTGGGTATTAGATCACCTCCTTTATCCACCAGAAATAGTAAAATGACCCTGTACCCATGACCTATTTCACCAATGGTAAATTAAATATTCATTGCACACATCGGTCCATTTTGCCTATTGTTAAATTTCATGTTAAGCATAATGAGGCCCAATTTGCCAATATCAATTAAATAATTATAAGCATTTGAGGACCCATTTTTAACCCGCTTAAATCAAGATGCATTTTGAAACGCCCGCGAAATTCACCAAAAATGCAATCATGGATTGATATAAATACAATTGAAAGTTTGAAACACTCTTTCTTACAATTTGTTCATGTCTAATTAGTAAATTTGGGAGCTCTTGATTCGCATTCAGCAATTTGAGTTGGAACGTCAAAGTTGATTGTAGGGCGGAGGGCCAGAGTTACAATCCTACAACATAGGCCCAGGCATTCCTAATTCTCGATTCAGAGAATTGAGAAGGCATAAAGGTGAGTAATCATTTCTTCATACTTGATAGTTTTAGTTGTAATTTGTAGTGAGAGGTCAAGATGTCAAACATGGGTGAGACTCCTCAAGGTGGTGAAGGGATTAAGATGTTAGACAAGGGTGAGACTGAGACTCCTCAGGGTGGTGAAGGGATTCAGATGTCAAACAAGGGTAAGACTCCTGAGGGTGGTGAAACTAAAGGGATTGGGAGGCCATCAAAATGCCCAAAACTTTGAGATACTACCATAAAGTCTTACTTTGGAATTGGCAAAGTTTTTGGTCCATCAACTTCTCCAATTGCAGAAGCCATTCATAGTAGCTCACCACCACCACAAGGTGGGATTGTCATTGAGTTAAATGCATCAAATGAGGATGATAATACTTGCATGATAGAAGATGTTCTAAGGGATACACACAATGAGATAATTCACTCAGATGAAAATGCTAGTACTAAAGATGATGTTGGTAGGAACAAAAGAAAAAGGAAAGTAAAAATGGGGCGGGAGTGGGAAATGACAAGGAGTTTTAAGATTGATTGGGTAGCAAAGTACCCATTCATTGAACCAGTCCCAAACAATGATGAACAACCAACAGAATGTAGGTGTAAGATTTGGAGCTGAAAAACTAAAAGAGAGAAGAAGATGTAGCTAAACCTTGACACAATAGAAAAGCATATTGGTAAGGTTTATGAAAAACATATTATAGATGGAAAGGAAACACCAATAGTAAGATGGAAATCAAAGGAAGAATGTCTTCATGTTAAGTATGTCGCGGAATATAAAGAGCATAACCAAAAAATGACACTGATTGGTAATAGTGGAAATACAATCAAGGTTGGGCTTGAACATGCAACAAAAGATGCAAACCTGGCAAAGACTATTCAGATGAGTGTTATTTTTCATATCCTGTCGAGAGGGCATCCTATGAAATATTTCCTAGAATATAGTAATTTATTATCTTTTTTGAATGTTCCTCACTATCCTATGTCACATTGGTCAATAAACACTGGATGAGAAATGGAAAACTGTCTCGCTAAGGTGGAAAAGAAAAATTTATAGGAGAGTGTAAAAGAGTCAAAATTCATTTCGTTATCCATAGATGAAGTTACTGCAGTAGATAACACTGCTTGGGTCTGTATGCATGTTTATACCATAAAAGAACACATCTGCCAAGCTCATCTACTCTGTGTTTGTAAAATGAGGGGCAATTCAATAGCAGAAAATTTATATTTGGAAGTTAAGAAAGCTTTGAATGAAATTGCTGGTATGGATGACTTGACAATTTCCAAAAAGTTGGTGTGTGTTGGAGCTGATGGAGCTACAGTAATGCAAGGTCAAAGGACCAATATTTGCACAAGATTACAAACTAGTATTGCACCATAAATGCTTGGCATTCACTGCATGGCCCATCAAATGAATTTAGCATATATAATTGTAAGAAATTTCCCTATAATGTCAAAAATTTGAAGATCCATTCCATGAGCTCCATTGGTACTTCTGCCAAAGTCCTAAACGTTTTGCAGAATTTCAGATTTTTGCCTATGGAGTAACAATAGGAAACAAGCTTCTCAGGGATGTTAAGACCAAATGGATCTCCTTGCATGGACCAGCGAAACAATTTCTAACAGAATATCAATCCTTGATTGGACTAATGTACGAAAAATGCCTCACAGTAGACAAAGCTCCTGATCTCTTACATAAGTTAAGTGATATAGAGACTCTGTTAACTCTAACTAGTCTTCTCCCCATGCTGGATTAAACAAAAAAACTTGTTAAGAAAGCTGAAGATAGAACTATGTATATCAATGAGTATAGCACTCTACGTAAAATGACATGCTTGGCTTTGGATGGTTTGTATTCAGATCTAACAGGGCAAAGCCCAAATTTTTTTAGGTAGCAAATAATTACAAATTTGAATCATGCTGAAATATTTTACATTTCAATGCAAAAATGAGTTATGTGCCTTTCTAAAATGATTTCAGATACCAATGCGCCAATCTAAGACGGGCAAGCAAGGCAAAGCAATAACAGTTAAAAAGGAATATTTTGATAGGATAGTTAAATCTGTTAGTGATAATTTGAAGTCTATTAAATATGAACTTCCAACTGAGATTCATGAAAGATTCCCTCGAGAAGAAATACTTGAAGCCATGGGTTGTGTGTATCCTCAATTTCGGCATTCATTGGGAGACAATCCAAATGACGCAAACTTGTTTCATAAAAACTAGAGGAATTGATATTGACATTTTCAAAAGATGCATATTGCAATGGACAACCAATAGAAGGAATTTTAAATTTAGATCATCTTAAAAAACAATGTAAATGCTTTGCATTGTGTATGAAACAACTATTGGCATTTGCATGAAGATTGCATTAATGATATGTTATGTTGTCATTGATGCCAATTAACCAGTAATGATATTGTCGATATTGTTATAATATTGTTACTGTAACCGGTAGGAAGAATTTGTGGAGTGAACCGGTATTGCTATATATTGGAGAGTGTAACCGGTAAACCCTACCTATTGTAAACCCTAACTGATTAAGTTTGGTGAATTGGTTATATTGGTTTATGATCTGATGATGAGCGGTAATGATTATGACATGTATGATTATTGTATGAAGACAATTTCAAGATATTTTGGTGAGCTATTGTAATGGTTTTTGTCCAGGGAATGAGCAAATGTATCGCATCTAATGCAAAGTGTCTGATGAGTTATTGAGATCGATGAAGCGGTGATCAAGGAGCGATCAAGGTTTTCTTGATTGATGTGGAGAGATTGCTATGTAATCAAATAATCATAATTGAACTAATTTGTTTGTAATCTCTATGAGAATTAGGTTTTTGTTGTGTTACCGACCTGCTTGATTTTTTTATAAGGTTGATGAAGTTGTTTAGTTTAATGAGTTGGCAAAGAGATAGACAAGATCAGTTGAGTGTGTGGTTGCCGAACCAGATGATGTATCTGCAGTTTGAGTAAAGGCAGATAGGAGCATGAAATGGATCTGATCAAGCAAGTGTAGTGCTAATTAGATAGATAAGCAAACCCTTGTTGTTTTCTAACAATTACAGCAGAATTAAAATCCCCTAACCGGGTAAGCTCTAGCAAGCTTGGTGCTATTCAAATCCTTTAACAAGGTGATCCATTAGCTTGGATTTTCAAATCCTATACCAAGGTTACTCCTTACAGGGTATTGCTTCTAACAAGGCATTTGCAGTCAATCCCTTAACTGGGTGATTCCTAATAGGATTAGTTCTTAACAGGACTTTTTGTAAAGCTTTAATAGGCTAGGCTCCTAACAGGAAGAACTTCAGAAGTGTTCAGATAGTTGTCTTATGAGTCTCATCTCACCATGGTTTTTACCTATTTGGGTTTCCACATCAAAAAATAGTTGTGTCAAGTGGTGAATGTTTTTGTGGTTATGTTTTCATGGTTGATTTACTTAACTGCTTAACTATTTTGATAAGTCATGATAACTAGAAGCATTGAGAAATGAAGAATTTGTTTACTGTTAATTTGTTGTAACAGTCAACTGGTTTATCTTATGAGTTTTTATCTTGACAGTGGTATTAGATTAATTTTTGAGATTGGTGAAGTTTGTATCAATTTTTCTATCTACTTATTCACCCCCCCCCCCCTCTCAGTAATTGACCGGATACTTATTCTTTCATCATACCATCAATTGGTATCAGGGCATTACAGGTCCTCTAAGGTCTTAGCCTAAAAATTTGTGGTAAAGATCTTATAGATCATGATGAAGAAGGAAGGTCTGAAGTTTAATAGAGAAAACTACAGGATATGGAGTGACAAAATGAAAATTTATATCAAGAGTTTGGGAAGCCAGTATTGGGAACATGTTGATACTAAGTATGTTGCACCTACTGGGATGTTAACTGATGATCAGAAGAAAGAGAAACAAGAAAATCATCAAGCATTGGAGGCTATTATCAGTTCTTTGTCTGATGCAGAGTATGTTGATGTTCATGGTCTTGAAATTGCATATGAGGTATGGAAAAAACTTGAAGAGATTTATAGCGGTGATGAACATGTTAAGATTGATAAAGATGAGAGTCTAAGAAGAAAGTTTGATGACATGCAGATGGCTGAAGGTGAGAATATTTAGTAGTATGGTCAAAGGATAAAAGAGATAGTCAGTGAAATTAAGAGTGTGCGAGGTAAAGTGGAAGATTCCACAGTGATCAATAAGGTACTGAGAACCCTACCACCGATCTACGCTATCTGAGTTGCAGCTATTCAAGAGTTGAAGTCCATTGACAAAACAAAGGTAGCTCTTGACTCTATCATTGGCAAGCTTATTTCTTTTGAATTAAATGGTTATGATGGTAGTATACAGAAATCTGAGTCTGCATTTAGAGCTTCTATTTCTAACCCATCTATGAGGAAAAGTAGAGATGTCAGTCACATCTATAAATCCATATCCAATAGAGAAGTTGATGATGAAGATAGTTTAATTGAGCTTGAAGCATTATTGGCCAAGCGGTTGCCTAGAGGTATAGGTAAATATAGAGGTAAATTACATTTGAAATGTTTTGCATGCAACAAGATTGGACACATAGATGCCAACTGTCCTAATGGTGATAATGAGCACAAACAAGAGAAATTCAAGAAGTATAAGGGTGAAGGCAAAAGAGATTGTCTTATTGTTGTTGATGGTAGTATCACTGATGAGGAATATGATGGTGATGCTAATGAAGACATTGTGTTTGTAGCCATTAAAGCAGAGATGTCAGACCAGAAGGCATTAGTATCCAGGATAGATAACTCTGATGATTGGATCATTGATAGTGGTTGTTCACATCACATGACCGGTGATCGGAGAAAATTTCTTTCTCTAAAGGAATTTGATGGTGGAGTTGTAATATTTGGTAATGACTCACCCTGCATGGTTAAAGGTAAGGGAACTATTTCTCTTAATGGAAAGAGTAGTACAGATGATGTCTACTGGGTTGAAGGTTTAAAACATAATATTTTGAGTGTGGCACAGCTCAATGACAAAGGATACCCATTGGAGTTTAAAAATGGTATGTGCAAAATCTATGACAAAAAAGGTGAACTGATTGCAACCGGGAAGCAAACTAAAGGTAACCTGTTTCACCTTAATCCTAAAGTCAACAACTGTTTAATTGCAAACATAGATGATAGTTGGCTTTGGCATAGGAGATTTTGTCATATAAACTTTGATAACATTGTTAAAGTGAGTAAGTCCAAGACAGTGAGAGGTTTTCCTCACTTAGAAAAACCGATTAATTCTTTGTGAAAAGAATGTCAGTTGGGAAAGATGACATCCTCAACTTTCAAGAGAAAATCCTTTTCAGCGGAACATTTGTTAGATTTGGTTCATACGGATCTTTGTGGACCAATAAGAACAAAAAGTATTCAAGGTGAGATATTTTATGATCTCCACTAATGATTTCTCAAGGATGATGTGGGTCACATTCTTGAAGGATAAGACTGAAGCTTTTGGTAAGTTCAAGTCATTCAGGGCCTTATCTGAGAAGGAGAGTGGTAAGAAGATAAAGTGTCTGAGGACAGATCAAGGTAGTGAATTTGCTTCTGAGGAATTCACTAGGTATTGTGAAGAAAATGGTATCAAAAGGAAGCTTTCTGCACCAAGGACACCACAATAGAATGGTATCATAGAGAGAAACAATTGGTCAGTTGTTGAAGCTTCTAGGACGATGTTGATACAAAGAGCTATAGCGAAAACTTTCTGGAGAGAAGCTGTCAACACAACTGTCTACACTATGAACCGGATTCTGGTAAAAAGAGGTAAGGATAAGACTCCTTATGAATATTGGTATGGTACATCACCTGATGTTAGTTATTTTAGAATATTTGGAAGCAAATGTTTTATTAAGAGAGGTGATTATATGAGCAAATTTGAGGCTAAAAGTGATGAAGGTGTATTTCTTGGCTATTCCACCAAGAGTAAGGCCTACAAGTGTTTTAACAACCAGACAGAGAATTATTGAGAGTGTTGATGTTCAAGTGGATGAAAATCCTGAAGTCTTAGAGGAAACTAGTTCAGAGAAAAAGGATGAAGATCCTTGCATTTTGTTTTTGGAACCAGAAACTCTGAAATCTGAAACCGGCAAAGCAAATACTAATGTACCAGTTCAACCAGAACAGATAAATTGAGAAGAAGATGATGATAATGAAGAAGCTAAAGCTGAACCTAAAGATAATGATCATGTTATTCCAAGATATGTGAGACTGAATCACAATCATGAATAGATTATTGGGGATAAGGATGTTGGAGTACTAACCAAAAGAAGAATTAGAGAGAATTATTGCATGATCGCCACTATTGAACCAAGAACTACTAAGGAAGCATTTGGTGATGATCATTAGGTTAAATCTATGGAGGAGGAATTAGATCAAATTGAGAAGAACACATGGACCCTAGTACCCCGTCCGGTAAATAAAAATGTGATAGGTACTAAGTGGGTATTCATGAACAAGTTGAATGAAGATGGTGTTGTAGTTCACAATAAAGCTAGGTTGGTTTGCAAAGGTTATGCACAAGAGGAAGGAGAAGACTATGGTGAGACTTTTGCACTAGTGGCAAGACTAAAAGGTATCAAAACTTTACTTGCATTTGCAGCACACAAGAAATTCAAGGTAAACCAGATGGATGTTGTCTGCATTTTTAAATGGAATACTAGAAGTGTTGGCATTATAACAAACAAGGAGAGATTGTTGGCATTTCAATAAGGATATTGAGAAGGTTGTTGATGATTATGGATAAAACTGATTAAGGATGTTTACTGTCTTAATATTATTATTTTCTCATTGACATCAAGAAATTGATTTTCTAATTCAGTATGATGTTTCCATATCTTGAGAAGTATGATTTGATGAATATAAAGATGTCGGTAAAAGACACAAAAAGAATGTGATGAATAAGGGGAGAAATAAGTTATTCAATGGGCAACTATTACCGAGTTAGACAATGATGAGATCATGATGTTTAGATTGTTTTGATATCATACATATGTTATTGATTGTAAGGTTAATACTATACTATGTTACCGAGCAAAGAACCTAGTCAGTAAACCCTAAGGAACCTAGTCGGTAAACCCTAAGGTTATCACTATCAGTTAATGAAGGCGATATGTCTACTGAGTGAAGTTTAGTATTTACCGAGTTGCAACCAAGTAGTAACAGAATGCATTGAATGAATAAAAGCATTATTTAATGAAGGAAGCTGATGAGCTGGCTATGATTTAATGATTGGTATGTTGTGAATGAAGTTTGTTAAAGAATATATGGCAAAGGAAAATTGACAGGAAGATCTACAGCTCAGATTGAACCGCAATACCCTAGCACAAGTTCCAAGAAATGTATGCAAGTTCCAAGGTGGGGTAAAACATTTTCAGATCGAAGGATACATTGAACCTGGTCAAGTTTGAAGATCTGGTGGCTATGATTGATCATGGGAAATGTGATCAAGGAGATTAAGTGGTTGGCAAATTGTTTATAAATAAGGAACTGTTGATAAACAATACATGCAGGCAAGTGTATGCACAGGGATGCTACATAGTGATTATTGAGCACTGGAGCTTGAAGACCTATTTGAATAACAGAGTATAGAGCCCAGCAGATGGACAAGATTAGTCCTATTGTATTGAGCAAATAAGAATCTGCTTTAGCATTTTAGATGTGAAGTTGCAGATAGATTTTTATTACTTTTATTTTGTAAAGTGACAGAAAATCTCTTAACCGAGTGGACTTAACAGTCTTATTTGTAAAACCCTCTAGTAAGGTGACATTCTGATTGAGTGTTTTGAAATCCTTTAACAAGGTCACTTCTAACAAGGTGAAGATCCTAATAGATCCGAGGGAAATCCCTTAACCGGGTCACATCTAGCAATGTGTTTGTAATCTTTAACAGGATTTGCTTTTAACCGAGCATACTCTAGAAGAGTATATTTCTTAGTGGGTCCGAAATCCCATAGTGGTTTTTCCCTATTTGGGTTTCCACATTAAATCTAGTGTTATGATGTTTATATGCTTTTGAGTTTTCATGTTTAGTAGTTTTGGTTATATTGCTGAAGTATATGTTACCGAGGTTGAATCTGTTGTTTTTATGGAAGATTAAGTTTGTATGATTCACCCCCCCCTCTCATCTTATTAGCTTGGCATCTGTACTTAACATTAAGTATCAAAACTATCAAGAAGAAGAAGTATACATTGAGCAGCCAAATGATTATGCTTTGACTGATAAGAAAGACATGGTATGCATATTGCATAAAGATTTATATGGATTAAAACAAGCACTGAGAGCATGGTATGAAAGGCTTCATACACATCTAATGAAGATAGGCTTTCTGAGAACCAGTGACGATAGTAATATATATCTCAAATCTGAAGGAGATAGGATACTAGTCAGCGAAGTATTTGTTGATGATATCATATTTGGAGGTAATGATGAAATGATCAACAATTTTGCAGATGAAATGAAAAATGAGTTTGAAATATCTTTAGTGGGGGAAATAAAAAATTTCATAGGCTTGGAAATACAACAAATGAAGAATGGTATTTTCATCACACAATCTATGTGAAAGAGGTCTTGAAGACATTTGGCATGAGTGATTGTAAATCAGTGGGACACCTACGGTTACAGGTTGTAAGTTGTCTAAGGAAGATGAGTCTAAATTTGTTGATGAGAAGGAATATAGGTCAATGATTGGAAAAATGCACTATGTTGATCACAGCAGACTGAACATAGCTCATGCAGTTGGCATAGTTGCTAGATTCTAGAAGAATCCTAAGGAAACACATTTGATAGCAACCAAAAGAATTTTTAGATACTTGAAAGGTACTGTTGATTATGGTTTATGGTATCCATATGGAGGAAATTTTGACTTGAAGGTGTACATAGATGCAGATTAGGCAAGAAATGTTGATGACCGGAAAAGCACAACCGATGGAGCATTTTTTCTTAGAGGAAGACTTGTTTCATGGAGTAGTAAGAAGAAGAATTGTACTTCACAATATATTGCTAAAGTTGAGTATGTTGCAGCTTACATAAATTGTACACAGGCTATTTGGATGAGGCACATTTTGGAAGGTTTTAAGATGAAGATTTCAAAACCTAGAAAGATTTTATGTGATAATACAAGTGCCATAAATATTTCTAAGAACCCTGTTTTGCATGCACTAACCAAGCATATTAAATTGAAGTATCATTTCTTGAAGGAAAAAGTTCAGAGTAAAGATGTGATCTTAGAGCATGTTTTTACCAAGGAGCAACTTGCAGAAATTTTTACTAAACCTCTACCTAAGACTAATTTTGAGTATCTTAGAAGTTAGTTAGGGGTTGTCCCTCTTCATGAAGTCGGTTAAGTATGATGTAGATTACATCAGTCCTAGAGCTACTTGCATAATTTTATAGAAGGATTGGTGTAGAAGTGGATTTATTCCACAGGGAGAGCATCAAGTTGCAGATTGTTGATGATGCATAGTGAAATTTGACATTACATGTTTTACTTTCACTTTGGCATTGTTGTCAAAGGGGGAGAAGAATTATGTGATCATGGGAAGGAGAACCAGTGACAAGCTGAAGACATGGAGAGCATGGTGAATACTTGGTAATATAAACCAGGATTCCTATTCATAATCATGCAGCAATCAACAGTATTGATATTTGTATTGCCATCAATGCCAAAGGGGGAGATTGTTGGCATTTGCATGAAGATTGCATTAATGATATGTTATGTTGTCATTGATGTCAATTAATCGGTAATGATATTGTTGTAATATTATTACTGTAACTGGTAGGAAGAATTTGTGGAGTGAACTGGTGTTGCTATATATTGGAGAGTGTAACCGGTAAACCCTACCTATTGTAAACCCTAACCGATTAAGTTTGGTGAATTGGTTATATTGGTTTATGATCTGATGATGAGCGGTAATGATTATGAAATGTATCATTATTGTATGAAGACAATTTCAAGAGATTTTGGCGAGTTGTTGTAACGATTTTTGTCTAGGGGATGAGAAAATGTATTGCATCTAATGCAAAGCGCGTGATGAGTTACTGTGATCGATGAAGTGGTGATCAAGGAGAGATCAAGGTTTTCTTGATTGATGTGCAGAGATTTCTATGTAATCCAATGGTCATACTTGAACCGATTTGTTTGTAATCTCTATGAGAATTAGGTTTTTGTTGTGTTACTAACCTAATTGATTTTTTTATAATGTCGATGAAGTTGTTTAGTTTAATGAGTTGGCAAAGAGATAGACAAGATTAGTTGAGTGTGTGGTTGCCAAACCAGATGATGTATGTGCAGTTTGAGTAAAGGAAAATAGGAGCATGAAATGGATCTGATCAAGCAAGTATAGTGCTATTCAGACAGATCAACAAACTCCTATTGTTTTCTAACAATTACAGTAGAATTGAAATCCCCTAACCGGGTAAGCTCTAACAAGCTTGGTGCTATTCAAATCCTCTAACAAGGTGATCCATTAGCTTGGATTTTCAAATCCTCTATCGAGGTTACTCCTTACAAGGTATTGCTTCTAACAAGGCATTTGTAGTCAATCCCTTAACCGGGTGATTCCTAACAGGATCAGTTCTTAACGAACTTTTTGTAAGCATGAAATGGATCTGATCAAGCAAGTGTAGTGCTATTCAGACAAATCAGCAAACTCCTATTGTTTTCTAATAATTACAGTAGAATTGAAATCCCCTAACCGGGTAAGCTCTAACAAGCTTGGTGCTATTCAAATCCTCTAACAAGGTGATCCATTAGCTTGGATTTTCAAATCCTCTACCGAGGTTACTCCTTACAGGGTATTGCTTCTAACAAGGCATTTGTAGTCAATCCCTTAATCGGGTGATTCCTAACAGGATCAGTTCTTAATGAACTTTTTGTAAAGCTTTAACGGGCTAGGCTCCTAATAGGGCGAACTTCAGAAGATTTCAGATAGTTATCTTGTGAGTCTCATCTAACCGTGGTTTTTACCTATTTGGGTTTCCACGTCAAAAAATATTTGTGTCAAGTGGTGAATGTTTTTGTGGTTATGTTTTCATGGTTGATTTACTTAACTATTTTGATAAGTCATGATAACCAAAAGCATTGAGAAATGAAGAAGTTGTTTATTATTAATTCAATCAACCGGTTTATCTTATGATTTTTTATCTTGACAGTGGTATTAGAATGATTTTTGATAGTGGTGAAGTTTGTATACATTTTTCTATCTACTAATTCACACCCCCCCTCTTAGTAATTGAAGGGATACTTATTCTTTCATTATACCTATTGTATAAAAAGTACCACTGAGAGGGGGGTGAATCAGTGGTTCCTAAGTTTTTCCTTTTCTGATCTAGCTTGAGAATATCAATTATGCACTTAATCACTTAAACAGTCAAACCGCTAATATAAGAAAGAAAGCCAGAGTGACCATACACTCACAAGTAACTCACAACACCAGATTTACAAGGAAAACTCAATATGGGAAAAACCTCGGTGAGAAAAGTTGTTGAAGACTACTACTTCAATCCAGCCTCACAAGTAAAACACTGAATTACAAAGATTTTGGGCACCAACCCAAGGAGCACTAACCCCTACACTTTTAGGGCACCAACCCAAGGAGCACCAGCCCCTATACCAAGCTTCAACTTGGCAATGTATGTTCAAAAACTATTTGAATACAATTAAGGCTTCTTGTTGCAAATGAATTCTACAACTCTTGAATCAATTAACTCTTGTTATCTTTCTCTTCCTTTCACACATAGTCTCTCAATGCACCATGTCACACTAGGATGTTGCCTACTCTACCACACTTTACCGGTTAGGCTCAACTACCTATCTATGAAACTACCAGTAGAATCCTCTCACTGGTTTGCCTGCTTACTCACACTTTAACTTTATCAAAACCCCTTCTCAAGTTTTCTCCTTGCTTACACCAACTTCTCTCCTCTGCACAATCTTCACAATAGCATCATCTTCTTTTGTAAATAGTTTCCTCCTCTTATCAGATGATTTCCCACCAAGAAGTAATTCAAAGTTTTGACGGTTAGGGTTTCCTCATCATCTACGAGGCAAACTAAATCCAATCAGATCCTACAAGATCTAATCACCTTGATGTCCATCTGTTCATCTCCATCATTTTCACGCCTTTTAATACACTTTTTCTGACAAGGGAAACATGATCCATTATATAGATCTACATCTGTCAAACTACTATTAATGCCTCTCTTGTTTCCTTCTTGAGGTATTCTTTCAATCTGATCTTCTTGCTTCGATCTAGGCACCAAGTACTCCCCTGATCTTCCTCTGTCATTCCTTCTTCCTCGAGCCACATTCAGTCTAATGCAATCCCTTGATTTGTGGTTCCTTCATTAATGGCGAATATCTATTTCATCAACCCTATGGACGAAGCTTCACCAACGACACCCTACTTGCCACCTTAGCTTCACATGGCATCACACCAATCAAGACACAGCCTCCCAAAACGTAGTCGGTCTGGCAAACACATACCGATAAAACCCTTTTCTAGTAGAGTGTTCTTCTCCTATTGACCAGTGTAGCATCCTGTACCAGTTACACATCTTAACATTCTACCTCTTTTTCATTAACGAAGCAACCATCCTCCATGCTCAATCTCCACCGGTTGACATCAATGACAACTTAGTGCCAAAATGCCAACAATCTCCCCCTTTGGCATTGATGTCAACATCTCACGGTCCACTCCATATCGGTAAATTTCTCCCCTTTTGACATAATGATAAAGGGTACTTGCACACTTTCCTTTGATCCATATTATATTCCCCCTAAGCCACATAAACCTTCCTAGGCATATGATACAACTCCCAACTTCTGTTAGAGGTACTCAAACGTGCTTACCGGTAGTGGTTTAGTGAAAATGTATGCTACTTGTTCACCAGTAGGAACATAGTCCATTCTTACTTCTTGTCCTTCAACCTTCTCTCTGAGGAATTGGTATTTGATTGCAATGTGTTTTGTTTTGGAATGCATGACCAGATTCTTTGCTATGTTGATTGCACTCGAATTGTCACACTAGATGAGAATGGGATCAGTGATGTCCACTTGGATATCTTTGAGAGTCTTCTTAATCCAAAGCACCTAAGAGCAACGTGTAGCAGCAAAAATGTATTTAGCTTCAGCAGTAGATAGGGAGATTGAGTCATGCTTCTTGCTATGCCATGAGACCAACCGGTCACCCAAAAAGAATGCACCACCACTTGTGTGTTGGCATTATACACTCTAATGAGAATTGAAGGTGTTGTCATTGATGGCAACCTTGCAACCTTGTGGATACCTTCAGGAAACCTTGTGGCATTCATCTGGTAAACCACCGGCAGGCACCGACACCAGCAGACACTTCATCAACAGTGACAACAATGTATACCGGCACCCCAGCCGACAAGAACAAACTTTTGTTTATTGTATTTAATTATAAATATCTTTTGTAAAGCTGACATGGCATATTATAATAGACTCATATATGTATGAGATATTGTAAATCATTTTGTAATGATGTAATGATGGATATGGTAGAAGTGATGAGCGAATATTAAGGCATATTTTGTATAAGGTTTATGGTTATTGTATGAGCTTAAACCAGTACTAAGCCTGGCATAGCAAACAATTGCTAGAAATCTTCACCGACATAGGCACTAATAAAGAAAACAAAATAACTGAGTATTTTAAAACCTTCCAAGAAAAAATGAAAACCAGGAAGAGACTACCAGAGAGTGTAGTAGACAAGTACAACAAAGAAATATGTTTTGTGATTAAAAAGGATGAAATTTGGATGGAAGTAGTTCTTCCTAGAACTATATGGGTACCTGAAATGGGGTATGAGGCAAATGTAAATATTATTAAAACTTATGCTAAAGCCCTATTAGAAGCACCTAGAGAACCCATAGAAAAGGTTTTTGGTAATGCAGAAACAATTGAAAGTGGTGTACAGACATTGAAACAAAGAAAGAAAAGAGAAAAGTACATAAGGAGTGCAACAAAGCAACTAAAGGAAATAAAAGAAAACATCATGAACATAACTAGAATAAAGGAAAGTGACCTAGAAGGATTACAACCAAAGGCACACATCTCACTGGTTGGTACATTATCTAAAAGTGAAATACCTGTTGAGTTTAAGAGAGTTGATAGGAAGAGAAAACCCTCACTAGTACCTCTCCTTCACCAAAGAAAACAAGGTAGAAGCAATAGGTAGTAAGACCACCGGCAAAGAAGTTGACACCAAAGAAGAAACAAAAATAGGTTATACCACCTCTGGATAACTTATTGAGTGAAATCACTGATGACGATAATTTATCAAATGTGATCAAACTGTATAAAACATTCTCTGATTCTAAGAAGGAAAGTATTGAGAACAACATTATTCTACATCTTGACATTTAAAAGTAAGTGGTAATAGAAGTTGTAGATGATTTTCCTAATGAATTGTATAGAAGGTTAGATGCTAAGAGCATTGCAGTTATGGAGTTAGATAAGAAACTCAAGATTGAAAAACTTCTAGTGATACATCTGGTTAACTCTATAGAGGAGATTGATGAACTAATTAGTGAAGCTAACAGATTAGGTTTTTCAAGTGGTCACTGGCATGTGAGCCTAATGGGTGGTAGAGTCAATGAAATTGCAGAGGAAACAACAAACAAGTGGGATATCTTTTTTGTAGAGATGAAAAAACAGGAAGAGTTAAACAAACCTAAGAAAACTTTCAAGGTTTATCAAAAGGACAGAGACAAAGGAAAAGGTAAAGTTGGTGGATTACCAAATATAAAAGTAACTGACAACCTACCACTGCCTTTGGTTACTACACCGGAAAATACTGAGGACATATCAGCTACTAAAAATGTTGACACACCACATGAGGACACTAACCCTGAGTCAGAAATTTTATTCACCATGAACATTGTAGTGGACAAGGATATCACTGAGGTGAAAAATAATATTGCTAACACTGAAAACATTGCAGAGCAACTAGAAGAAAATATTGAGGTTGGAATACAAGCAGAGAAAACAGAGCAAACAGTGCATATAGAGCAACCTTTGGACAGTGAAACAAATACTGGTAGTGTAGATGCTGGCACAGAGAAACCAACAGAGCCAGAGATACTAGCAGTGGATAACACAGAGAAACCGACAAAGGCACAAGTACATGCTGAGATAGAAAAACCAGTAATCACTGAGAAGCCCAAACCATTGCTAGTTGAAATACAAACTCAAACTGATCCACCGGAGGTTGATTCAAGCAAATTGGTTTCTAGTACTACAAGCACTAAGATAGTAAAGGTATTTGGTCAGACATCAAGTACTTCACTGAGCGAATTCAGAACTACAAATGTGATAGAGGTACTTCTGGACTCAATAAAGAAGATAATGGATTGTAATGCATTGGCCTATAAGGCAATTGATGACACTATTCCTATTCTTAAGATGATTGCACCAGAATACAATGTAGATAATGTAAAGGATTCTTTAAGTCAGTTAGACACATTGTCTAAATTCATTGCTGAAAATATTTCAACAGTTGATCAAATAAATGAGGAAACATTCAAAGAGAAAATGGAAAAGGAAAAAGAAAAATTCTTTGAGGAAACAATAAAGAAGTGCACGGAACACATTAACACACTTTTACCGGCACTGAATAAAACAATTTTGGAGTACAATAAATTGTACAGGGACACATGCAAGCCACATCTATTAACACAGGATATTGAAAAGAAAATAAGCTAAGTACAAAAAGAGATAGATGATATAGCTGATAATATCATTGGTTCATTTGAACCTATATCAATTATTGATCAAGAGATAGCAGGACTTGAGGAAAAGATGGAGAAATTAGAGAAAGAGAAAGAAAGGATCGAGGCAAATACCAGAGAGCTTAAGCACAAACTCAGTCCTAAATTAGACAACCTTATCTCTCTGAGGAAAGAGATCTCTGAGGCATTAATTCAAGGGAAAAAGTCACTGGAGGAGCATATGCATCATATCACCGGTACAATACAAAGAACTAAGGCAACCATGAAGGATAGCAATAGATTCATACAAAGTTTAAACTTGTTTTTGGCTGACATATTTCAAATTGTAACCAACCGGTTACAAACTTCAAGGTAAACTTTTGCACTTATTTGACAATTTTTGACAACCTTTGTCATTGATGTCAAAGGGGGAGTAGTGGACAAAGAAAAATGGCTAATTAGAGGAGATCATCTGCTCAGGGGGAGTACACATTTTTGGTAAATTTTTGGACCTCACTTTTTGGAACAGATTTTTGGATTTTTCTCACGAGTGTTGCCATCAATGCGAAAGGGGGAGATTGTTGGCATTATACACTCTAATGAGAATTGAAGGTGTTTTCATTGATGGCAACCTTGCAACCTTGTGGATACCTTCAGGCAACCTTGTGGCATTCATCTGGTAAACCACTGGCATGCACCGACACCGACAAACACTTCACCGGCAATGACAACAATGTATACCGGCACCCCAGCCGACAAGAACAAACTTTTGTTTATTGTATTTAATTATAAATATCTTTTGTAAAGCCGACATGGCATATTGTAATAGACTCATATAGGTATGATATCTTGTAAATCATTTTGTAATGATGTAATGATGGATATGGTAGAAGTGATGAGCGAATATTAAGGCAGATTTTGTATAAGGTTTATGGTTATAATATGAGCTTAAACCGGTACTGAAACTAGCATAGTAGATGTTGAATTGTAGCAGTACATTATATTGGATTCTCATAATCCCTTTTGTAAGTCAATGAGACTTCCATTTTGTAGATTGAGTAGTGAGCTCTAGGCAGTTGGCCTTCCTGCCTGTGCATGCACCACATTGTAAGTAATATCCATTCATTGGCAAGTGAGTGAATATTGTGGGTCACAAATCCCACTGAGGCTTTTCCCACACTGGGTTTCCTCATTAAAAATCTTGTGCTATGGTGTGTTTTCTATTTTGTCTTTATTGTTCCTATTTACTGCATTAATTCCTATTTACCGGTACACTGTTTTGGAATGAAAATACTTAATAAGGTCAAATATTTTATTAACCGGTTAGATACTGATTCACCCTCCCCCCCCCTCTCAGTATCTTTGGGACTATCATTAATCCTAACATCATTCTCTTTCTATCATCAATGCATCCTGCTCAATTGGCATCAATGTATGCTTCCAAAATTAAATTTCCTTGTTTAGGATACCACAAACCATAACTGAGTGTTCCTTGTAGATACCTAAAAAATCTGCTAACAACATTCATGTGTGACTGCTTTGGTGCAGCTTGAAATCTAGCCACCATGCATACTGCCTGAACAATATCTAGTCTTGAAGCAGTTAGATATAGTAGATTGCCTATCATGGATCTGTACAAAGTTTGATCCACTACCGGTGATTCATCATTTTGACTCAATTTACTGCTAGTCGCCATGGGAGTACTTACTGGTTTGCAATCTTCTAGTTGGAATTTCTTCAACATGTCCTTTGCATGCGTGACTTGTGAGATAAATATTCCTTTATCTTTATGTAGTATCTGCAAGCCAAGGAAGTAAGTCAATCCACCAAGCATTGACATCTCAAATTCTGACTGCATCTGATCAGCAAATTCTTTGCAGAGAGTATCCTTATTGCCACCACAGATGTCATCTACATACACAACTACAATAATCTTGTGATTTGCATCTTTCCTTATGTACAATTTGTTGTTAGCACTTCCCTTTCTGAATCCCTGCTCCTTTAGATATAGATCCAATCTTGAGTACCATGCTTTGGGGGTTTTCTTTAAACCATATAGAGCTTTCTTTAACCGACATACAAATGTTTCATCATCATGCAGCAAAAATCCTTCCGATTGCTCCATGTAAACTTCTTCTTCTAAATTTCCATTTAGAAAAGCAGATTTTACATCCATTTGGTACACTTTGTATTCCTTGTAGGTAGAGTAAGATAGAAACATCATAATTGCTTCTAATCTAGCCATCGGTGCAAATGTTTCTTCAAAGTCAATCCCTTCTACCTGAGAGTATCCTTTGCACACCAGTCTAGCTTTATGCCTCACAACCTTACCTTCTTCATTCATTTTGTTCCAGTAGACCCATTTTGTGCCAATGATGTTCTTGTCTTCCAATTTAGGGACTAATTCCCAGGTCCTGTTCTTATCAATCTAGTGCATTTCTTCTTCCATGGAATCCATCCATCCTTGTCTCTTGCTAGCCTCAATAAAAATTTTGGGTTCAACTTCAGTCATGAGGCATAGGTTGACTTGTTCATCATTTCGGGCAAGTCTTCTTCTAGTCTACACACCATCACTCTTATTTCCCAGAATTTGCTCTTCCAGATGATGCAACTGTACATACCGGTTAGGAACCTTCTGAGGTACCACCTCTAGTTTAGTGTCAGACTGGGCTTCAATATTTTCATCATTGGAGTCATCATACTGCTTAATGTGTGGTTGACATCCTTTGTGCATATCCTCATCAACTCTTACATGCATACTTTCAACAATTCTTCTTAGTCTTTTATTGTAGCATTTGTAGGTCTTGTTGTTTGACAAGTAACCAAGGAAGATCCCTTCATCACTTCTAGAGTCAAAGCTTCCCAAACCATCCATATCTTTCTTAATGAAGCATTTGCTTCCAAAAACTTTGAAATATTTGACTGATGGCTTCCAGTCATACCATAATTCATAAGATGTCATCTTGTTGTTTGTTCTTAGCTGAACCCGATTCAAGGTGTATGCAGCAGTATGAACAACTTTTTTCCAATAGGTATATAGCAGACTAGCCTCATTCAACATAGTTCTGGCCATCTCTTTGATTGTCTTGTTCTTCCTTTCTACCACACCATTTTGTTGTGGTGTTCTAGGAGTAGAGTATTGCCTTCTAATTCCATGTTTTTCACAATAATTTTTAAATTCATTTGATGTGAACTCTCCACCCCTGTCTAATCTTAGACATTTTAATTTGTACCCACTTTCCTTTTCCACCATCTTTTGAAAGATCTTGAATCTTTCAAGTGCTTGTGATTTATCTTGCAGAAAGGTGACCCATGTCATCCTTGAGTAGTCATTAATGAAGAGCAGAAAGTATCTTTCACCGACAAGTGCTCTTGTTCTAGTTGGACAACACAAATCTATATGCACAATTTCAAGTGGCTTTGAGGTGTTGTGCTCTTTTGTCTTGAAACTTGCTCTTGTTTGCTTTCCTTTTACACATTCATCAAAAAAAGTGTTTACTGGTTTGATGATGGGTGGAATATTCCTCACATACCCCTTTTTGCTTACTGCAACTAAGTTATCAAAATTTATGTGGCCTAATCTTTTGTGCAACAACCAACTTTCATCTATTGTCCTAACATACATTGGGACTCAACATTCCTTCAGATTATAAGCATTTCCATCGGTTCTCTTTCCTTCTACCACTACTTTACCCGTATTGTCTTTCTTTATCTGATAACCGGTTGAGTCAAAGGTGAATTTGTAACCTTTGTCACACATCTGACTCACACACAACAAACTATGTTTGAGGCCTTCCACATAATATACATCATGTGCCTTTAGTTTTTCATCAATGCTTAGTGTTCCTTTTCCCTTTATTTTGATGGAGGAATTGTCTCCAAATCTTACCGACCCACCATTCCAATCTTCAAGATTAATGAATTTTCTTTTGTCACCGGTCATATGGTTTGAGCAAACACTATCTACCACCCATAGATTTTTTCTTTCAGCATGCAAAGCAATCTGCACTATGAGACTTGATTATGCCTTTTCCTTTTCTTTCTCAACCTAGACTGGTTTAATTTCCTTCTTCTTGTCAGCTCCTATATTCTGCTCAGGTTCAGATACTGGTCTTTGATCAGGATTTTCCTTCACTTGCTTGATCTTCTTGTTTTTGCATAATTTGGCTATGTGTCCAAATTCTTGACAGTTATAGCATTTTATGTTTTCAATAAAGGAAGCATCCTTAATGCTATTGTAGGATATCGGTTGGTTCTTCCTACAATCAAAGCTCTTATGTCCATATCCATTGCAATAATAGCAAACAACATTCATATCTCAGAGTGCATTAAATGAATTTCTACTTTCAAAATTCATAGAAGGTTTATTGTTTAACCTACAGTCAGTTATTTTGTGCCCAAATTTATTACATTGGTAACAATAACCATGAAAATTTGATACATATCGGTTGTGTTGTCTTGGTCCGGAATGGAACTACCTCATTGGGGGTCTTCCATTCATGTTGTTGAATCTAGTGAATCCTTCTCGGTCAATCCTGGCATTCCTCCTTGGATCCACAAATTTGTGCATGAAATGTGACCTCCGGTTCATTTATGTATACTGGTTTGGATGTCGATTTCCAACAACATCAGCATATGTATTTTTGTCGGTTTCCTTGCCTGCAGTGAATGTCTTCTTTTCTTCACCTTCAATTGAAGAAGTGAACATTATCTCTTTGTCAGATTTACCTTTGTGGGTTGATCCTTGACCAACCTCAAAACCTAAGCCACCTGTGTCTTTGGATTGCTTTTGTTTGCTTAACATCTTATCCAGAGCTTCAATGTTGCCTTCATACTTGCTTCTTATTTTTATTTCTTCCTTACTTTCTTCAAGCTCCTTTCTGAGCTTTATTATTTATGCTTCCAGCTCTTGATGCTCCTTTTCTTTCTTTGTCAAGTCAAGGGTTGTAGCTTCACCGATCCTCTTAGTTTCTTTTGGCTGTAGCTTCAAGTAAGATATGATTTGACCGGATTCTTCTAGAGACTGCTTCAAGAGATCTTGTTCATCTACTGCAACAAGCTTAACTCTCTTGAGTTCTCTTCTTGTTTTACTTAATTCTTCAAGTGCACTAATAAATTCACTCTCCAAATCCACTTCATCCTCAAACATCCTCTTCTTCCTCATCTTCAATAGTAGGTCTATCAAATGCCATGAAGAGATTTACTTTTTTGTGGTTCTCATGGTCATCATCTTTTGATGCATCCCCTTCATCGGTTTTGTCATCCTCAATGGTATATAAGCTGTTTTGGTTCAGGTAGTCTCTTCTTCCCTGCCGGTAGTCATTTCTTTCTCTATCTTTGCCAGTAGATCTTCTAAACTCTCTTGACTCATCTCCATCGGTTTCTTTGTGAGGACAGCTTGCAGCGAAGTGTCCTACCTTCCCACAATTGAAGCACTTAAGTGGTAGCTTTCCTTTGTATCAGCCTAATCCTCTTTTGATCTTCCTGACAAATTTGCTACTTCAGTATCAGAGTCTTCACTGGATTCTTTATGAGTAATAGCTTCTTTCCCCTTTTTGGTGGTGTTGAAAGCAACTTCGTTTCTTGAGGAAGTCTCACAGGTTGTTCTCATCTCATAGGCTATCAGGGAACCAAATAGTTCATCCATAGTAAAAGTCTTTAGTTCCTTGGCTTCTTCTATGGCTGACACTTTAGTATCATATTTGGGAGTGAGAGATCTACGTATCTTTTTGACAAGAATTTCATTTGTAATCTCTTCACCAAGTCCTCTAATAGTATTCACAGTTTCATCAAATTTGTGAAGGTAATCTGCAATTTTTTCATCATCTTTCATTTTGATGCTTTCAAGTTGGCTCCTTAGAGTTTGTAGTTTGGCTTCCTTGACCTTTGCATCTCCCTCAAACAACCTCTGCAACTTGTCCCATGTTTCCTTTGCTAAAACATAGTGCATGACTTTGACAAATTCATTATTAGACAACCCACTCAAGATGGCATGTTTAGCCTTTGCATTATTTTCATACTCCTTCTTTGCACATGGATCAGTGGGAGGGGTATTAGGAATGGCATACCCATTCTTGACTGACATCCATACATCAAATCCAAGAGATGAAATATATGTCTCCATTCTTCTGCTCCAAAAGGCATAGTTAGATCCATCAAACATGGGGGCTTTTGAGGAAGCAGACTCACTTCTTGCCATTATGCTCAAAGTCCAAAATCTACCCAAGGTTTAGAGATAACCGGGAACTTGGATCTGATACCAATTGTTGAACACAAAGTACCACTGACAGGGGGGTGAATCAGTGGTTCCTAAGTTTTTCCTTTTCCGATCTAGCTTGAGAATATCAATTATGCACTTAATCACTTAAACAGTCAAACCGGTAATACAAGAAAGAAAGCCAAAGTGACCATACACTCACAAGTAACTCACAACACCAAATTTACGAGGAAAACCCAATATGGGAAAAACCTTGATGAGAAAAGTTGTTGAAGACTACTACTTCAATCCAAACTCACAGGTAAAACACTGAATTACAAAGATTTTGGGCACCAAGGAGCACTAACCCCTGCACTTTTAGGGCACCAACCCAAGGAGCACCAACCCCTATACCACGCTTCAACTTGGCAATGTATATTGAAATACTTTTTGAATACAATTAAGGCTTCTTGTTGCAAACGAATTTTGCAACTCTTGAATCAATTAACTCTTGTTATCTTTCTCTTCCTTTCACACACAGTCTCTCAATGCACCATGTCACACTAGGATGTTGCCTTCTCTTGCACACTTTACTGGTTAGGCTCAACTACCTGTCTATGAAACTACCAATAGAATCCTCTCACCGGTTTGCCTTCTTACTCACACTATAACTTGATTAGAACCCCTTCTCAAGTTTTCTCCTTGCTTACACCAACTTCTCTCCTTCGCACAATCTTCACAATAGCATCATCCTCTTCTATCCATAGTTTCCCCCTCTTATCAGATGATTTCCTGCCAAGAAGTAATTCAAAGCTTTGACGGTTAGGGTTTCCTCACCATCTACGAGGCAAACCAAATCCAATCAGATCATGCAAGATCTGATCACCTTGATGTCCATCTATTCATCTCCGTCATTTTCACGCCTTTTAATACACTTTTTTAGACAAGGGAAACACGACCCATTTTATAGATCTACATCTGTCAAACTTCTATTAATACCTCTCTTGTTTCCTTCTCAAGGTATTCTTTTAATTTGATCTTCTTGCTTCGATCTAGGTGCCAACTACTCCCCTAATCTTCCTCTGTCATTCCTTCTTCCTCGAGCTGCATTTAGTCTGATGTAATCCCTTGATTTGCAGTTCCTTCATTAATGGTGAATATCTGTTTCATCAACCCTATGGATGAAGCTTTACCAACCACACCCTACTTGCCACCTCATCTTCACATGGCATCACACCGATCAAGACATGACCTCCCAAAATGCAGTCGGTCTGGCAAACACATACTGATAAAACCCTTTGCCAGTAGACTATTCTTCTTCTATTGACCGGTGTAGCATCTTGTACCGGTTACACATCTTAACATTCTACCTCTTCATCATTAACCAAGCAACCATCCTCCATGCTCAATCTCCACTGGTTGACATCAATGACAACTTAGTGCCAAAATGCCAACAATACCATCAACAACAGTTGGAAAACTTTGAGAATCCATTTGAACCTGTATCAATCACAAGGCTTTGGAAAAGGATAGAGTGGAGTGAAGTATTGTATAATGCAATACCAAAATATTTCAAACTTGTTGATTTATGTCAAACAAGGATATTGGGGTCGGTGGAAGATGAGAGAGTTTTCAATGCATTAGGGCTTTTGAAATCAAAGATTAGAAACAAATTAGACAAAAATTTGGAAACTTTCCTGAGGTTGTTTGTAACTCAGTATAATGTTAGAGATTTTCCATGTGATAGGGCACTAGCAATCTGGAATTCCATGTGTGAAAGACGAGGGATGTGCAACACTTTAAAAGTTGGTGGTGCTACTGCTAGTGCTAAGACAAATGATGAATCTCATACTCAAAGTTAGCATGAAGATGAAGAAATTTTTTAATACCCGACTCAGAATGAAGATGAACCTGTTAGTACTAGTCAGGTTCAAGATCTTGAGTCTATTTGGGATATAAAAGCCTTAGACTGAGTCACTGAAGTGAATTAGCAGTCAGTTTATAGGTATTTATACTACAGTTCTTGAGTCATATTACAATTTGCAATACTATAGTTGTCATTGATGATTTTTTATATTGTATTCCTTGAATTTGTCAATAAGAATGCATACTTATTTCATATTTTTAATTGTGAATTTGAATTATTAGTAAACAATTGAATTATTAGTAAATTGGTTCCACATTATGTTGAACATGAATTACAACAATTTGTGTCACAAGATCCATAAAATTATTTATATTGCATCACTGTTAGAACATTTCTACTATTCTACATTAAATGCTTAACATGATGTTAGAACAACATTTTTTCCATTTTTCCAAAATACCAACTCGTGTTAGGACTGCAAAAAATTTGGCTAAATCATGTCGAGCTTCGATTCATGTCATGGGTTTATCCTCTGGTTTTATGGAAGTATCTTTTCACGATTTCTAGTCAAGTTCATGGTGATTAGGGTTTTGTGTTTGTTTTTTGCCTTAGTTGGCTAGTAAACCAAAGTTGTCATGCGTTGAAAATTTGAGTTGTCCTCTCTTTATTTGTACATGTCAATGTCAAGTGTTGTTAAATGGTTGGTCAAACATGTTTAATATTTCATCTCTAACTCATAGATCAATTTAATGTTTAACAATTTAAGTGGCGAGTTAGCGAGTGTTGGTTTGGGTTTAAATCGTGAGGTCTCTAGCTTTTTGGGTGTTAGCATTTTATGTTAGCGAGCTGGAGATTGTTAATGAAATTGCTTTGGTCACGAGGTCTCAAGTTGGTCTGATGTCATGCTTATAGCCATGAGAGTTAGCGAGCAAGTCATTTCATACAATTATCGTCGACTCTCATGTTTGTTTAATGTTAGCATCTTTAGGTTGCGAGCTAGCGACTTGATAGTTTTTGGTTAATTTTTATGGTTATCACCAACTCACGAGGTTAAATATCTTAAGACGTGATCGAACCATGAGCTAGCGGCAAAAAATTTGCCTTGTCGCCAACTCGCGAGGTCAAGAATTGTTAAGTGTTGTTAGATTGATAAATGGAGATGTTGTGCCACTGCCACGTGTCTCATCTTTTTTTAATGGACATGTTGTGCCACTACTCGCACCTATTTATGAAGGTGACATAAAACATTGGAGAGTGAACAAATATCGATTTTTGTTGGTACTCACTGGGTCGTTGTAGTTAAGAGATAAATAGTTTGAAATTTTATGGTTATCGCTAGCTTGCAGGTCCTTTGTAATCAAGTTAGTTTAAGTTGCAAGCTTACGAGTACTGGGAGATTTTAGTTGTCATTACCTCGCAAGATGTTTTGCACTTGACCATTTTATATTGCGAGGTTGTGACTTGATGTGATTTTATGTTATCACAAGGTCGCGAGGTGTTCGTGGTTAAGTCATTTTCATTTGCGATCATGTGATGTGGTTCGTATCACAGCTTAGTTGGTTTGGTCACTTGCTCGTAGGTTTTGAAGTTGTTTAGCATTTTATGTTGTGATCTGGCAACAAGTAAGTTTTGGTCCGATTTTGTGGTCATCACATGCTTGCGGGTTTGTAAGTCTTAAGTCAAATAGTGTTGCAAGCATGTGATGGTGGTTACGTGTCTTGTTGTCGCAGGGTCGCAAGGGTTTAAGTCAAGTTAAGTTTTGAGTTTCAAGCTCATGATGAAATAAGTTGTTTTGTTAGATTTGCAGTGGTCGCCAGCTCACAGGTAAAGAAAGAATATTCCAAATGTTGTTGTGAGGTTGCGACTGAAGGTCTTGATGAAGATCAATGGTTGTCTCTCACTCGCAACATTCTTTGAGGATTTGTAAAAGGGGTTGCGAGCTTGTGATTAAGAGGATTTGGTAGCATTGTCGCTAACTTGCCGGTTACTTTCCAAATTGTTATAACAAGTTGCGAGTGTGCGATTAAAGATGGGGAATGGCTTGGTTGCTAGCTCGCGAAGGAGATTGAAGGAACTGTAGTTCATCATGTGAGATTGTGAATTGTTTCCACATTCCTAAGTGACACTCTGAAAATTAAATGAGATAGAAAGGAGAAAAAGGGGTGCTAAGCAATTAGGGATTGACACGTGGACTTGTTTGTCAGGTTTTATAAAAGTTTTGAATGACAATCAAATAGAAGGGCATGAATTCAAATTTTGCACCAGTACTTCAGCTTTGAATTAATGCCACAGTAGCTAGTTCATGCAAGTGTGCCAATTAATGAGAGAAGTGACGGCGCCCAAATACCATAAATTGCATGAGCGAGCCAAGATTTTGTATAATTGCATTCTATCTTCGAGGTAATCTAGTGAATTGAGCTCTGCAGCAATGCTGGAGAATTTGGAGTGTTGGGTGTGGGAAAATTTTAGAAAATTAGTTAAGTTTTTCTCCTGCAGCTAAAATGAGCAAGGCGACGACAAGTGGAGGTTCCAAGCCCAAGGCCACTAAGGAAAAGAAGGATAAGAAATACAAAGAAGAATTTGTAGATTTGCTGCCAAGGACTTCCATTTCTTTGAAGACAAATGAAATGACATGGAAAGATTTATGGAGCCAATGCAGAAACCTGGCCACGCTTTATATGTCTCGTACTACTCTACTTCATTATTTGTGAAATAACAGGGTTAAGGATGTGCCGATGTCAAACCCTTGGGATTTAAATATGGAAAAGTTAATTGTGTTAGATGTGTATGTTGATGTGGATTAGATCAAAGAGTTGGCCAAACGTTATTACCAAGTATCTAGGGTAATCAGAAGAAAGAAGCAGTCTGCCTTAGTTTCAATTAACAGAGCAAGCTTCATTGAAGCTTTCTAGATTACTGGTGCTACATGTACCGATATAGATTTAGAGAGGATTGCAAATAATTATGACAAATACAAAGGTGTTATAAAGAAGTATGCAATGCCCAGATACATGCCTAGGGTGGATGGGAAACCAGTTATAATTCCAAATAGTATCGAGCCACCATTTGACATCACACCTTTCCACCATTATATGTATTGTACAATCTATGGATTATGCAGAGTGTTGGGTTTTGATGGAGATTCAACAATGTGAGTTGAATTATTGATGATGGCTATGGACATTCAACACCCAAATGTTAACAAATATTATGATTATATGGGCTATGTGGTTGAACACATTCATAAATCTCTTGTTAAAATTCAGATTGGTGCACCCAGCCCTACATTTAAGCATTATTCATTGATGATGCATTTAATCTTGTTCTATAATGTTGAGTTCATGGATAAAGAATTGGAGTTGTTCAAAGAAGAATTTGGTGTCTTAATGCCAATACAAAGATGGACCCAGGTTTGGGACAGTAGTTCTCCCCATTCTTCTTTCCTTTACTTTGAAAATTGGATTTTTTTGTGAATTATGGAAATGCTAGGAATAAATAGGTAAATATTGTTAATTAATGTTAGGAGAGTTATGAGACCTTACCAATATGTTCCAAACTGGTTTATTTCACATAACTAGGGGGACTTTTTCTTTTTTGATAACTATACTATGATGAGTCTATGGGTGTCCTCAACCTCCCATATTTTACCAAAAATTGTTCCAGTTAGGATTGCTTTTATGGAGTTTATTTGGCAACTGACCCTAGTTGAAAAAGAATTCCTTGAGAAACACAAGGGTTCTTTTCTTCCTAGGCTTTGGGTTGTGTCTGATTTTACCATTGGTAGGAAATCCTTTGATGAAGTAAACAATTTCCTTAAACAGTATAGGTTGGTTAATGTTGTGTCTAGATTCTGTGATGCTAAACAATTTATTAGATGTGCATTGCCAAAAATGGCACCTTGGCCCACAATAAAGGACCATGAACCATTGGATGATGAAGATGTGGTTAGAAATTTGCTGAGAAAAGAGGAAGTACAAGAAAGGAGAAGAAAATGAAAAAAAATGATGAGAGTTGAAGTAAAATTGAAGGATTGTAACCCTAGTTTCTCAGGTTTTTGCCTTGATAACCCATACCTGGAGAGGATTAACAGAATGATGAGTTTATATGAAACTCTGATGGAAAAAATGCCTCAAATTCTAGAAGTGGCTACTCAGCAACAATACCCCCAAGATGGACAATCTTCACATGGAAAGAGGCCACTTATTGTGTCTGTTGATGATGTAGAGAGTGGGGATGAAGTTCAATCTGCCCGAGTGTCACCTGCAAAGAAACAAAAAACCAAAGAGGTGGGTGCAATTGTGAGGAGAGACCTTGCTAGAGAAATTGTTACAGAACAAGGACACTACTTTCATCAAATAAGGACACATCTCAGAGAAGCGGGGCAGAATGAAGAACAGGGAGAAACAAACGAAGCCCTTGCTCAAGGCTTTGATGAGTGTGTGATGTTGTCAAATGAGTTCATGAAAGATGATAACTTTATTAAGTTAGATGAATTTAAAAAATTTCTGATAAGGTTGAAATAAAATCAATTAAGACAAAATTTGATCATAGAGGAAGGAAATGTAGAAAAGAATGAGGAGATTGTCAAGGCACTATAGGAATATGATCCTGACAGGGAGCAAATAATTGTGGATCAAGCAAGACAATTGGTTAAGAGTACTAGTATGATTGTGATGCCTGACTGGGATATCCAATCTATATTTATTATTGATCAAATTAGGAAGAAAGAGGACCCATTGTTTAAAACTGAATTTGAAATTGGAGATGTAATAAGAGGATCAGGATTTAATCCTAAGTCAAAGACACTTGTTGCTTGTTCTTTGGCCCCTTCCACTCAAAATCCCCACCTTGTAAATATCCAAGTAGAAAAGAAAGCTAACAGAATGATCTAGAATTTGTAGAACACAAGTGACACGGAGATTGCATCAATTTTTACTCAAGTTTATTTCCTGAATTTATCAAAAACAGAGGATTTGTGAAGAAGATACACAGAAACATTTAACCAAATTATTAAATTAGCTAAAAAATATGAAGAGACACTGACGAAGAAGGCCACTCTTGAGGAAGAAGTAGTGGAGTTGAAAGAAAAAATTGCAAATGAGCCCCCTCCAATACAGATTATAGAACAAGTACAAGAAATATCAGCTGATGTGACAACAAAAAATGCAGGAATACACAAAGAAAATTGAAAAGCTTGAAAAGGAACAAAATGTCAAGGCCATATATGTTGTGTCAGAAATTCTGAAACACAAGATTAATGTATTGAAAGGAAAATTGATGGTAGTGCATGAATTGCACATTTATTTGAAAGAGGCAAGTAAAAAATCCTCTAAGGTTGTCGCTTTTCTTGAACCTTTGTTCAATGTTTGGTCAGGAAGAAGTAGATTAATGGATAAGTTGGATACTACAATGTTGTATAGTGACAAGTTCCCTCCCAAGATCAGTGAAACTAAAGACATGGTGGAGGTAATCAATGTAGCTTTTGCATTTTTCATAGAGAAGAATGTGCTTATAAATGAAAATTTGCAAACATTTGGGGAAGCTTATAGTATATTGGTTCCTTCAATTTATGGTAGTAATGGAGAATTTAAATTAGTTTTCGATTGGACCAACGAATTTGATTTGATTCTGGAGGGAGAAGAAATAATCAAGCATATAGATGATTAGGTTGATGTTGATTTCCTTAACAGTATGCTTGATTTGTTGTTCAAGGTTGAGGTTGACCATACAAAGTTTACTGTTGAGGCCAGGGTAGTTACAGATGCCAGATGGACATAGTCATTTGCAAAGTTGGAAAAGGTAAAGGCATTCAGTTGGCCAATAGACAAAGAGGTGGATAGGTTGCAAGCCATGCTAAAGCAAAAGAAGACATGTCAGGTTGTTACCCAAGATTCCTCAAAGTAATCCTAAGTTTTTTGCATCCTTATCTTATATTTGTGTTTCATTGTTAATTTGAGACAGATGGCCACTTTTATTGATGTTTAAAACTCTAATAATAGATCAAGAATTTGATAAGGCATTGTTGAATTGCATTTTCAATGTACTTTTTGATATCAATATGAATTTAATATCATTTTCACTTTGAAATCTTCACATAATTGTCTTTGTGTTGAATTTATGTTTTCACTGTGAATTGAATGGTCAAGGGTTTTTCAATTTACATGTCTGCAAGGTAGATTATGGAATTCTTCTAGGATTTCTTTCAAGGAAAGAATTAAAGTTCTTGGGGTGGTTTTAGTGAAATCACTTTTTTTAAATAAATTTGATGATTATATCATTTGTATGAATTTGGGTTGTGTATGTAAGGCATATTCATTCCTGTTTATCTGCAAATGAATCTTATTGAAGTTTATTAGCAGGTTGTCTTTGAATTGTAAGTGACTCTATGCATTCTTTTTATATTAGATTTGATTAGATTTGAAATCACTATATATTTTTTTATGGTTTGAAAATAGGTTGAAATCGCCAATATTTTTTTTTATGGTTTGAAAATAGGTTGAAATCGCCAATATTTTTTTTTATGGTTTGAAAATAGATTGAAATCACCAATGCAAATATTTTTTTGGTTTTAAAAGCATTACAATTCACCCATACAAATATTTTGTTTTGTTTTGAAAACATCAAAATTCACCAGGATTTTTCACAAACTTTGAGCGATCACGAATGATTCACCAATGGAGATTATTATTTTTTCTCCATAGATCGCAAAATTTCGCCAGTAAAATTAATATTTTCCTCAACAATTATAAACCTTTCGCCAGGTTTTTACACCTTGTCCGAGGGGGGGGTTCTTAAATTTTTCCCTGTGACTACGTTCTTGTTTTTAGTCCAAAATTTTGGTTTATCATTGTTATAAGAGGAAGTGTTCTGATTTGATTTGTGATAATGTTTCAGAGTGTCTTCCTCTAACAAGACATGTTCAAGGGCCAAGCCCTTGTCAGTCAACTTTTGGAAGATTTTATACACTGAGTTGTCAAGGGTTTCAATAGTTCGGGTACCAAATCTTTTTGAAATAACTCAATTTGGCGTGCCTATGGCATATCCCGCTGGAATTTCTTGATAGAATGTCACCACCTTTGTAAGAAGTTGGCGAAGGTTTCTCCGAGCCTTTGTTTTGTGTTACATAGGTCCATCATGGAAACATCATTGACGATATTGTAAGCATAGTGGGCCACAAAAATTTCTGCCAAGTCCGGAAAGGAGGTGTTAGAACCTCGAGGTAAGGACAAGAACCATGCAAGTGCGTATCATGTGAGACTTTTAGGGAAAAGTATTCAAAGATACAAACCACTATAGGAGACTTCTTGACATAAGATGTGAAACCCACAGACATGGTCTCAGGGGTCACCCTTACCCTCATACTTCGTGAACTTAGGCATCTCAAACCTTGGCGGGTAAGGTGCGACCAATATTGATGGATCATAAGGGAAAGGATAAAATTCCTCGAATGAATAAGGTTTTCTTTTGTTTGTCCCTTCCTTCATGTTTTTGATGATGTTCTTCATGTCTTTAATTTCCTTGATCAAATCATGTTGTGGGTCTTGGACATGATGGACTGTGTCTATCCCAAGCATCTGGTGAGTCGTAAATGACACACCACCATCACTAATATATTGATAAGATGAAGAAATGGGGATATGAGATGTGATGATCGATGTAATGGGAACTTGAGAGGTGATGATTGGTTGTGACTTGTGGATTGTGGTAGCATGAGAGAGAGAGAAGCATTGATGAAATTAGCGATATTGTTGAGTGGAATATAATATTGAGGAATAGAGACATGTGGGCAAGTAGAGGAAGATGGGATAGAAGCAAGTTGAAGAATAGATGTGATCGGCTTGGATAATGGCATAGATTCTCAAAAGGAAGAAGAAGGTTGGATGGGAATCATGGGGATGGATACCGCCGGTGTTATGGATTGAGGATGAAGAATAGGAGAAATGATGTGACTAGTAGAAAATTCTCCCTGTGGTTGTTGATCAAGAATAGATCTATCGAAAAAAGGGGGAAGGCAAGCTCCATTTTCAATGAGGGCCCTCAAGAGACCACTAGGATTGTGTCAGATGAATTTCTCCATCATTTCTTGATTGTTTGAATCCTCTAGGAATGTTCGCATTTCTGAGGGGAGGTCGTCTTGATCAACCATGTTGGGGTCCACTTGTGGTTGTGGATCTTGAATGTCAAGTTGTAAATTTTGCCCTTGTGTGGGATCTTGTATAGGATCTTGATATATGACACTAATGTCTGGCATGCCATATTTTTGTTTGGCCATCTTCTTCTTTTGAGATCAAGTTGTGACCATACAAGAATAACCTTAGTAAATATTAATTGGAAGAAAATCTTGATGAAAGGACTTAGTGAAATTTTGGATTTTCATTTGATTTGAATTTGATGAAGTTTGATTGAATGATTTATTGGGTCCTTAAATTAGGATAAATTTTGATTATGATTGCACCTTAGTCCTTGGATGAGGATTTCAGGTGGAGGATATTGATGATAAAAACCACAAACGAGGTGACAACCAAGTTGGGTGAAATTTTAGACCTTAAAAATGATGATCACAAAGTCTTTTTCTTCTAAGGATTGACTAATGATCCTAAGAAAAATAAAGACGTGGGTTGAGAGTCTTGATTGACTCAAAGGATAAGGCAAAGGGGACTTGGAGGAGATTCTTTCCCAAGCACAAAAGCCAAATGATTAATTGATTAAAGATGGGGTCTAAATAAAAATTCAAGAGGTGCAAACCTTAGAGTGAGCTTGATTTGATTTCGATGATTGATTGAACGATTGGATGATTGATTAAGGATTGATTTTATTAAGGTTTTCTTATTGGATTGATTGATGTGCTAAGTCCTTAGGAAATGCTGATGATGAAAGATCAAAGAGGGATGATAATGATGACTAGAAGAAAGTGATGACTAAGTTATCCTTGATAAGGAAATGACTTAATAAGTGATAGGTTTGGACGATAAATTATATGAAGGGATGCAACCACCCTGAATTTGACAATAGTTGGTATTGAAAGACAAATATGATTCTTGGTGTAGAGTGCAAACTCTTAGCTCATCACTAGAATCAAACTCATTTCTATGACCATGGGTACAATTGTGATATCGGTGCAAGAAGGTCCTATGTTTGAGCAAGAGTTTACGGTTGGTGTACCAAAATTTTCTACGCCTAACAAGTTGGGCTTGGGTGAGTTTATTCTTCTTGACTTGATGATGGGTAGATTTCTAAGGATGCTTGTGCAACTTGGGTTTATGGAACATGAGGTGGAAAGTGAGGTGGACTAGGTTTGGAATTTGTTTATGCAAGTGTAAAAGTTTAGACTTGGAATGTTTATCAAGTGTGGAAGATGAAGGGGGTGTTCATTAATCTACTCTTGGCAAGAAAACATCATGCATAGAAAACACATTGGCCAAGTGTACCACTCAATAATGAGTGTGCAAGTGATGGGAGCCTAGATTAGTCCAAACAAATTTTACAGGTATAGAACAATTGAAGACACTTGAAGATAGCACAACTTAGGCTGGAAAGTGGAAACCACTTGATAGGCCCCTCGCATAAGCAATACCTCACTCAGGCAAACAAATAGAGATTTTGGTAGCACTGGCTCCACTCCACGACATTCACTTCTCGAGCATACCAGATTATCTTACCCCAAAGATCCAAGGATCTATTACATGGGGAATTTATGTCTCATCCTAAGTGGATACATGAGGAGTAACTTCAGGGTACGATCCGCATCCCCTGCACTACATGATTTTGGCTACTAAAACTGGTGTCTAGTGTAATTTCCAAGGGATCGCCAATCCAACAATGGATTCTCAAAGAAAGCCACTTAAGGCTCTAACTGAGCTTATTGATGTAGGGAAGGCCCCCACATACGTCGAATTCTCTCAACACTCTAGCCACCTGACCAGCTTATTTATACAATGGCTCATAAAAACCCGCTCGAGATCGCGTCGGGAGAGTCGATATCCCCAACGTGTCCCAATTCAAGATACTCTTGTGGGGTGATGAAATCCCCAGTCAAGAAATACCCCTCAACTACTAAAATAAAAAGAGAGTGTTGTTGATCACTCATTCTCTTACACCCAAGATCTGCGAAGGAGAGGGGAGAGGATGCTAGAGTGCAACGATGGGTCCACTCAACATGAAGCATGCAAGCGCACAAGACACGAAAGACATTTGTTCATTTTAGTCCTACACAAATAAGTTTTTCTATGTAGAAATGAAACAAAACAATCTACTTTAGTTGAAAATGATATCTTGGACAAGCATGTTACAGGAAATATATTAGTAGTTTTAAAAACTATGTCTTTGACACACGAAAATACCTGCAACCACCCAAAATTTGATCAGCAACTAAAAACTCCTAAGGATACAATGCAGACATTGATCCACAGGTGCAAGCACTCCAATGTTTGCACAAATGTTGAAGCATCTATGCAAACGCTGAAGCAACCATGCACAATTAAAAAGTAGTAAAGCAAGAACTACAAATTTAAATTCAAATTCAAATTTTCAGCTGGGATTTTACCTCATGTACAAACATTGATGCCTTGCGTAGACGTTGATGCGTATGAGTAGACGTCAAAATAAAAAGTTAAATGCCGACAGAGAGTTAGTTGATTAAACAAAACTTGAATTTTTAATTCAAAATTCACGCAAGAAGTCTAGTCCAAGGCAAGCGCTGAACCAGAGAGCAGAATTTGATGCGTCTATGTAGGTGTTGATTAGCTTGAAACCCGAGAAACTAAACTAAAATGCCTAAAAGATTACTAAAAACATAAATAAATGCTAAATATTTTTTTTTTTTGGTTCTTTTAGACTCCTTTTAAAATTTATTTTTATTTTTTAACCTTTAGAAACAAAAATAAATGCTAAACCAGAGCTCTAGATAAAAGTGTCTAAAGACACTGCGGAAATGTTGATTCACGGCACATACGTCGATCGACAAAATCTGCAAAAAAGGCAGGTCAAAATTCAAAATTTAAAATGCAACCGCTAATTCGTAGCAGAGACGTTGAAGTGCAGGCGAAGGAGTTGAAGCATCAACCTACGTACTAAAACCACAAAGACTCACACAAATAATTAGCTTCAAGGGACGTGGGTCCCACCAGGTGTACCAAAATGAACCAAGGGAAAATCTAAGTGAGGGAAAATGATTAGTTTAACCCACATTAATATGAAAGCATTCAAATAATATTCAAAATAAGATAAAACACCATTATACCTTCACAAATATTCTCTTGCTCCTCGGATTGGGCCTTTGATGAAGTAGAGAAGCGCCCTATCTCCACTTGATTGGATTGGCTCCAAGATGGCATGTGGATTTCTCTCCAAATTGCACAACAAGGGGTGGATATGGATGAAGGATAAGTGTGCAAAGATGGATTATAGATGTAAATATGGCTATAATGTGGATGCACAAATGAGGATTCTAGAGTTATTAGGCCAATATAAATTTACTTGATTTGGAGATGGAAAATGAAGGGGAGGAGACCCCAATTTATAGATTTGAGAGAGGATGAGTGGATGGTCAAGATTGAAGATGAATCAAAGGTGGAGATTGAAGGAGAGGGAGCACATGGATTGAGTGGACATGAGATGACAAGTGTGGAGACCAAGAGATTTGCCATAAAGGCATTTCTTGTCTCCACACTCCACAATGTATATGGGGAAGATATCCCCAAGTACATTGGGAGAATAAAAAAGGGATTAAAAAATCCTTGGGGGGGTGGATGAGGAATTAAAAATTCCTAAATAATGAAATGCATGGGGAAAGGGAATGAGAAAAGGAATTTAAAATTCCTTGGGAAGGTGAGAGGTATGGGAGAATGTGAGATTTTGAAATCCTTGAAATGACCCAATTGGGTGCATTTAAGGTGGAAGGTGAGGAGGTGGCAAGTGGATTTATCCATTTATGGCCATGAGTTGACTTTGTGGCTAATCATGGGGATTAGCCACTATCAAATGATTAGAAAGGTGATTAGGTGGGTTAATGAGGGATTAGAAGACAAGTGGGATTTGTAAGAGGATTTGACAAGAGGAGAGAGAATGAGTGGAGGAATTAAAAATTGAAGAATAATGTTAAGCATGATTTTGAGGGATTATAGAATAATTAATTAGGTTAATGAGGAAGTAAAGAGAGTGATTTGTAGGATTCACTTGATTTAGTTAATTAATTTAGATTAATTAACTAAGGGGTTTTTAATTAGATAACCTTAGAGGAATAGGAAATAATTGATTAATTGAATATATCAATTATATGGACTATAGTGACAGGATCAATTTAATTAGTATTGAGAAGAATAAGAACTAACATAATTAAATAAATAAATTATGTAGAAAGGATAAAAATTAATTAAATATTTAATTTAATTAATTTTGGACGTCTACACATTGTAACAATCATGTAGAATGGTGAATAAATCTAGATCCAATACATAAGAAAAGTCATATATATGAATGCATTAGAGTTGCATCGAATATCTACATAGAGTCATAATGCATGTGAATTACCGTAAGCTTGAATGTATCAGATTTGCATTAAAACGTACGTGTAGAACGATGAATCATATTAAAATGTATATAAAAAGCCATATAGAAAGAATTTATAAATCTCATCTTAGGAGAGTGCATGGATATAGGATCATTAATGTATGTTTCATTGTGTGTAGGATACGTTATGTTTCCAATAAGTGGTGTCGAATGTGAAACAATAAAGAAGGATGATCCTCTTTTTAAAAAAATGCATTTTAAAAGTGCTTTGGCCAAACCTAGCTCATTGAAATAGATGAATCACTTGGAAAATTTACTTAATATGCTTCTCGGCAACATCTTGATAATATGTCATTACAGTATCATATAGTAGATGTGTGAGGCTGCACCATGGTTTCAATCCTGCCATTGCTTCCAAGTCGCTAGGCTTTTCGTTTAGGGTCGATGGTTCTTTATGTTAGGAAGAACTCTGGGGGAGCATAATTGTTTTGTGGTTGGGAAAAAAAGTGTCTGGGCCATGGTCCCTATCCTCAACTGGTATATTCAACCATATGGTTGATGGTGAACAAGGATGATTGATTTCTATTTATTTGTATCATTGTATATTGTATTTCACTTGTAATGATATCATTATGGCATGTAGGTCATTATCATTGTATGTATAACTTAAACATATATGTGTTTTCTTGGAACAAGCACTTGAACTCCATTGTAATGTGTAATTTATATTTATATGGAGTTACTGATAATTATTCATATTTGATGATGTGTTGAATGAGTTAAGTAAATAATTATTTGTTAGAGTTTCAAGGTCCTTACACATGGGTGCACTCAATTTTGCAATCCTCTATTGTAAAGCTCTCTCATCATTTTGGTGATCATTATGATGTCTTGAAGCTCTCTTATCCTAGATTTTCAAGTGATAAAAGATACATTGTTATTAAAAGCCTTAAATTTGTTGTTATATTTTTCAATGATTTTCTCAAGATCAAATCATCATAAGGATCTTCATGAGCTTCTTCTTCAATTCTTTCATTTCTTGGAAACATTGGCTTTGAAGGTTTTAGAATGGAATGCCTCATAGTTCTACCATTTCATGATATACTTCCTTCAACTTGAGTTGCTCTATTTAACTACACATTCTTCAATTCATTTAATAGAGTTTCTAACATTTTTATCATTAAAGCAGTCAATGCATCTTGTCTCTCATTCATTCTAACTACATTTTTTTGGAGGAACTTTTTTCTATCTTCAACACTAAGTCTTCTTTCTTCTAGACTACCATTTTCTCTGTGTCGTTATGAGTTTGTTCTAACAACTTCTGCTCTCTTTTAGGTACCAAATTTCTCTATTATTTGAAATCATCAACAAATAAATCTACCTTACAAGCTAGAAAAGTCTTTGCTTTGATACCACTATAATGTCCTAAATCATATTTTTCAATGATAATAACACATTTAAACATAAATAATAAATTCACCAAACTACTTTGAACAACACCAATCAAACTAGCTATTTAACACCCAAACTTGCAAAAATTGAATCAAGAACTCATGCAAATTTTATATTGAAATAGTTTTAATTTTTATAACATAATGAACTAATGTAGTAGTCAAATTATAACAGCCACATTGAAAAATATGAACTTTGAATATAACAATGCTCAAATTTGGATATACACACTACTAATAAAGCATTGGAAACTCTTCAATATTCTCCACAAGTTTGATATTCCTAGCTCCTAGAAATGATTAGGACTAGCAAAAGGAACAACAACAAGGGATCCTACAATAACACACAATTGCAAACTAACACAAGCACTAAACTCCAACTACTCATACTTAACTTGCACCCTACAACAAACAAACACATTGAATAATTGAAATGTCTTAAAATTTGTGAAACTTCAATGCAATTTTTGAATGATAATGTCCTAAAAACGAAAAAGTTTTCCATCATCCGATTCCAACAAACAATGAATTTTCGTCTATTGATCACAATCTCCTATAAGTTTTCATACACAAAAGAAACTTGAACACAAAGTGCTTCAGAAGATAAATTGACATAAGATGATGATCCTAAATGAAATTTTTTTCATTTTTTATATGTTGCAAGCCAAATTTGAGCATCGAAAATCTCACACCTCATTTTGGAGGAAAAAATAATTGAAAATAATATCCCAAGACTACTCCTTAACTATTGACCAAAAATAATGAATATAATTTATAATAAATGCTAGATGCTCTTGAAAATTTCCAATGCTCCCACTTGTTGATAATATTAAATTTAATACTAAACAATACTATAAGATATGAAATATCATGACTAAACTAAATATTAAATAAATTATTTTTTCTTTGATTTACTATTAATCTATGTAAAAATAAAATTGATTAATAATAAATCTAAATTTACTATTTTTGAAAATGAGAAACGTTGTCTTTAGTGCATGAACTATGAAATTCTTGATTCCGAAAAGGGATTATATAGACATGGTCATCATAAATGAACCCTTGAAATTTAAGTTTGAGTTTAAAGATGGCCCTAATTGAGAGCTAGCTACTTTCAAGTATAAGCATACAAATGGTGGCCTAGAATTGTGACCATTATGGTGATGGAAGAAATGTTAGATGAAAGCTTAATCAACAAAGTTGATAATTATAAATTGAATTAAATAAAAATTAACTTAATAATAATTAGAGATAGTTATTACATTTATATCATAAAAATAATTTATAAAAGATTGCTGTGTAATAATAAAAATAAATAAACTAAAACATTTAGTTATAAATTCTCCACCAAAAGATGAAACTGGGTCTGCTTTTAACAAACCTGGGTAAGGTTGCTCACATACTCAGTTTATGCCTTCCTTTCCATATCTATTTAGCCAACTTTGTAAGCCAAATGTATTGGTCATGATTTTCTGTATCATGTCTCAACCCAAACGTATAATCAATTATTCTATTCTGCTTGCACGTATGGATTCTCAGTATCATGCGTCAAGCTGAATAGTTTTTTAAAATAATCTTTAAATTTTCTCTAAATTTGTTGAAAGAAAAATCATGTCGATAAATATATTCTTCCTATAACAGAATAATATGATCTTATCACTATTATAAAACTTGTTATGTTGTAGATATGTCTACTGACCATTTCGAATTTTGAAAACAGTCATGAGTTCTCTTCCACATTAATTGGTCGGGTGTACATTTGTTTCGTATCTTCTATGAAAATGATAGTAACCTTTCATTACTTAATCTTATGTACGAATCTTTATCACAGGAGTCCTCAAGCACACAATTATGCATATAGAACCCCAAATAATACAGTTGCAATGCTGCTGCCCTTCGGAATAACAGTTGCACTCTACTAGTAAAGAATAATTCTAAAATGAATTTATGCTAAACATCAAATAATTTAGAGCTGATCTGGCACAAAAAAAATGCATGGAGCCCAATTCAGGGATGCATTTCAAGCCAATTTTGTAGCTATGACACTGAGCCTGTCTTTCCAAAAAACCTAGTACGAAATGGACTAGTGCCAGAAAATAAAGGGGTGTCTGTAACAGAATTATAAATTGCCTTACGTTTGTGATCTATCTGTCCCTTCCATTGTTTGATCTTAGCATCTACTCTAGCTGAAAATCCAACCTTAGTCTTTTGCTTGGCCTTTTCTTGTTCTCTAGACCACATCTCTGTATCTTCAATATCCTTTTTGAAATGCTTAATCTCTTGAATAACATGATCATCCAAAGGGTTAATCATCCTTTGTAAAGTAATGTGCGTAAAGTATGGAAGCACAGAGGTTATGGTTACAAGGAGTGTAATGAACCAATAAATAGGGGCAGGCCCCAGTATATCAGTCAGGACGTGGAATGCTTTATTTGACACGGTGGGTGGTAGAGTTCCATATACATATAAAAATGCATACCAGGTAAATATACTACCCCAGATGAATAGGTGTTGGATCCATGTGAAGTGGGCTATTAGCAGTGCAATCTGGCAATTGACAGCCCAGATGATACATGTGTACATGGTGGCTCCAATGTTTGAGGGATCTGATGTGGCACCTTGAGCACGGAATGCCTGAGCATAGTAGATGTATATATTGAGAAAAAATGTTATTAGAGATGTGTATACTCCATTTGCCATCCAACCAATGATACGAGACCAGCTGAAGAAAATGTTGCGAGGACCCTGCTGATACAGAGCAGGAAACTGCAGATAAAAGAAAAAATCAATGAGGTTGAAGTTAAATTCAAGAAAATAATTAAAACTATCTATTTGTACATTCCGCTGGTCATGAACTACTGGGCGATGATAATCAATAATGCTACGGTACGCATACTCTATGATTGTGAATCTAAACATGCTCTATGATTAATGAATATGTGCTGGGAACTAGTTCTTTGGAAGCTCTTGCATGGGGTTTGTAACTGATGCAATGCAAAAGGGGCACAAGGCACAAACACAAGTTCAAACGTTAATAGATTAGTTCCAACCAAAATCAAACAGAAATGAACTCAAAAACCTTAAGATGCATACCAAGAGAGATATAAAGCAAACAATGAAAAGCATACACAAACGAAAGAGAGAAAGAAGACTCCCTAAGATGCTCATAGATGTTCCTCTCTTGCTCTTCTCCTCTCCAAGATCCAAATGGGTGATTGTAAGTAGCTTTCAGCTTTTAGCACAAAACCATGGATGACATGAAGATTTGAAAGTGGTTGAAAGATGATCTAAAATCTATTGCTATGCAAATGGCTAGAATAAGATTGCTATGAGAAAGCTCTATGAACATACAAGTATAATAACAATGCAAAAATGTTTCCCCTTTGCTTGAGAAATGAGGTCCTTTTATAGGGAAAAATGTTGATTGAATGGCCAAGATTGAGTGAACTCATGAAGGGCTAGGATTGATGGGTTTGTGATCCATGTGATGGCTTTCAACCCAATCCCATGATGACAAGTGTCAACATGAGATGGCTTGAGAGGAGAGAGAAGGAGCATTTAATGCCTAAGGAGACATGAGGGTTACCCTAGGAGGGTTTGGTTAGGCTTTGAGTTAGTGGATAAAGCTTTTATCCAATGGATAAACTCTTGTGCAAGAGTTAATAGAGATAACCATGGTCAAAGCAATGAATGCTTGAAGAGACCCATGAGTTAAATGAGAGTTGAGTTAGAGGGAAAGTCTCTAACCATGTGGGGAAGTTGAGTTAACCATTAATGGTTATATAAAAACCATAAAGGCTTTGAAAGACTTTGGGGGTTAACTTGTTGAAAAATAAAAGCCTTTAATGCATTTCAAAGACGAGGCATTTTTGAAAAGTGACTTTTGTTTGGGAATGTGCAAATGATTAGAGAGGGGGATTAAGCTAATTAGAAGGGGGTTAGAAGAATCTAGAAGGAAGTTAGTGGGCAAGTGGATTAAGATAAAAGGGGAAAATAGGATTTTATTTAGAAATAAAATCTATTTATTTGTGCAACTTGTATTTGTAGGAAAATGCAAGTGGGGTGGGATTTTAAATAAATATTGATTTATTTAAAAGGGAAATTTGATTTGTGTTTTAAAATAAATGTTGATTTATTTAATAACTGGGTTATAGATAGGGATTTGAATTTAAATAAATTTATGTAATTTATTTAATTAAAAGAACAGAATGGGGCTTGAATGAATTAATTAAATGTGAATTTAATTAATAGAGGAATATTAGTGTATCAAATAAATATTAAATATTTATTTAATTTAGTGGATAGATTTTGGCGGTTGTTTTGGGTATGTGGTCCATGCTTGTAATCCTTAATTTGTTATATGATCAATGGTACATGTGTTTTGTGGACATAGCATGTAATGTTAGACTTGGTTTTGTAATCTTTGGTGGCACATACAAATTTGATGGTGATGCATGTATTGGTGGGTGTACGACATGGCTTCAAACCTTGGACTTGGTATTGTAAGCTTTGATGGCACATACAAATTCAATAGTTATGGATGTGCTGAGTAGAATTCCTTGTAAAATATTGTGAAACAGAGACCAAAGGTGTTCTAAGCTAAAAGGTGAGCATTCTAATATGATGGTGTATGTGGCTTCTAGCTGAAAGATATTCTAAACTTGATTGTGCATGTGAAGTTCTGGACAGATTTGGAAATGGCAAGAACATGGTGCTGGTGAATTTGGTAGCAATGCATATGCTTGGTGCAAGTACTATTCAAATTTGGAGAAATAGAGTCAAGAAACTCTGTAGATATGGCTTCTAAAGTTTATAATTTCATTCTATTCTTGATGAAACATGTGATGTGTATGTACTATAAATACAACTTGAGTTTGGAAACTCTTCAAAAATGGTTTCTAAGCTTCAAAATGATCTAAGATTGATGGCACAAGAAAATTTGTCAATGATGTATGTGTTAGTTGCAATCCTTCATGAATTTGACAAATGAAAACCAGAAACCCCCAAACATGGCTTCTAAGTGTAATGGTGTTCTAAGCTTGATGGTGCATATAATTGAATCAAAACCCATACTTATTCAGAAAATAGTTGAATCTAGATTCCAAATTAAGGTATTCTAAGTGAAATGGTGTAAGAAAATGTGATGCTGGTGCAAGGCTTGGGATGACTTGGTGAAATAGTTGCAAGAAAACCTTCAAACAAGGGCTCTTTTAAAAATTTGGATAACAAGCTTAATAAAATTAGGGTACTCCATGATCTGAGAGTGTTAAGTACAAAACATTAAAAAGAGTTTGGTCTGGTAGTATTGAACCAAAAATATCTTTTTGTAGGTGGTTACTTCTATTTAACTTATTGTAGGGCATGTTATGCTCATCCTGGGTCTCAGTCCTGCTTAGAAGTAACTTGTTGGGGTGTTGAATCTATTGTTCATTTGCCTTTTGATTGCCCATTTGCCAAATTGGCATGGAACTATTTTCTCCCTTCTTGGGAAAAGTCTTTTGGTGAGAGAACTATTTTCTAGCACAATATACTTTTTGGGGAAATTGTTTGTTCTTTTAAAGACTAAAAAGAATGATGAATATAAGGAATTTTTTTGGAGGCGATGCTGATGCTTTTAATGATCAGGATTCTCTGTGGTGAGTCAATGCGGATAAGCTTTGTTTTGGCAATGATGGTTGGCAGAAACATGACAATTGTGGTAGTTGAAAGTGATGATGTTCCAATTCCTATTGATCTGGCCCCTATTCATTCTTATCCTCAAAGGGATCAAGTTTTTTCAATTGTCAATGATTTAGTGGGTGTCTTTTTGCAATTTTCTGTTGATCTGGGAAGTTTATCTCTAGTAGCTGGTAGTGGCCGCTCTATTCCTGGTCTATCACAAGCTCCTGTTGCTACTGCTGCTATAGATAAATAAAGTTAGTAGTCTGTTTCATGCATGTCCTTTTGGTTGTACATAGGCAGCACATGCTTTGTAAAAGAGGGCAATATCTTTTACAGTTTGCAAATATTCATATTTTCTGGTCTAAAACAGAATACGAATGGTGCTACATGTGGATTATCTGCTGAAGTAGATCTTTTTATAACTGCTTCTCTTTCACTAAAATATACATTATTTTGTGTGGTGTCTTAATTTTTCCATCCAACGGTTCTTCACTATCTGCTATACATGTTTCTGTATCTAGTGCTGAGCGACAAATTGCAGGAACAGGAAATGAATTAAAAGAATCGTTGTATTTTCCCTTGCCATACAACTGATGTAATACTTCCTCTCTATCTTCTGCTGTTTTGATACTGTTTACTGTCTTGAGTAATAATTCTCTGGAACTTGTTGATGATGTTAACTCCTTGGACAGCAATGATGAGGACATCTCAGCTCTGCATCCTGCTGTCCATGTTAGTGTATATCCTAAGGGGTGGCTGAAGGATTATGTGGACTTTAGTGCTATAAAGAAGAATGTTGAAAATTTGGTCCGCAGTCTTGGTGAAAAGAAAGGTTCTAAGGATGCTTAATGGTTTCATTTCAGTGATATTTTCTGCTTATCTTGCTGTCAGAGGTTTTTCTGCTTTCTTAAGATCTCTTTGTGCTACTTGCCAATCTGGATATGTTTGTTTATATTACTCATGGCTGCTACCATCAGTTAGACTATGGTTTTTGTTATGATATAGATAATTCTTTTATATCGCTTGATTCTTTAAAAGGGGAGCTGTTTCTATATGTCGTATGTTTTAGCTCCTCTATCTGTTTATTTTGTAATAGGTCTCTATTTGTGTGATTTGTGATTCAATACTCATTTTGAGCTATATTTGTTAACTATTTTCAATATTAAAACAAAAAAATTCTTCAGACATGTCTTCAAAGCTTCAAAGTCTTCTAAGATTGATAGCACAAGAAAATTTGGCGGTGACATATGTGTTAGTTGCAATCCTGCATGAATTTGGTATAATAAAAACCAGAAACCCTCAAACATGCCTTCTAAGTGTAATGGTGTTCTAAGCTTGATGGTGCATATGATGGATGCAAGGCCCACACTGATCCAAAAACAGTTAGTTTCTAAATCTTAGTTATTCTAAGTTCAATGGTGTAAGTAAATGTGGTGCTGCTGCAAGTGGTGATGCAAATTCTGGGATAACTTGGCAAAATGGTTTCAAGAACCCCTTCAGATAAGGCTTCTAGGACGAAGTCGCTCTAAGCTTGAAATTGAATTCCAATGATTGCACATGAGTGTTACAATTTTATTATAAGAAATCAACTTCCCTTTTCTTGGACCCAAAATATACCTGTAAACATACTTCAGATGGAACATCTTGCTCAAATACTCCCAAAGATATGACTGGCAAAGATGTGAGTAGAACATTGAAGAGTGTCATATACCAGTCATCATATATAGGAAGTCCAGAGAAGCTTGTATATGTTTCATAGTAGAAAAGTGTGAGGCCAAAGGCTACATTTTTGTAGAAAAAATAGCAGACCTGCCATATAAGTTATACAAGACTTCAGAAAGCTGAACACTAAGTACTCTGTGTAACAATACAGAAGGATCATTCCTAAGAAGAAGTAATTTGAAAATGCTGTTAGCCATTTAAGATTTCTTTGATAGGAAACAGGTTAGATAGAATGGAATACCATCTTTGCAATCCTCTTGTAGCACCAGTGCCCATGGACTATTAGCAGTCTCTCCAAAAAGCAGAATTGTGCAATAGAAAAGTCACTAGCCATGACTGCCTGCGAAAAAAACAGAGTAAAGGTATGTAAACTATCACTTTTCACATTATAACTATTATTTTTTGGCACACAGATTACATTGTTTTGTCTACTAAGAAAATTTTGGCAGTTCCTAGTTCCAGTCCTCAGATTTAACATATATTTGAAGAATATCTAGAATGGTTTTGTGAATAGCATCCGTTCTGACTGAGGATCAAGGATATAATCAGAATCTTGGAAAAAATTTAATGATTCAGATGTGATTAAAAAAATATTAGGAGACAAAAGATCAAACTATATCTCAATACAAATCCATCAAATCCATTAATTCTAAATCATTATCAAAGTCTATACTCTATATGCAAACCTGCATTCCCTCCACACCACTGATACCAACACCAACATCTGCTTCTTGAATCATTCCAACATCATTTGCACCATCACCAATGGCAAGTGTGGTTTTACCAGTGCTCTCTTTGACAAGCTTTGTAACCTGCAAGTTTCACAAACCATATGGATACAGTCTCCTGGAACTTGCGAACTCATAGAAGATATAACTGTATTGAAAATAAAATTCATGGAGTTCAATAAATTGAACAGTGGGAAGACTCGCTACCAAAGCTTTTTGTTTTGGAGACACTCGGCAGCATATGACAGATGCACAGTTTGTGGCCAGTTGCAGAAATTTATATTTAATGTCATCCTCCAAAGCATATGCCAGTGATTTTCCATCAATTATCAAGGCAAATGCAGCATCAATATTTGATTCTAGCCTTACAATTTCAAAACCATTTTGAATTTTGCTTAGAATATCTTCTTTGTAAGCCTGTATACTTAACAGAAGACATTTGTTCAGAACTAGTCCCTCCCGATAAATAATACAAATGGCATGTCTTCTTTATAGAGTAATGGTTCAAACCTTGTTAACATCATCTTGGTCTTGGAATTCGTCTATCTTTCTAATACAAAGAGAAATTTGTTTCATTCCTTGCCGAAGCAAACTGCATGCAAATCTGTAACAAATGTAATTAATTGGATTTCATTAGAGAGAGAAACCAAGACAGAATACACTATATATCTGCCATTACATATTATCTTAGAAGTTATTCATTTTAGTATATTCCCAGAGCTTTTGAATTTCCTACCCTATGTTAATTGCAGTCTCCTCTTTATCACCAGTTAGCACCCAAATCTTGATGCCTGCTTGTGCGAGTTTATCTATGCAGCCTGGAACCTTGAATATTAAGAACAATCATTAGAATAAGAGAGACATATTTAGTCTAGCAGGGCTTCTATTCAGTAGAATTGACAACACAATGAGGCAAACACCTACCCCTTTCTGCAACTTGTCTTCAACTGCTGTAGCACCAATAAGAACCAAATCTTTTTCTATTAAATCAGATGCACTGTCCAATAAGGCCTCTCTTCCAGCCCCAACTGTTGTTTTAGCCTTTGTAAATACAGCATTCCATTCCAAATATTCAGTTGTTTCAAGTTTTCGGTATGCAAATGCAAGTGTTCGCAATCCTTCTTCACTATATTTGGCAAGATGAGTTCTAGTGGCATTTTCATACTGTCTGCCATTCTCCCCTAACCGATCAAAGATTACACTACAAGAATCCAAAAAGAAAGATATTATTAGATCGTAAGTCTCCCCAAGAACAAGGACTAACAGATGCTTCTAAATAAGAAAAAGAATTATCTAGTTAACAGTATTCTAAATTTTTATTTCAAGTTGGTGAGGCTCAGGGCTTAGATGCTAGCTTATGGTTCTTAAGATTCCTAAGCTCAACCATGGATGATTTCTCCAGCGAGGGATGTACAATGTCAACAGAAGTAGGCACCTGATTCAGATTGCCTAGAAATTTCACACTTTACAGTAGGAGGAATCAAGCCAGCACTCCGAACAACAAAAACTAAGTACTCCCAATTTTATGTAGCTTGCAAGAGGATTCACCTTACCTAATCGTGGGTAAGCTAATGGATCATGGCTCAACATTCTAAATGTTATCACCATTTCAAAAAGAAGGCATGCCAGAAGATCAAGTTTAATCACAAAGAAGATTGTGAACTCACAGTGATAAAGCAGCAGTGATCCAACACAAGGATTCCACATAAAAGGCAATGGTACAAAAAAAAGGTGCAGTTTCATGCATAGAACTAACAAAATGATTTTATAGGTGGACAAGATAAGCTTTGCGTGTTATAAAAATGCCAAAATTGTTTAGTGAACAAAAAGGTCCTAACTATTGTTTTTGAGCAACATTATAACCATAGCAGAATGCAACATGCCTGACAAGGATAAGGTAGATTGCAAACCTGTCTGCACCTTTGCACAGAAGAAATATCTGCCCTTCCTCATCACTAACTATGACAGACATTCGTTTGCGAGTGCTATTGAATTCCAGGAGATTGAGTAATTTGTATCCCCTACAAATCATTCCATTCATCAGGTTTGAATTGAAAACATTTCTAAATCGAAAAGAAAGATGAACTAGAAAGCATAATTAATGACTCAATGAGAGATTTGATTTCTCACCTTTGCACCTTTCTTTCAGAAGAAGGATCCAACTCTATTACAGACACTGTGGATTGCGTTCGTTGAAAGAATTCAAATCCAAATTCCCTAGCAGCTATCACAAAAGCTGCCTCATCAGGAGACTCTGCTTCATATTTGATTTTACCACTTTCTTCATCTTTCTCTGGAACAACTGTATGGCATACTGCTAATATGCGAAAGAACATTAATTTCATATCCTCGTGTAGCCCATTCATCCATTGTCCATTCATGAGACGTTGGTCATTGAAGTTGAAGCCCTTGATGCCATGTTGCTTGTCCTTTTGGGTCCAGTCTGTACCACCAGTCAACACTCCAATGTCAGAAGCATCCAGACTTTTGCTTTCAACATGGACTTGAGATAATTCTATGCTTGTTGCGTTAATATTTGAATAGTTAAATTCTGAGGTGCCAGTTGAGAAACTCTTAGACTTAGAACTTAGGATATTTGGGTCGATTCTTGATGAATCTGATATATCTGAAGGATTCTCTCTCTTGCTTTCTATCCGCTTTACTGCAGCAATTTCAATATCAGTGGCTCCATCGCCATAAGAAGTTCCAGCTATAGAACACTTGAGGAAATCCATTTGGTTGCAGGTAAGTGTTCCTGTTTTGTCTGAAAGGATAGTATCTATTTGACCAAGCTCCTCATTCAGATTTGATGTTCGAGCTTGTGCAGCGCTGCTTGTTCCTTCATCATACATTTGAATGTCTTGGTTGATGAACACTGCCTGCAGCACTTTTACAATTTCTAGGGAAACATACAGTGATATAGGGATAAGATATCCATAGAGTATAAGAGAAGTTATCAGCATAAGAAGACCAGACCTTGTGGAGTTCTTTGGATCAAAGAAAGATGAAGTATTTTCTGGCTCTAGATACTCCCAGTCAAGCATTTCAAATTTTGTCAACAAAGAAAAACCCAAAGCAGTGATCAAAGAGATTAAGAGAAGCACTGTGAAGAGGAGATATATTATACGATCAATTTTATGCTCAATGCGACTTCTCTTGGAGGGAGACTGTGTAGAATTTTTCGTCACTTTGGTGTCAAAACCACTGAAAATCACAACACCATAAATGTATTGAGTATTCCTGAGTTTTGAATCTCTAAGAAGCACCTGTTCAGGGCCAAGGGCATAAACCTGATCATGGAATTCTAAATTGCCCACAAAAGTGTAGAGACTTGGGTTAGGATCTTCACATTTTATAACTGCATTGAAGTGGTCAAATTCATTCTCTTTATCCAGGCCAAGAGTGAATTCCAAACATCGCTTGACCTTCAAATTTGTTTCTCCATCTAGATTCATGGTCTCAACATAACAGATTCCATCATCATAGCTGGATGACAACAATAGTAAATCAGCTGGAAAGAATTCATCTTTCTCGATCTTCACCACCTCTCCAACTTGAACCTTTTCCCATGGTTTCAAATCAAAGGATCCATTCTCTTTCCTTGTCTTCACCTTTCTAGAGTTAACCTTCTTGTCCTGCAAGGTTAATGTTCCCATTTCAGCCACCTAGGATTATCAGTTGGGAGAAATTTTTTTAAATGAACAGTAAAGAAATTACATCACAATAATTTTTTTAATAAAAACACATAACTAAATATCAAAGTGCAGATCATTACGAAAGGAAGTCCTAAATATACATCAAGCTAAATTATTTTGACTAAAATGCATTAATATAGGTGAGAGGAATTAAATTAGGAGAAAAGAGAAATAATTTCTATCATAAAACAGGTTTTTAAGTACAGAAAGCACAAATCAGCACTCTGTAGATAGGATATCCTTAGAAAAATGCAAAAGTTATTGTAAATGACCATGATATTGGTTGAAGCTTCAGTAGTGGAAATCAAGGAGGTAAAAGGTTTGTTGATTAAGTATGAAATGGCCTCGAGGAGAAAGTTTAATATTGATAGAAGTTGCATACTTTATCTGAATATGCCTTTGGAGAGATAGAGAAGGTTTGCCTACGTTTTGCCTACGTTTTGTACTTGTTATCATAAAGAACTCCCTTCTGCATATTTAGGCCTTCCACTATTCACAAGTAAGATGTCAAAGTGTTTTTAAAACTCTATTTTGGAAAGGTTTCAAAGGAAACTAGCAAGATGTAAAGGATGCTTGCTAAGATAGGCAGGAAAGCTTCAATTATTGAAGTCAACTTTGCAGAGTCTTCCTGTTTTTTACACGTATATCTTCAAATTACAAAACAAGACAGCGAAGTAGCTTAACAAAATTCAAAGAAGGTTTCTAAGATTTGGAGTAGAAGAGAAGAAAATTGTGGCTCTGGTTTCCTGGGATCAATTGTGCCAACCTAAGAAGTTGGAGGGGGTTGGGTCACAAGAAGCTAATATTGCTTAATCTGGCTCTCCTAGCTAAGGTTGGATGGAAATTTCTCATGGAAGGGACTCAATGAACCAGCATTTTCAAGGCTAAGTACTTGGCTAACAATGACTCCTTCTCTCTCTTTTGTCTCATGAACCATTCCCACATGGTTTTGATCATTGGAATGGCTTGGTCAAGGGGAGAAAGCTACTCTAGAAAGGAATTAAATGGAATGTAGGTAATGGTAGGAAGGTGATATTATAGGAGATTACTTGGCCTTTGGACTGCTCTCTTGCCTCCTTGGATACCCTTCACCCCTTATGTGAGACCCTTAAAGGGGCCATGGGTGAGTAGGTAGATTATTATTTTAGTGTAGGAGATTGGACAAAATATAGATCGTACAATAGGTCAATAGCTTATTTGACCTAGTAAAAGGCTTCCATGTGTACAAAGTAGACAAAGATGATCTTATTTGGGCCACCACTCCAAAGGGATCCTATAGTGTCTCATCTAGCTTCTTCTTGTTTATTGATCACTAGCAAGAAAACCCCGTTGGACATAGGTATGACTTAAACATCTCTTTCCTAAGAATAATATATTTCTATGGTTGGCGGTGTAGAACAAAGACCTTACTCAAGATAATCTAGTCAAAAGATGCAACCTAATCCCCTGCAGGTCTCCTCTTTGTGAGAAGGATTTGGAGTTAGTATTTCATCTATTCATTGACTTCCACTATGCTTAGAGCATTTGGTGCTTCTTTCTCTCCAACGTTCAAAGTTAATTGGGTCCAACTTGCTTTTTGTTGGGCCTAGTCTTCAATGAAACTCCCCTTAGCTAATATCAAGCTGAAAACCATATGGAAATTAGCTTTATCGCATGTCCTTTGGGGCTTATGACTAGAGTGTAAGCTAGGATCTTCAATGACAAGAAAGCCAGCCCTACTAGAGTGGGAGACAAAACCTTCTTGGCTATTAAGGAAAATTTTGAGGACTCAAAGCTAGGAAAAGCTATTAACAAGAGGAATGTATCCATTTTGAAGGTAAATGAGACCAAGTGGTTGATAGCTAGAACATTGATATTAGTATGGAGGATCTTCATGAAAAGAAGAAATAGATTATGAGTCTCATTAAATGGTCTTGCTGCCTCTTAATGGTTTAAAATTGAACTTTGATATAGCCTCAAAGGGGAACCCCAATCAAGCATAGCAAATGTCATTATATACAATAATGGCCTCCTTTTCTGTAGCTTTCTCTATCAACCTAGGTTTCCAAATGAATCATTTCATAGAGTCTTTAGCTACTTACAAGGTGATTCATGTAGCCAATGAATTGGAGATTCCTACGTTGGCTATTAAGGGAGATTCTCCTAGCATCATTAAAAGCCTATTAAAATAGTTCTTTACTTTTTGGATGATTGAGAATATTATCAGAGATGCTTTAAGTTTGATCTATTCTCTCAAGGAAGTTAAAATTGAACATATCTTCAAATAAGGGAACAACATGGCACATTGTTTTCCTAATGAAGGGGTTTCTATGGCAAAACATACTAAATGGATGGATTTGAACCAGCTATCTAAAAGAGTAACCAAACTCATTACTGATGATAATCCATCTTCTTAGATTTACATTATTTTCCATTCACTTCCATTATTATGACTTGCATGTGGTAATGAGTGTAGTCAATTTTAGAGGTAATGCTTCACATGTATCAAGCGAGGAGCTATCTCCAACAAGTACTTAAAAGGATTTCTTTCCTAGTATCAAGGAAGATCAGATTTTTAATTTCATCTCCCCTATTATTTGGCTCAATTGAGGTAATACAAAAAAGCAAAGAAAGTGATGGTCAAAGGTCTTAAGAAAGAGATAATAAATGATATCATAGTTCAAATATTCAGGTTGTCCATGAAGGGAGCAAAGACTTTCAAGGATAGGACAGGTAAAGAGGAAATTGTTAGCACTTTCCTAAAATGCAAGGAGAAACTAATGAGACAACAAGCTAGTTACATAGGGTGTCCCTCCCCACACCTCAAGATGAAGTGGCCCTTTAGATTATGAGGTATATCACTATCAAGGGGACATTTAAGTGCCTCTTATCTGCCTCTTATCTTTCTAATTTATCCTCAGCCATTTTAGACACAAAAAATTGGTTATCTTTCCGATTCTCTTTATGATGTCCTTGGAATACTCTATATAGTGGAAGTTATTCTTGAAAAGGCTCCATGCCCTATATGCCAACCCCTCATTTTCTTATTGATTATGCATGCTCAAAATATCAAGTACCCACCCACCCCAAACCCTATCACAAGGGAGGAAGAGATGGTTGTTGAATAGGTGTCAAGGCCCCTTGATATGGAGATTGGTAATGTTTCCTAGACCCATTCAAGGGTTAGGAGTTTTAGATTTTAAATACTCTTGATATGGAGGTCTAGGGCCCCTCTAAGTTGGCTTAGTAGGTTAACAAGATAAAAAGAGAGGCTTCTTATCATGTGGAAGGATGTTGTAAGGAGGAAATTACGAATGAAAGGAGGAAGTTGTCTAAGGAGAGTAAGTCACTCACATTTAAGAGAGCCATTGATGAGGAGAATGGTTTGTAGGAGAAGGGTTAAGAAAACTTGATTGAAGAGAAGGATATTGTTGAGAATTTTGGACTTACTGAGGTAATTATTTTCTTCCTAGTACATCCATTATACCTCCTACATGTTCCAAGTAAGCGGTCTTCGACCTTGAAGAGTTAACCTCTATTCTTGAGAAAATAGAAAATAAATTGAATGGGAGAGAGAAGAAAATTGGTCCAGCACAATATTCTTAAATGGTTCTCCATGGGTAACAAAAGGCTTAACCTTAAGATATCTATGTTCCACCAATGATAAGTGATGATACTTCTTAGATAAATGTGGGTGATAATTTGATCAAAGGAGAAGTGGAACATTTTCAAAGACATTTGTGGACTTAAAGTGGACAATTTGAAGAATATAAGCGGATCAAAATTGTCGATGGTTCCTGTTCCTTTTCCCTATGAAAGCACTAATGGAGTGAAAAAGATGTTACAAGCCGGGTAATGGGATTTTCTCCTAGTTTCATAACCTCCTTCAACACCAATTTAGTTCCTAATGGGATCAGAACTATCAATAGGGGCAAAGTAAGATATGCACATTTTTGAAAGATACATCTTGAAGATATGCTTAATGGGTGCTTCTAGTTTCAATTTGGTAAAGTTTTGGGCAAAAATTGTCAAGTGATATGAAGTCAAAGGTTTTGGTGGTTCTTGGAACCGTAGGAACCAATGTTTGGTTCTTGGTTCTTGGTGAAACTCTAAGTACTAACGAAAAAATAGAAAGGTGATGAAGGCAAAGAAATGTTGGATTTTACCATGGAAACCTCCAATGTGTTCCCTCTTCTGGTCTAAGTGTCAATAAAGTGAATAAGCATGACAATAAAAGTGGCCAAGGAAAGTTGCAAAAAGGCATCACAACTTCTAGTGGTTCTCGGAACCTCAACCACATTCTCAGTTCCTAGTTGGCCCTTGACTGCTGATAAAGAGAAGTTAAAATCGTCTAAGTCCTTCAAGGGATGAACTTTGAACATTCCCTCTCCCCTTCTACCATCTCAACATGCATCTTGAGGTGGGCTTGATGCCTAATGTTTGATGGTAGGCTTGATGCCCAAAGTCTAATGGCAAAGTACCTCGTCATGGTTTCATGATTTTCCCTGCTTGTTTCCTGGTAGGATTGGCATGTGGTATGCTACAGGCCCAAGGCCCAACCTCCACGAATTCCTATTCTCTTGTCAAGGGTCCATGATTTTTAATGCCACAGATTTCGAAGGCTTGACTTGGCACAAGATGAGTTTTTAATGGTTTTTTGGGGCTTGATGGTGCATTTTTTCATCCACCCACTTCAACTCCTAATGGTGCCCTTTCACCCAACCACAAGAAATGAATGATGAGGTCCTCCATCAATCTGGAACACACATTTTGAGTGGAATTTCATCTTCAACCACAAATTTGAATGTGTTATAGTGTAGTAATTAGGGTTTGGTGACCTGGGATATATGTTTTGTTTTGGGTCTTATTTTAAGGAAGTTGGTTGCAGTATGGTTTTGTAGACACCTGTGTGGATGCCAAAGCTCTCTAGTGCACAAAATTTGCTATTCCAAACTATTTTGAGTAGATTTTGTGTTATTCAACGGTAGATACAAATGTTTTATATGACATGTATATTAATGTCTCCATGAACACCTGTAGATCTTTAGGGGACTCTTCTTGGCTAAGGTTTCTCTTACCACATTTGCTGGTATGATTGTAACAACATTCCAAGCATTGGAAGCTTTGTAATGGCCTTTTGCATGTTTCAAATGGCTTTATGCAGTGTTTTCATGGATGATTGAGTATGTTTTGTACATTATTGTCATCATTCTGGTGCATATGAATGCATAGTTGTGGTCTTTGTGCTTTCAATTCGTCGTTCAATTTGATATCTTTTACTCTACACCCAATGAATAGGTACTAGTTTGGATCCATATACCAATCTCACACCATCAATCAAACAAAACATTACATTAGTATTTTAGTTTAAGTGATCCTTCTATGCACTCACGATTGTCAATATAACTAGGGATTTATTCTTAAGTGAATGCTTGATAGATAAGTTTTACGTAGGTCATACGTGCATAGTTGTATCAACACTATATAGGGGTTAGGAGGTATCCAATTGTTCTTGGTTTATTGGCAATCTTTGGGGCCAAGTCAACAAATTGGGTTTGGTTGTCAATAATTTGTAATCGTCCATTTTGTTTAAGTTTAATACTTGTTAAGGTATACCGCTAGAACACCCTCCTGAGTTTAAGCTGAGCTCAAAGTATAGGACATATAACCCACTCTCGTAGATTTGGCCTTCAACCCTCCATAGTTTGTTGATGAACTAATTTCACTTGCATAATCACAAGCTTGGCCTTATGAGTGAGATTTGATTGTAGGAAGTGGAGTAGTGTGTTGGGACCCAACAATACCAATCCCTCATTTTCTTACTAAATTTAATGGCTCGAAATATTAATCCCTCATCCACCCCAAATCCTACAGCAAGGGAGGAGGAGATGGTTTTTGAACAAGTGTTAAGGCCCCTTGATAGGTAGGTAATGTTTCCTAAACATATTCAATGCTCAGGGGTTTTAAGGTTATTAATGCTTCCAATATGGAGGTTTAGGGCCCCTCCAAGTTGGTTGAGTAGGCTAACAAGAGAAACAGAAAAATTGTCTCTCATGTGCAAGGATGTTTTGAGGAGGAAGTTGTGGATGATAGGAGGAAGGTGCCTGATGGGAATAGGTCACTCGCTTTTAAGAGAGTCATTGATGAGGAGAATCGTCTATAGGTGAAAGGTAAAGAAAAGGTGATTGAAGAGGAGGATATTGTTGAGAATGTTGGACTTGTTGATGGTAATTGTGTTCTCCTTGGTATCTCCCTTGTTTCTCTTGAATGTTCTAGGTATGTTGTCTCCAACCTTGAAGTTTTGGCTTCTATTCTTGAGCCACTAGCAGATAAAACAAGTGGGATGGGGAAGGAAATATTAGTCCACCATGGTACTCTCAAATCAAATGGTTCTTTATGGATAATAAAAGACTTAACCTTAAGATATCTTTGCTTGACCAAAGCATAAGTAGTCATACTTCTCAACCAAATGTTAATGACAATCTAGTCAAGGAGTAGTGGAACATTTTGGAAGACATCTATAGACTGAAAGAGGACAAACTGAAGTAGGAGGAAAGAATCAACAATCTGGAATGTGAGTTAAAAGCCATCAAGGAGAATCTGAAAAAATTGTTGATGTCAATAGAACTACCATCCAAAATTGTTCCCAAAGCATCCATATGCTTCATGCGATATTGAAGAAACACAAGAGTCATACTCAAGAGGACCCTAGTGCCAAGACTCGCAGCCAAAAGACAACTAAATGTAAAGTGTCTAATGAGACAGCCATGAAATTTGTGTATGAACATCTAGAAGAAGAATTGGAAGTAGCAATCGGCCTTAATTTACTTTAGTTTTAATGCTGCTTGTTAGTTTGTTATGCTGCAGATATGTCATTGACTTGCTGCAACATTGTTGATTTTATGCGTAAGTTTGCATTAGGTTATTCCAAGGGTGGTTGCTGATCATTGTTGAAGGAATTGGCCCCTTTCAACACTTTATTAAAGAAAAACATAATCTTTTGGAAAGAAATATTTTCAAATCCAAATGCCTTAATCTATTTTTTATTTTGATTTTGAGTGGCTCAAATTCTAACTCCTGCTAATTAGAATGCCAAAGTTCGAAGTTTGATTGTAGATTAAATCTCCTACAAGGGATATTCACATTGTCAGTGGGGATTACACCCAATCGAAGGAGAAATGATGCAGACCTGCAAACAGTATTGGTGTACACAATAAGGTTTGCCCTCTTAGATTGGGCACTAAGTCAAAAAGTCAAAATTTGGTGTTCAAAAGAAAAAGCTTAAAAATATCTGGGAAAATTTTCAGGAATATAGGATTTTTAAAACCAATAAGAAAATGTGCAGTAAAAATATGTATACAAAAAAGTGGCACCCACCAAGGTGAGTAGAAATAAGTTAACTGTGAGAAGAAACTTTTACATCTGAATTAGGATTGTTTACTAGAACAAAGGATTACTCTTCCGAATTAGAAAACTTAAATCCTAGCATGTGATAGGAGAGGATAGTTTGGAAATTTGTATTATGAGAAAGGGTATTGGAATCAAACTGAAAAATGGGATGACAGGTTATTGGAGGAGAATGTTTAAGGAAAGCATAAAAACCTTTTCCAAAGCAAAGGATTTGACCAATAAAATTAAAAAAATCCAATGGGGTACAGAAAAAGAATTGCTAGAAAAGGACATTAGCATGCATCAAAGAGATGATATGGAAATTTCGAATGAATGATATGGAATTTGAACGTATAAAAACTGATCTAATTGTTTCACTGTTGATACATAAGCATCCTGCAGACATATGGGATAGAAATTTTCTATATAATTCCTTGGAAGATCTTGTAGGGTATATGAGACATATAATAGAATTTAAACATGATCTCTCCAGCTTATACGCTACTTAAATCATTCCTATAATTATTTTCATAGAAGTGTTTCCGCATAGTATTGAATCATGTGTTGATTTATTTTAGTGCATTTAGGTTGTTTTCATGTGTGAAGTACCATGACTTCAAGATGTCACCCATCAGAAGGCTATTCTAGCTCAAGCATGCTTAACCATAGAATTTTGTAGCATATATGTCAAATCTACTCTATAAGCCATAGTAAACAATCACTACAAGCCGTAGCAAACAATCGATACCCTTTTTTAAAAAATACATGGTATTGGCAAATTATCATTATTCATCTGCTAATATTATTATTCTAAATTATACCTGTAGAAACCTGCGAAAGTCTTCGATGCCCTCCTTTAGCATACTCAATCCAACCACAAATGCCAGAGGAGCAATTGTACTTATAGGTGAAACTGGACTCAATGATGGTGTGACTGAGAGTGCGGCAGCAAAAAGAAAATAAAGATTTGCAACTCTCCGGAACTGTTCAAAAAGAGCTTTTGGCAGAAAGGAAATAACAGTATATTTAGTGGTAGAGACATAGTTTGAAGGGTACTTGAGAGGCTTTTTCCTGTGTAGGTCTGGATTGTTGCAGTAAACAACACGAGAGAAACCAGGACCTTCTAGAAGTTGAGGAGGATAGGATTCTTTTGAACTTTTTAAACAATTTTTGAAAGAATAGAGCTTGCTCCAGTTGAGCTTTCTTTTGTTTCTTGCATTTTGGGGCATATTTGTAAACCTCTAATTTCAATTGCAAATAATCTGCACTTAGTTCTGGCTAGACTCTGAAATTGGCAGCTTTAAGGCACAATATTCTAGCTACAATGCATGGATTGCTTTGAATTTTGAAAATTGAATGTCTGAATGCCAGTTTCGGATCCAAATGTTTTGCAAAAATCTAGGTTCTTCCTTGGCCGTGGTTGATTTTATCTCAGTATTACAAATGTAACCAATGGATCAATTTTTCATGATTTCAGCATCTCTCCTCCTTTCTGCAAAATAAAACAAGCATTGAACACATAGCTCGTTACTATTAGGTAAGCGGACGAAAAATCATATAGAAAAACAAAAATAATTCAAAGCTTTCAATATTTTTGATTTTTTCCTCAGTATGAACAAGCCAAGGTATCACAAATATATGCTTTTGGCCATTGAAGAAGAATTTCTTAATCTTCGAATGGTTTAGATGATGTTCTGCACTTATTGTTATAATATTTTGCTTGTAGAGTGTAACTTTTATCAAATGCTATGCTTTGCACTACTATTTGTATGTCTTCACAATCAGAGCATACCTGATGCTTTAATCTCGTAAATATATGCTCTATGAGATGATCATTTGCATCATTATTTATTTCACCTTGATCAGAGAATCGTGTTTTGCGTCAGTATGTCAAAATTCACGTAGAGTGGTTCTTTACACAATCCAGCTCCAGATCAGCCCTGTACACAAATTTTACATTATTTTAATTTTTTAAACCAATTTTTTTTCGCTCTATATAAACTAGTTGAAGCTTTATAATCACTTCTTTTTTAATCCTATGGCAGGATTATTGTATCTTTGTTTTCCCTACAATGTCCGTTAAAATATTTAATTACTTAAATTAAACTTTCAATAAATGTTGAGGTTTATACTACTCTTTGCAGGTTTTTCATTTGCAGGGCATACATAAACATGAAATTTTGTATAAATCTGCTCCCAGACCCAATTTATCACTTTTTATTTTACTTGGTTGGGATAACAGTCTCTTGCTTCAATGTCTGTCTACTTTTTATTTCACTTTTTATGATACAGCTACTAAAAAGAACTCTCTGCCTAATTTTATTTTCTCGGCTAGAGAATAAAACTTTGCAGCGGTATATGAATTCAATTTTTAAAAATTTAGCTGCTAGAGTCTAACTACTGATAAATACTCTCTTGATCACTACTTTCTGTAGGTTTTTGCTTGTAAATCATACGTGAATGTGAATTCTTGTATGGTTCTTGCTTCCTAAGCTGATACTTTAACCATTTCTTCCACTTTGTTCAGACAATTGCTTCAATTTGTATCTAAATTTGCAACATTTAGTGCTTCTTTACACAATTCAACTCCAAGACCAAATCTACACATAAATTTACATGGATAAATCTTTTTCTACACTTATTTTTTCCAAAATTCACACACGTATATTTCAAGTTTATGTTAGAGATTTGGGCTTTACAGCACTATCTGTAGAGTATATCTGAATCTGAAGTCATGTATAATTCTGCTCTCTAACTTCTTTTGCATAAATGTTTGCTCCTTTTTGTTCACATAATAGTCTTTTGATCTAACTCCTCTCGAATTTTGCCCATGGACAGATTCTTTGTTATGATCCGACTCCCAATGCGAAGGCTGCGCTCAAATTTTACATTATTTTATACCATAAACCAATAAACCAAACAATATTTGCATTTCTTTAACAAAAGCATCAGTATAAATTCAAGTAGTTTTGTTAGAGTGTCAATATTTATAGCAGTATTTGCAAGGACTCTCAAAATTGGCTTGTAGAAAGAAAGACTAATTGTTAATGCTGTTCTTTCTGAATTAGATTCTGTGAAACTTTTTCTATCAATATTTTAGATCACATTATGTGAACCATCATCAAGATAAAAGAGAGTTAAGAAAGACTAATTTTAATGTTCGACTGTGAAAGTACAGCTACAATAAGACAAAAGGAGCGTTTTCCTATGAGCTACCAAAGAAAACAAAGAAAATACTTTGCCTAAGATAGAGAACATGGAGAAACAGCCAAGGCAAAAGTTTACAACTCAATACAGATCATTCACCTGTAGAATCGGAAGAATTAGTCATCTGCCAATCTGAAGAATATCTCTAAGACTCGGTCTAATAATGTTATAAGGAGAATAGCCGAGGCTAAGAAGATGAAAAGACCTGAAACTCAAATTATACTTTTCCATAGTTACATTCCCCAAGACGATCTTTTCACGATTTATTTTACTTCGTTCATAGAACAGCTTTTGCTTCTGTTGTTGTTTCTGCCAAATATTTGTGTTTAAAGAGATTCTTTGCAACAATCCAGTTTCAAGACCAACCCTTGACCTTAGTATTTCATTATTCTAATCCATTAACATATGCTTACACTTACTTTTGCAAATTCTTCCCCAAAAGCATCAATATATATTTTTCTTTTTCGTGTATGTGTGCGTGTGTGGCTTCACAGTTTTTTTAGCAATATCTGGAACGAATGATTAAAACAATTTTCTTGCCGAGCATACCTGAACGTGATTTTGTTTTATGATTCTGCAGTCCAAATTGAACTTTTCACTTCGATTTGGGCTTAGCTTATTTGCAGTGTAAAATTGTGCTAGATTGTCCTGGATTGAATTGCTTAGAAGAATTTGTTTTTGATGTTTCAGATCTCTCCACTTGCACGATATTTTTGGATAACTACTTTCCGTTCTTAATCCAACACTTTCAGTGAGGTGTCTTCTAGAGAATTAATTTTTTCACTATTTGTTTGACGATGTTCACATAAGAAAAGCTCTTTGAATTCCTATTTGATTTCACCCCAAAAATGGCCTATTTATTTGCTCAATATTGACATCGATATTTTTATAATTTACTTCACTCAGAACTTGCTCCCTGTTTTTTTCTGCCAACCGGCAGATAGTCAATGTGTACATCCAAAAAAAAATCACAATTTGAGCAGCAGATATATCACAAGTGTTCACATAAGTTTTTCATAATTTGTAATGATTTTCCTGCATGCCATTTATTTTCAATATTTACAACCAGTTTTTCACATTTTGTTTTATTGCCAATATTAGCGTCCAAATTTTCATAATATACCGTGTGTTTTCTGAAGCTATGAATGTTCACATCGATATTTTTACAGTTCATTCTGTTTTTCCATTCCCCTGCAATTCTTTCGATAGGTTAGGGGTGAGCAGGACTAATTTTTGTCTTCAGCCGATTTGTCATCAATATTTACAAAAAAAATCTTCACAATTTGCTGTCTTTTGTTACTCCAACGAATAATTAATACTCTTTTGACTATTTTGCCGACGAATTATCAATATTTTAGAAATCTTTACATCAATATTTCCGCAATTTGCTGTCTTTTATCTCTGCAGCCGATTGACTACCAATATTTACATAATTCACCTATTTTTCTCCTCTGATCTACCATAATTTTTTCACGTTTGCTCTATTTTGTCTACAGACGATTGTACAATTGAAAATCCACATTTTGTTTTGCTTACTCTGCAACCGATTTGTCAGCAACATAATTTTTAATTTATTTTTTTCTGCAGGCGATCGATTCTTGTAAAAAATATAGTGGACAAAACCGCGGATTTTTGCATTGAAATGCCGATTTTTTTAATGCATTTGCAGCCTCGTTGTCTCCAAGGTGTTTGTCTTCAGCATTTGGAAGTTTGAATCATTTTGTTCCTGCGCAAGCCTAAAAACAAGCATTATGGAACAAACATGTCCGTTTGAACAGTGTTTAAATAGTGATACATTTTGTCCTCAAACATCACAAGGCTTATTATTTGCCTAGAGTTTCACAAATTTCCTGTAAAAAATATTGTACGGTATGATGTACATCCACTCTGATTGAGATGTTATTTTATTTTACTTATTATAGCGTTATCTTATAATTATTTTTTATATTTAGAATTTTCTGATACTACTTTAGAATTATTTAACTTTTATTTATTTGATTAAATTTTTAAAATATATTTTAGCTTTTCAATAATTTCTATTCATATATATATGTCATTATATTGGATGGCTTCTTGTGATTGTATTTATGTTTTTTGGTGTGATGGAATGTAGAAATTGAATGAGTTTAAATTTTGGGTTAGATTTTAAAGATGGAATGAAAAGTCAACAATGTTAAGAGTTGATTTTTCATAATATTGGATTTTCAAAGTTTGATTAGATGAGAGTTTTAATATGTGTTAATTGTATTTCGCTTTGGTTTATGTGGACTTAATTTTTGCAATTGTGGATATGAATTTGTTGTATGTATTTGAATTATAAGTTGCAAGATTAGACTCATAGAAATTAACTATGAGGATCCGCTCAACTCAAGATGCAAATATTTCAACCTTGGTAAGGATTGGAGGTGTTTAGAAACACCTTCAATGACTTTGTTAAATTATCAGGGTCATGTGCATTCTCCTCAATTAGACTTCTTACGGATTAACTTTATGACTTTAAGCAAGTAATTGAAAACAAGAAGCCAGTGTGCAATGATACTTAAGATGGTGATACAAGTAGATAATGTATGATTGATTCTCCTTCAAGCTCTTTGACCTGGATGTTTTTTCACAATCCAACATTTCTAGACAATCTTCCTCGTGATCTAAAATGAATGAATGATTGTCTTTAAAGGGTAAAAGTACAAACCTGTGTCACACTTTTACAAAGGAAAAGGCTAACACAACAATAAATGTTCAATTTCGTCGCCATAAAAGTGTCATTTGCATTTTGAATTTGAAGATGATGTAAACTGATGAAATGTGTAAAATTTGTTGAAGTGTAAGTCTACTATTTTTTGAATATTTTTTGTCAATAATTTATATGTATTTTTTAGCTTTAAAGTCCATTTTTTATTGCTGAAAAACAGGGGGTTTGGTTCCCACCTCAAAAGTAAATGTAAATCAACTTTTTTTTTCTCATTTTGATATCAGTTATAGATCACATATTTATATAGTGCATGAAAAAAAAATAAAAATTGATGTATATTTTCTTTGTAATAGCATTTGGAAGTCGAATACACTAGGATTTGACAGTTTTTGTCTCCCACCACAATTTGTCTATTCAATTTATGATAATCCAAAAACTAAAAATACCCTTTTGGAGAAGACTCTCTCTTCTAGTGAACCATAATTTTTTCAATTTTTTTTTAAGTGATTTGATTTATTTTTTTGTTTTCCAAAGCAAACTCATATCGAACAAAAGAATACCTAGTTGTAGTATTTTTAATTTTTTATATATTAAATATAATCAAAACATTAAAAAAAATTATATGAGTAAAATCGTGACTTCAATCTCTAAAAAAGGGTATTTTTAATTTTTTTAATAAGTCTAATTTACCTATTGAATTTTGTTGCAAAAGTGACAAGTTTGAGAAAATCATCATTTTTGTTGGTGTGGCTGCCACTTGGCATTACACATAAGTTGTTCCGACTGGAACAATTCAAAAATAGTTTCAGCCAGAACTGTGAGGGCCGATGCGACCGGTCGTACAAGTGACCGGTCGCTTGAACCACATATAAAAAAGAATTATTTTTTCCAGTTAAAAAACCAAATCAATCAAGTGCGAAAATAATAAGAGTTATTTTTGCAAACAATCCTTATTTTTTTCAAATAAAGTGGCATTTTGGAGTGAGTAGGAAGATTATAAAGGGGCGAATATTTCTAATTTTGTAAAGCGGCAAAGATTTTGATTTTTTTTTCAAAAGGCGTCTACCCTTTCCAAGTATGTTATTTGAAATCATTTTTTCAATCATGCTTAATTTACAATATTAGATGTTTTTTTGGAAATTAAATATTTTTTAGATTAACCATATTCTTTAGTCACTGCGATACGATGATAACCATTTCTTGGCCATATATCCAACACTATTTAGTATTGAATTATATTATATTTTATTTCCTTACTTGACTCAAATTCTCTATATATATTAGCTAAGTGATTTCAAGCAATTAATGTTATCAAATCACGTTCATATGTACATTGCATAGAGTCAAATGTATCTAATTGAAGTATACTGAAGAGGGAAAAATGGATTAGAAGGTCAAATGATCAAAACATAATTCAAAATAAACATGAAAATGCTATAAACATCAAGAGACCATTTTACCTTCTCCTTCGGATTGAGCTTGATGAAGTGAAGGCACCCCTTGATGATGCTCCACTTGATATACTCCTTACTTGATTTTGGATGTGGAATGCTCTCCTTTGTGTTCAACAAGGTGGATTGAAGGATTTGATAGGATTGGATTTGAATGATGGATTAAGGATTTGATAGATTTGAGGGAGGATTAGAAGAGGATGAGAGAAGAAATAGGTAGCATGACAATGCATGAGAAGTGGATGATTTGTGAGGATAATAGGCTCCAATTTATAGATTGGAGAAGGCCAATGGAGGGCCAAGATTGATTTGATTGTGAAGGGTTGAGATTGATTTTAGATAGAAGGCATGGATCAAGGGTGCCTTGGGAAAATAAATAGGAATATAAAATTCCTTGGAAAAAGAGGGGAGAAATTTGAATTTCAAATATGAGGAATTGATTCAAATAAATTTGAATTTCTTTGAGAGACTCAATGTTGATGTGACATGAGTGTGAATTAAAAATTGAGGGATAATGATAAGCATGATTATGAGAGATTCTAGAAGGATTAATTAGGCTAAGTGGGATTAGGAAAAGTGATTTGTAGGAATCACATGACAAGGTTAATTAATTAGAATTAATTAACTGAGTGGGTTTAGAGGAAATAATTATTGAGACAACTTTAGAAGAATAGGGGAATAATTAATTTATTTGATAAATTAATTATTGGACAATAGTGATAGGATTAATTAAATTAGATTTAATTGATTCTGAGAGGAATAAGGATAACACAATTAAATATATTAATTATGTTGATAGGCTTAAATTATTTAAATATTAATTTTAGGTGTCTACGTATACTTAATTTCTTACTTTTTATCAATGCTCCTAAATTTCTTGAGCCTTATTTTTTCATTTTCTAAATTATAAAAATTGGACTTCAATTCAAATGATCTAAATGGATGAAGTTTACACATGTTAAGTTTAAGAATGCAGAATTATTTATACATTTCACTAATTACATTTTTTTTAACGAACCGGCGAAAAGTTATTAGATATATAACCTTTTTAGTTCAAAGCACTAAATTTTGAAGATCTAAATATTTTTTGCAATGGGGAATAAGAGGACTAGATCAAGGTTGTATGATCGTAAAAGGGACGATAAGATGAAAGGTCATACAAAATGTAGTCAACAACAATCTATTGTTTTTCAAGATCAACCTAATGATGTTCAAGAAACATCTACTCAGGTACGAGATGATTTTTTTTTTTCTGGTATGGAAAATTTGATGGAAATGGATGAAGATAGTCTTTTCAATGAAATTTCATCTAAAGATATGATACTTGAAAGCACATTAAAATTGCATTGTAATAATTTGTGGGATGATTATTTTAAAAATAAGTCTATTGTTGGAAGAGCACAATTATTTGCTAAGTTATTTAGGAAAAGGGAAATGAAACCTGTTTTGGACTTGTTAGGTGTTGGCAATAAGAGAAGTTATAAAGATACATTAGTAAAAGAAACTATAATTGGAAATTTACAAGAAGCATTGAATTGTATTGAGAACACAAGTCGAGGTGTTGATTTAAGTGTTGCACATAGAGCATTGATGACTATGATTACTAGTAAGGAATTGACTCGTAAAAAACAAGTTAATGCAATTTCTCAATTAATGAATGTATCTAGAAGAACTGTTCAATGATACATTAGGAAGAGAAATATGTTGGATGAAAACATCAAAAAGAATTGGGTAAATATCTGTAGGGTTCCTAGAAAAGACAGAATTTCTGAAGATGTAAAAAGATAGGTCATTGATTATTGGACCAACCAATCTCATGTTTCTTCCAATAGAGGGGATACTATACAGATGATAGATGAAGATGGTAAAAAGATTACACATCCAAAACATTTCTTTGATACAACACAAAGTGAATTGTTTGAAGCATTCAAGCAAGAATTTTCATATGTAAAGATTTGCCAAAGGATGTTTGAGAGATTTTGTCCTTGCTTTGTCCGCATAAATACAATATGCGAAACTTTTTGTTGTCAAAATCATGTTGAATTTCATCTACACTTGCAATCATATAACAATTTCATGGCAACAATTAATCCAAATCTAGTCATTCCTACAAGTACAACACAATTTGTGAAGTCTATTTTATGTGATAAATTAGAAGATTATGATGAGTTCAAAATACAATGTATAAAAGGTGAATGCAATGATTGTGGATTTTTGAGTAAGTTTGTGTTGCAAACAGAGAATTTTGATATTCATGCACTAGTTATATGGAAGAGATTTGAATATGAGACATACCAAAGTAAGTGAGGAATTGAATCCAAAAAAAATATGTTGAAAGAGAGTGAATTGTCCTACATTCAGTTTATAGATAGATTTTGTAATATGATATATCCACATATCCAACATTGTCATGGTGCAAGATGGCAGGCTAAACAGTTTCGTGATTCAAAGAATTGTTTTCCACCAGGTTGTATTCTTTCAATTGTAGATTTCTTCGAGAACTATACATTTAGTCCTCACACAGAAATTCAAAGTCAATATTGTCATTCTGATCAAGTTGCAATATTTGTACAAGTTTTCTACAGACATGCACAATTTCATGTGGATGGTATAGAGAGTACTGAAAATGAACGCATTATCATCAAGGAGGTCCATTTCTATATCAGTGATGATACGTGTCATGATAGGAGCTATGTAGCACATTGTTTTGGAATGTTTTTTGGAGATATTAAAGATCATGGGATAGAATGTACACAATATTGGATTTGGTCAGATGGATGTGCCGGTAAGTACATTAGATTTGAAATTGATTAAGTTGTTGTTATATATATATATGATTTGATTGTATATAACAGGTCAAAATTTTAAATGTATATATTTAATATATATGTTATTCATGTCAGAGCAATTTAAGTCTACAAAAGCTTTTAACTGGTTATCCCTACAACATGCTCGACGTAGCATAAAGTTTTTGTGGAACTTCTTTGAGAGTGAACATGGAAAAGGAGAGCATGATGGAGCAAGAGAATGTGTGAAGTGTGCACTTCGCCAACATGAACTTGCAGGTAAATTATCTTCATAGATTAATTTAAATATATATATATATATGTATACATACATGTGGGTTGTCCAATTTTCTAAAGAAAGAGCTTTTGTACAGGTAACACCATACGTAATTCTAATGATATTATTGAATGGTGCAAAAATAATTTTCCTGGTCGTGATACAACTTACAACAAGCGTTATTTTTGGGAAGTTAAAGGTATATATATATATATATATATATATATATATATATATATATATATATATATATATATATATATATATATATATATATATATATATATATATATATATATATATATATATATATATATATATATATATATATATTCTTAAACATTATTGGTGTTCTTGAATTATTTTTAAAATTCAAGTGTATATATATGTGTGTGAAATGAACTAAAATTGACTAAATAATTTTTATACATTATCAGATATTGATCGATCAAATCATTATAGATGTCAAACAATTAATGGTATTAGAATTTTTCATCAAGTCATGACTATGGGATTTAACAAGCCTCGTGTTATTCTCGCAAGAGGAAAATCATGCTTTTGTGTTGATTGCATTGCGAACAACAGAGATACTCATTGTCAAAATATTGCTAATGGATATGTTTTGCAATGGGATATGAAAGATTTTATCAGAATACCTCCTTACGAAGATAGTGACATTATTGATATTCATGATCCTCTATATTTAGCTGATTGTGAATGTGTTTCTGATTTAGTTGTTACAGGTGTGTGTATGCATATTTTTTAAATTACATATATGTACATGTACAAATTTTTTAATTCTTCATTAATTTAAAAATGTGTAATGAACTAATATTGTTTGTAATATATATACATGCACGGTCTATTTTCACAGGTGATTTTTTTGCAATGATT